>NW_027397077.1:38566005-38585058 GCF_003265705.2 Callorhinus ursinus | reverse complement strand
CTTCCTTCCTTCCTTCCTTCCTTCCTTCCTTCCTTCCTTCCTTCCTTTCTTCCTCCCTCCCTCCCTCCCTCCCTCCCTCCTTCTCTCCTTCTTTCCTTCCTTCCATCCATCCATCCATTTAATTAACACATTTAACATTAACACACATATTCACCAGTTCAGAAGATGCTGAAATGTATACAGCAGAAAGCTGTAGCACCCCCACCTAACACCAGCCTAGCTTTCAGAGGTAACTGAGCGCTCTTAACAATGTTATCTTTTTGGGGCGCCTGGATGGCTCAGTCGTTAAGCGTCTGCCTTTGGCTCAGGTCATGATCCCAGGGTTCTGGGATCAAGCCCCGCATCGGGCTCCCTGCTCCGCGGGAAGCCTGCTTCTCCCTCTCCCACTCCCCCTGCTTGTGTTCCCTCTCTCTGTGTCAAATAAATAAATAAAATCTTAAAAAAAAAAAAAACCAAAAATGTTATCTTTTCTACGATCATATGATTGAATATAATTCAATAAATAAAACAAAAGATTTTTTGTTTTTGCGAAAAAATGCCGTGCCATACTTCCCATACCATTCTTCAATCTGCTTTCTCCCCACCGCAGAGCATGGACAGTTTTCGTGATCATCTCTATGGATCTCTAGGGGCTAGGTAGACTCAGAAGGGGATGGGCAGAGATCGATTGTTTGAGGGTCCCAAGAAAAGGTTGAGAGAGTTTCAGGGAAGCAAGATTGGGAGCATCAAGACTGGTTTCTTTCCACCCAGGAGAATGCGGGGCGAGCCCTGAATTCGGCGGTGGTCCTGTCTGGTAGGTACCTGTGGAGCAGGTTGCCTTGGAGTCCTCTTCTTGGGTTGCAGTCCCAATTCCCTCCTTTGCAGAAGGCAGTGAAGCCAGGCAGCCAGAGCGCTCTGAGCCTCTCAGGGTGAGCCACTGAGCTAGTGCCAGGTGCTCTGAGTGTGAGATGCTGGAGTAGGGGGAGGCGTTGCCTAGCAATAGCATCTGTGGGGGCCGCAGCGTTTCAGTAGATGGTAAGCAGCCTGTGAGTCAACATACGGGAACTTCCAAGGAAGCCAATTGGTTATCAAGCCACATTAAAGGGAGTATGACGTTTAGGATGATGGAGAGGACTGTCTCACCAGCCTCTGGGCTGGGCAGACATCATCTAGAGAAATGGTCTCATCTGTAATCTATGCTTTATGAGGGGCAGAGCAGAATGACATGGCGAGAAAAGGGTCTACAAGACTCTGTCCAGAGGGTGGATCCAAGACACTGAAGATAAGGAGCTTGAATGAGGGAGCTTTGTTGCAGAGTCTATAAAGGTATTATGGTAAAGTCCATGGGTACTGGGGCCAGGGAGAAAGTACTGCCACTAACAGTGTGACCTTGGGCAAGTTGCTCATCTTCTCTGAGCCACAATGTCCTCAGCTTTAAAAGAAAGGACTTAGAAATGTGATTTTGAAGACCAGCCCACATTTGAGCATTGTAGATCTAACTTTATGTCTGTCTTTATTATCTCCTAGTGACAGCTCTGGAAGCACTGTGAACATGGCCAGGCTGGATGCTCTGGGGGAGGGCAGGGAAATGCCCAGTGTGGGTCTTAGCAAGCTGTAGGACTTGGCTTTCTTCCTGATCACCTGTGGCCTTCAAATCTGAGAGGAGCAATCAGAGAGGAAATGTAGATTCTTGCTCTAAAAGTAGGAGCAGAGCATTGGTTTCCTGAAGACATGTAGATCCTGATTTTCCTAAGCAATAAAATTAAGTCTCAAACTGACTTCATGAAGCTGTGCCCAGCATTTCTGGGCAATAACATCCTAGGTTTTATTAAATAATGATAGCAATAATATGAAAAACTTAGTAGCACCATCTGTGTCAGTTTCTGCTCTAAGTGCATATTATGTATATTAACTCAATTAGTCCTCAAAGGAAGTATTATTAGTAATATCCCCACTTTACAGATAAAGGAACTCAAGTACAAAGAGGTTAAGAACTTGTCTGAGATCATCTAGCTAAATTATCATCTCTTCCTGCAGATGAATGCTGATGGGAAAATCAAACAAACGAAGTCCCCATGAAGCAGTATCTAAATTAATCTAGAAGCTCCCCCCAACCAGCTCCATCTAACCTCCTCTGTCCAAACCCAGCCAAATAGTAGCAGATCTCTGGGAAATGTGGTTAGCTGCATCAGAAATACCAGAATGCTTTCCATAGAGAGCAAAATGAGTAAAATCCTTTTCTTTATGTGGTTTCATCAGTTCAAGGACTAAGTCAAAGAGACAAGTCCTTTTTCTTTCTCCCTCAGCCTACTTTTAATAGTGTTAATATAGCTGTGTCTTTTACTGTAAATCTCCTCAAATCTCCTTAGAAAGCTGACAGATAGAAGTAATGAACAGCTGGAGTGTATTTTATGTGCTGGCCTTTACTCCCAGTGCTTTGATCCTGACTAGAAGTCTGTGAGGGTCTTCAGTCATCCTCACTCCCATTAGAGATAATAGTAAGAGCCTTCATACAGCAAATGCCTATTGGGGGCAAAACTTTGTGTGCATTATCTCATTTAATTGTCATAGTAACACCTTTTCACGGTGGAGGAGATGGAGGCTTGGAAGAACTGACTTGCCTAAGAGCGTACCCAGATCCATCTGCTTTTGACCTCTCTCTCTGCTGTTACCCTAGTGCAAGGCACCATCCCCTTTCACAGGCTGCTTTCATAGCTCTCTGCTGACCCCTCCGCTCCCACTTTTGGCCCCTGTGTAGATTGCATCATTGACCACATTACTCTTGTATTCTTCTGCTTTGTGTGGACTTTGCAGTTCTTCTGATCAAAGGGGTGGAATGTATTTTCTTGCCCCTTGACTTTGGGTTTGGTCATGTGACTTGCTTTGACTAATGCAATAAGGCAGATCCTTAAAAGATTTGTTTCACTTGACATCTTGAGCTTCTGTTGTCACCTAGAGAATGGTATGTCTGCAACAGCCTGCTGGTCCCAGGAGAATTATCCAGCCAGGCTCAGCCTAGATCAGTTTACTCCCAGCAAACTCACACATGCATAAGCTAACTAAATACTTATTATTGACGTGTTCTCAAAGGGTGGACTAAAGGGGATCTGTGAGGTCAAAATTGTTTTTATAATAACGTGAAGACCTTATATATCTTTTATATAGTGTTGACATAGGCACTGATGTTCAATCCAGTGGACTGGATTAAAAAAAACAAGACCCAACTCTATGCTGTTTACAGGAGGCATGCT
Source organism: Callorhinus ursinus (assembly GCF_003265705.2). Classification (NCBI taxonomy): domain Eukaryota; kingdom Metazoa; phylum Chordata; class Mammalia; order Carnivora; family Otariidae; genus Callorhinus; species Callorhinus ursinus. The sequence continues at coordinate 38,581,828 of NW_027397077.1, read as the reverse complement.
TTGGATTCACAGGTAAAATAGATTGAAAGTCAAATGATGTAGAAAATTTATCATGCAAACAGCAACCATAAGAAAGCTGTAGTGGTTGTACTAATATCAGGTAGATTTTGAAACAAAAAAAGTTACTAAGAACAAGAAGGGACATTCTATAATGATGAAAGAATAAATCCATCAGGAAAATGTGACAATTATAAACATATATAAGCCTAATAGTGTCCTAAAATACATTAAGCAAAAACTGATGGAACTGAAGGTAGAAATAGACAATTCAACAATAATAGTTTATGACCTCAATATCTTAGCTTCAATAATAGATAGAAAACTAGACAGAAGACCAACAAGGAAATAAAAGACTAGGAATAACATTATAAATGAACTAGACATAGCAGATATCTGTAGAACATTCTGCACAACAGCAGCAGAATCCACGTGCACATGGAACATTCTCCAGGACAGACCAAACACATCATAATAAATTCAAGAGGATGAGAATAATACAGAGTGTGTTCTCTGGCCACAAAGACTGAGATTAGAAATCAACAACAGAATGGCGCCTGGGTCGCTCAATCGGTTAAGTCTGTCTTCGGCTCGGGTCATGATCCCAGGGTCCTGGGATCGAGCCCTGCATCAGGTGCCCTGCTCAGCAGGGAGCCTATTTCTCCCTCTCCCTCTGCTGCTCCCCCTGCTTGTGCTCTCTCTCTCTCACTCTCTCAAGTAAATAAATAAATAAAATCTTTTTTAAAAAAAGAAATCAACAACAGAAGGAAATTTGGAAGCCACGAATATCTGTAAATTACACAACACACTTTCAAATAACCAATGGTAGAAGAAGAAATCACAATGACAAAAAATTCTTTGAAATGAATGAAAATGAAGATACAACATACCAAAACTTATGGGATGCAGCTAAAACAGAGCTTAGAGAGAAATTTATAGTTGTAAATGCCTATATTAAAAAGAAGGAAGATCTCAAATCAACATGATCTTCTACCTTAAGATTCTGGAAAAAGAAAAGTAAACTAAACTCAAAGCAAGCAGGATGAAGATGATAAAGAAGATTAGAGTAGGGATTAATGATATAGAGGATAGAAAAACAACAGAGAAAATCAACAGGATGAAAAGTTACATGAAAAGATCAATAAAGTTGATAAGCTTTTCGCTAAATTGACCAAGTAAGAAAGAGAGAAGACTGAAATTGCTAAAATCAGGAATGATTTTAGGAATTAAAAGGATTATAAGAGAATACAATGAACAACTGTATGACAACAAATGAGATAACTCAGGAAATGAACAAATTCTTAGACAAAATTTATGGAAACTGAAGAAATGACAGAATATCTGAATAGACCCATATAGCAAGTAAAGAGATTGAATTGATGATTAGAAATAAGCAAAACTACCCATAAAGAGACCAGATCCAGAAGGCTTCATTTATGAATTCTACCATATATTTAAAGAATAATTAATGTCAATTTTTTACAAACTTCCAAGAATAGAAGAGGAGAGCACATTTCCCAACTCATTCTATGGGGTCAGCATTACTCTGATACCAAGACCAGGTAAAGATGTCATGGGAGAAGAAAACCACAGACGAATATATCTTAGGAAAAGGGGCCAAAAAAAAAAAAATCCTCAAGGAAGAAGAAAAAAAAACTAGGAAACTGAATCTACAAACATATTAAAAAACAAACCTTACACATCATGACCAAGTGGGATTTATCCCAGGAATTCAAGATTGGTTTAACATCAGAAAATCAAATAATGTAATATACCATATCAGTAGAGTAAAGGGAAATAAAGGAAAAAACAGTCATCTCAATGGATGCAGAAGAAACATTTGATAGAATAATACCTCTTCTGATAAAAATATTCACAAACTAGGAATAGAGGGAACTTCCCCCAAACACAAAAATCCCACAGCTAACCTCATATTTAATAGTGAAACATCGAATGCTTTCCTCCTAAGACCAGGAACAGGACAAGGAGGTTTGCTCTCACCACTTCTATTCAACACCATACAGCAGGCTGTAGTCAGAACACCTCACTAAAAAAACCATTAGAAAAAATAAAAGAGTTTATCAAGGTTGCAGAATACAAGATCCAAATATAAAAATATTTGTATTTCTATACACTTGCAGTGAACAATCTGAATGTGAAATTAAGAAAGTGATTCCATTTACATTAGCATAAAAAATGGAAAGACATCCCATTTTCATGGATCAGAAAACTTACTAATGCTAAGAAGGCAATACTCTCCAAGTTGATCTACAGATTCAGCGCAGTCTGTATCAAAATTCCAGCTGATTGGTAAGCTGATTCTAAAATTCATAGAGAAATGTAAAGGGCCCAGGATAGCCAAAAACCAAAAAGAACAAGGTTGGAGAACTCACCCTTCTCCATTTTAAAACTTACTACAAAGCTACAGTTATCAAGACAGTTTGGTACCAGTATAAGGATAGACATGTAAGTAAATGGATTATCATTGAGGGTCCAGAAATAAGCCATCATCATTATGGTCAGTTGGTTTTCTACAAGCCTTCCAAGGCCATTCAATGGAGAAAGAATAGTCTTTTCAACAAATGGTTCTGAGAAAACTGGATATCCAGATGCTCAAGAATGAATTCAAACCCCTGTCTCATACCAGGTGCAAAAATTAACTCACAGTGCATCAAAGACCTTACATGTAAGAGCTAACACCATAAAAATCTTAAAAGAAACCATACGCATAAATCTTTATGACCTTGGATTTAGCAGTAGTGTCTTAGGTATGACACCAAAATCACAAGTGACCAAAGAAAAAAATAGATAAATTGCCCTTCATCAGAATTGAAAACTTTCATGCTTCAAAGAACACTATCAAGAAAGTGAAAAAGACAACTCACAGAATAGGACAAAATATTTACAAGTCATATTTCTGAAAAGGGAGGTGTTCCTAGAATGTATAAAGAATGTTTATAATGCAATAACAAAAAGATAGCCCAATTTTAAAAAATGGGCAGAGGATGAATAGACAGTTAACCAGATAAGATAGGCAGGTAGCCGGTAAACACACAAGAAGATGCTCAACATCACTAGCCATCAGGATAGTGCAGTTCAAAAGCACAATAAGGTATCACTTCACATCCAGCAAGATGGCTATAATCAAAAGAGAGATAATAACAAGTGTCGACGAGGGTATGGAGAAAATGGAACCCTCATGCCCTGTTAGTGGGAATGTAAAATGATGCAGCCACTTTGGAGAACAGTGGGGACATTCCTTAACATGTTAAACATAGAGTTATCAGGGGCGCCTGGGTGGCTCAGTCGTTGAGCGTCTGCCTTTGGCTCAGGTCATGATCCCAGGGTCCTGGGATCGAGCCCCACATTGGGCTCCCTGCTCCGCGGGAAGCTTGCTTCTCCCTCTCCCACTCCCCCTGCTTGTGTTTCCTCTCTCACTGTGTCTCTGTCTGTCAAATAAATAAATAAAATCTTAAAAAAAAAAAAAAACATAGAGTTATCATATGCCCCAGCATTTTCACTCCCAGATGTATGCCCAAGAAAACTGAAAATATGTGTTCATAGAAAAACTTGCACACAAATGTTTATGATGGTAATATTCATCACAGTAGTCCTTCCTTATCTGTGGTATGCTTTCCATGATGTCATGTTACTAATGGTCAACCGTAGTCCAGAAGCAAATGATCCTCCTTCTGACATATGGTCAGGTCAATAGTAGCCTGACGCTACATCGCTGTGCCTATGTCATTCCCCTCGCTTCATCTCATCACGTAGGCATTTTATCATCTCACACCATCACAAGAAGAAGGATGAGAACAGTACAATAAGATATTTTGGGAGAGAGACCACGTTCGCATAATAACTTTTATTGTAGTATATTGTTAGGTTTATTCTATTCATTATTGTTGTTAATCTCTTACTGTGCCTAACTTATAAATTAAACTAGTATATTTAGGGTCGGTACGATCCATGATTTCAGTCATCCACTGGGGGTCTTGGAACTTATCCCCCACAGATAAGGGGGGGCTACTGTAGAGCCCAAAAGAGGAAACAACCCAAATATACATCAACTGAATGGCAAAACGGCTACACAATTGAATAGTATTTAGCAATAAAAAGAAATGTAATACTGTGACACATGCTGCAGCAATGGATGAACCATGAAACCATTACATGAGGTAAAAAAAAGTCAGATATAAAAGACCACATATCGCATGATTCCATGGTTCCTGGTTATGAAATGACCAGGCAATCCATAGATATGGAAAATACATGAGTGGTTGCCTAGAGCTGGAGGTTTGCAGAGAAATGGGGAGTATGCTAATGAGTATGAAGTTTCATCATGAATTGAGGAAAATGTTCCAAATGACTTAAAATCCTATAGATGACTTAAAATCCCATAAATGACATAAAATCCCATAAACCTTACAGTTCTGGAGGTCAGAAGTTGGGAATGGATCTCCCTGGGCTAACAGCTAGGTTTCATTCCTAGGGCTGCATTCCTTCTGGAGGCTCTCCAGGAGACTGTTCCCTTGTCTTTTCCAGCTTCTAGGCCACCTGCACTTTTTGGTTGGTGCCTCCTTCCTCCATCTTCAAAGATAGCAGTGTAGCATCCTACGGTCTCTCTCTAACACTGACACGGACTCTGCTCCCTACCCTCTTTCATCTATAAGGAACCTTGTGATTACATTGGGTCCACCCACATGACCCAGTAAAATATCCCCCATCTCAAGGTTGGCTGACCAGTGACTTTAATTTCACCTTGCCATGCAACAGAAGAGATTCACAGGTCCTAAGGATTAGGTCATGGACATCTTGGTGGTGGGGCATTATTCTGCCTACCACAGGTGGGTAAAACTGCTGGTACTTGAATATGAATCGAGGCCCTGGTACCGCTTTCCAGTAGTAGTCATTTTATTCTTCAATGCCACATACTTAGAGTAAAAAATGCCAGTTCCACTTAAAAATGTTCTGGACGAAGCAGGAAAAAATACTGATTTTGTTAAATATCAACTTTTGAGCACACTGCTCTTTCATAGTCCGGGTGATGAGATAGGAAGTAGGCACAAAGCACTTCTGCATATGATGTATGGGGGTTGTGACAAGGAGATGCACCAGTGCAGTTAGTTGCTTGAGTTGTGAGTTGGACTAGCTGCTTTTTTCATGGAACATAGTTTTTACTGGAAAGAGCTAGTGAAAACAAACTATGAGTGTTCATATTTGGGTATCTCTCAGACCCTTTCTCAAAAATGAATGAAATGGACTTGTCACTTCAAAGAAAAGAGTTTACAGGATATGTTGACAAGGATTAAATTAGAGCTTTGAACGGAAAATTAGAACTTCTGAAAACTTGTACATAACTCGCTGAGTTTGATGGCTTCCTAATACCTAAAGACACTCCCGATGAGATCATTGGTGATATTAATGAATGTGAGTTTTAGAATGTTGTTTGAGGAAATTTATCAACATTTAGAAGATCTATATAAACTCAGCGAACTAATATTTTTCAAATGACTAATGCAGGTTGTTATGAAATCATGCATGGGTAAATATGCATTTAATGGTCAAGATCAATCAGTGGGTTTTGATATATCAGTGTGTTAAAAGTTCATTTAGATTCAGTTCCCACATTGCTACTAGCCTTTTTGAAACAATGACATGTTGAGTTTTAGTGTAGTACCAAAGAAGAAAATCCACAATACTGAAAAAGCTGTTAAAATACTCTTCCTTTTTCTAACTACATCTGAGTAAGTCTCCTTTTTCATCCTGTTCCTCAACCAGAACTTCATATTGCAACTGATTGAATGTAGAAACAGATACCATAATTCAATTGCCTTCTTTTGAGCCAGATCGTGAAGAGATTTGCAAAAATGCAAATAATGCTATATATTTGTTTTGTTTTGGTGCAGTGGTTTTAATAAAATGCTGTGGTTTTAATTAAAAGGTTTTGATTACTGGGGCACCTGGGTGGCTCAGTTGGTTAAGTGTCCGAGTCTTGATTTCGGCTCAGGTCATGATCTCAGGGTGATGAGACTGAGCTGTGGTGGAGCCTGCTTAAGATTCTCTTCTCTCTCTCCCTCTGCCCCCACCCACTCGCGTTCTCTCTCTCTCTCTAACTAAAACTAAAAATAAAGTTTTGATTACTAAAAAAAAATAAAATCTTAAAAAAGCTGCGGGGGGGGGTGGGGCGGGCACCTGGCTGGCTCACTCAATAAAGTGTGTGACTCTTGATCTTGGGGTTGTGAGTTCGAGCTCACTTTGGGTGTAGAAATTACTTAAAAAAATAAAATCTTAAAAAAAAAGTTTTGTATGTTAACATGTAATTGGTTTATTATTGTTATTTTAAAGGGAATTAATATTTAAAAATTTCTCACAGTTAAGATTTTTAATACACTTCAGTATCAATAAAAATAACATATACAAAAGTTGTTTGGGGTGGGGTCCTTGGTAATTTTTAAGTGTATAAAGGTGCCCTGAAACTAAAAACTTTGAGAACAACTGTATTATCAAATGCCATTGAGCTTTTGTGGCTGTTTGCTATGCAGCAGTACCAAACCAGTATACTCTCTGGTGGTCATGTGTCTACTTAGCATAGTGATCTTTGAAAATATTCATCATTCTGGGCGCCTGGGTGGCTCAGTCGGTTGAGTATCTGTCCGACTCTTGATTTTGGTTTAGGTTGTGGTCTCAGGGTCGTGAGATTGAGCCCCGTATCAGGCTCTGTGCTGGGTGTGGAGCCTGCTTAAGATTCTCCCTCTCCCTCTGCCCCCATCCCCCTCTCTAAAAAAAAAAAATATATATATATATATATATAATATATATATAATAGAAAATATTCATCATTCCATCAACAGATAAACAGAGAAAATGTGGAGATACACATGTATATATATGTGTATGTATATATACACATATATATACAAAATACTCTTCACTCATAAAAAAGAAGAAAATCCTTCCATTTGCAACAACATGGATGGATGGACCTTGATGCATTATGCTAAGAAAAGTAAGTCAGGCAGAGAAAGGCAAATATTGTATGATCTCACTTATATGTGGAATCTAAAAAAACAAAACCACACTCATAGAAAAAGATCAGATTTGTGGTTACCAAGAGAAGGTGGGGGGATTGGATGGAGGTGCTCAAATGTACAAAACTCCAGTTATAAGACAAGTACTGGGGATCTAACAGTTGACACTACTGTATGGTATATCTGAAAGTTGCTAAGAGAGTAAATTGTAAAATTACTCATGATGAGGGGAAAAATATTTTCCTTCTTTTTTGTTACCTGTATATGATGGAGGCTAACTAAATGTTTTGTGGTAATTATCCCACAATAAATATTAAGTCATTACGCTGTACACCTTAAACTCATACAGTGCTGTATGTCAATTATATCTCAATAAAAGTGGGAAAAAAGAAACCTGCTGACACCTTACTCATGAATGTATAGTGTCCAGAAGTGTGAGAAAATAAATTTGCGTTATTCAAGCAAAAAAAAAAAAAATCTGTAGGATTATATCATTACCCCGCTCGAAACTTCCAATTTCTCTTACATTTAGAATGAAGTCCAAATTCTTCTGCGGGCTCACGAGGCCCTCCATGATCTGGCCCTTGACCTCCATGACCTCATTTCTTACTACCGTACCCTCAGTTCACTCTACTCTGGCCACACTGCCCTTCATGCTACATCACATTGTTGCTGCCTCAGGGCCTTTGCACTTGCAGTTTTCGCTGCCTAAAATGCTCATCTCCCATAGCCAACTCCCTGTTTATCGAGTCTTTGCCCAGTGTTACCTCCTCAAATTGGCCTTCCCTGATCGCTTCACCTAAAATAGCAGCCAAGTCTCCCTCCATCCCCTTACCTTGGTTTTTTTCTTCTTCAGAGTTCTTACTCCCTCCTACTGTTCTATGTGTATATTTGTTTATGGTCTCTCCCACTGGAACGTAAGCTCCACGAGGGCGGGGACCTTGTCTGTCTTACTCATAGCCCAATCTCAAGGGCCCGAAACAGTGCCTGGGACTTCACACACCTGGGAGTTCCTAGCGGTAAATCCCTCAGAGCTAAGGTTGTGTTTTAGTAAACATCTCTGTGTGGTTAGTTTCTTGGAATGGGAACTTATGATGGGGGCGGCAGCGTTTTCCAGGAAAGGTGGGTTGGACATCATGCTTTGGGCCCTACTTCCTTGAGAGCTGTGGGTTCACAGACTTGTGTGTCAGTGTGGGGTCTGAGAGAGGCGTTAGGACAAGGCTTGGCGGCAGGTGTGGCCTCTTTGACAGGCGGGGCCCAGGCATGACTGGAGTCTTGCTGCTCTGGACTTGGAGTGGGAACCTCCCAGAGGGGCCATTTCCGGGAAATGGCTGGCAGGCTAGCCTCGTGCCCGGCCTTTGCAGTCACGCAAACCTGGGTTCAAACCCAGGCTGTTTGTTTGTTTGTTTGTTTTTTCCTAGCTGTGTCACCTGGAACAAGTTACGTAGCTTTCCCCAGCTCCCAGGTGTTACCTGTAGACTGAGGCTGGCAATGGGCTACACTCCCCCGAATTTAACTGAGGTAGTTCCGCAGAGCTCTCAGGAAGCATACAGCAAGCACTCAGTATGACTGCCCTGCTGCCACGGAAGAGAATCATTCCCTAGTCTCAATTTCCTCTTCTGAGGAATGGGATTCCTGCTGAAGGACCTCAAGGAATTGTTTTTTAAGCTTTCACAGATGAATAGACCGAATGTGCTCTGAGGAAGAACGAAAGCAGGACAGATGGGAGGTGGTTCTGATTAGGCCTCTTTATAAAGGCTCTTCGGCTCCCTGCAGAGTCTCAGTTGTGCAGGCCAGAGGAGCCCGGCTTCTGCAGGGGTTCAGTTCCCTCTGCCTGCAGCCTCGTTTGGATGCAAGCGGCAGCCATTCCCTCTCCAGACACCCTGGACAGCTGTTGGTGGGGGCCACACAATGCCCAGCTGTTGCCAGGCCGGACAGGACCTCCGGGTGCTGCAGACCCTGCCTGGGAGGGCAAAGCCAAGGTAAGGCTGCAGGAGAGGCTCAGCGGCAGCCCTCTTGCTGCTCCTGTCCCCGGCGGGTGGCCTGGCAGGGAGGGGCAGCTCGCCTTCTGTCAAAGTTGACCAGGCCACTCGATAACCTTTTCTTTGAGTCTGAACTTCAGGAAGCTCCGCAGGAGCAAGAAAGCTGGATGCAGCCTGGGCAGCTCTGTGCCTACGGGTAGGGTTGGGTGTCCACCCTGCTTCTCTTGATACCACAAGTTAGGTAAGTGAGATTTGAATTAGGGTTTAGGCTAAACCTCACTGAGGCTAAAATTAATTCAGTTGGGTCAAACATTTCCCCCAAAAGGCAACCTGACGTAGAATGGGATCTGGGTTTGGAACTAGTCCCAGCTGGATTTGAACGTTCCCTCCCCGACCCACATACTCTGCCTGGCTGAGGGGACTTTTGCAACCCAAGTTCATTTACCAGAAGTCCCTCTTTATTTCTTTTTTTTTTTTTTTTTAAGATTTTGTTTGTTTATTTGACAGAGACACAGTGAGAGAGGGAACACAAGCAGGGGGAGCGGGAGAGGGAGAAGCAGACTCCCTGTTGATCAGGGAGCCCGATGCGGGGCTCCATCCCAGGACCCTGGGACCATGACCTGAACTGAAGGCAGATGCTTAACGACTGAGCCACCCAGGTGCCCCAGAAGTCCCTCTTTAAATGGATATTCCTCAAGAAGGGAAATGGCATTAGACCTCTGATCTGGCAGGAGAAATAAGTGACTCCAAGAGCTTTTTCCTAGAATCCCAGATACTTGGGGGCAGGGACACAAGAGAGATGTGCCCCCTTGCCCCAGGCCTGTGTGTGTTTCCCCACAAACACTTAATAGACACTTACTGAATTGCTCTCTTGTACCAGCTGCTTTTCATACCCATTCTCACCCTTGCACCATTCGATAAAGGAAGGTATTCTTGTCTTCTTGTTACAGTTGGGAAGACATCCTGGTGCCTGTATGAACGCACGCACACTGTCAGCCCTGGCATTTCCATGTATGTGGCACTGGGTTATTAGTCAAGTCATTTATCACGGGACTTGTGCACACACACCGTGTTAGGCACGGGGGGTGGTGGGGGGGTAGTGGTAAATGCCGCCAGACCTGGCTTCTGCCTCTGGGGACAGGCATTATTCACCGCCCCCCCCCACACACACAGCTGAAATCACACCAGTGCAAAGTGCTAAGGAGAGGTCTGTAGTACCACACGGGGTCCTGACGGGCTTAGGAGGACGTGGTGGGTTTGTTGGGATATGACACACGAGCAAGAGGGAACTTGGCAGTGGCAGAAGCTCAGAGAATTGCAAAGAGGGTGGCACAAGCCAAGGTTGCCTGGTGGCAGGGGCTGGGTCCCTCGGGTGCCATGGGCTGTGTTAAAGCATTTGGTCTTTATGCCCCAGGGAAAGACACGGAACTGTTACCAACAGAGGATGATGTCATCACATGTGACATTTTCAAAGGTGACTTTCGGGGCACCTGGGTGGCACGGTCAGTTAAGCCTCTGACTCTGGGCTTTGGCTCTGGTGGCGATCTCAGGGCGGTGACACTGGGCTTGCGTCGGGCTCCCTGCTCAGCATGGACTGGCTTGAGACTCTCTCTCCCTTTTCCTCTGTCCCTCTCCCCCATGCTGTCTTTTTCTCTGTCTCTCAAATAAATAAATCTTAAAAAAAAAAACAAATCAAAAGCAACTCTGGCTGCTGTCTGGAGAGCAGGTGGGAGGGGCAGCCTGGCGAGTGTGTGTGAGGGGCAGCTTGAAGTGGAGCGTGGCATGGAGGTCGGAGGGAGGACATGGAGCGTGGCATGGAGGTCATGGAGGGAGGGCAGCTCCAAGAGGTGCTTCGGAGGGATGGGGTGGATGGTTCGCAGGAAGCTTCCGGAAGGCTGGCTTCACGGGCATGCAGTCTATGCCTCAGCGTCGGCCCCATCCTCAGAGGGCCCCACACTTGCTTTAACACTCTTCTCTCACTGTCTGGAAATTCGTAATAGTGTTTGACCAAGGGGCTCTGCATTTTCACTTTCCTTTCACTGGAAAGGGGAATTTTCTGCCCCTCACTTGGCACTGGGTCCTACAGGTTAGGAAACTGGGCCTACCCCCTGGGGCTGGACCCAAGGATCTCAGGACTGCCTCTCCCCCAGTTGCAGGCAGTCTTTGAACCAGCTCATCTGAGTGGGTGCCCAGGCCTGGCCCCGTAGGGCTCGTGGCCCGGGGCCACCCACCTGGGCATGAATCACAGCTTCAGCCCAGGGGCCCTGGCCCTGCAAGGAGTCAGCAGAGGAGGGCCATTTTTTTTTTTTTTCTCCCATTCTGGACCTCATTTTGATTCTCTCAGAAACAAAGGGGATGTGTAGGATGATTTCTAGAGTTCTCTCCGGCCCCGACATGTTGTGTTTGATCTGGTTCCTGGCCGCCTGTTCGTGTTGTGCGAGGCGCTCAGGGCTGCTGGGATGTGTGTGTGGGGGGTGGGGGGTGGGCGGCTAGGCAGGGCCCTTGCTTGTCTTCTCTGTCACTTGCCTGATTTTCCACCATTAGAAATGCACTGTGAGGTCACAACCAAAGCCCTCTGAGAGCAGTGATATTTGGGGTATTTTCAGCTGAAATTTGAGTGGTGTGGTCTTCATCGGCAGGGGCAGGGGAAGACTTGTTAAGAGAGGGTGGACCCTTCCCCCCCCCATCACAATTTGGCCTCGGACAAGGCTTCCCAGGCCCCCTGGGTGGGCCAGGAGTAACAGTGTGCCAGCAGACCGTTTCTGCTGGCCTAGAAGACCTCTGCTTTCTGGAAGTGGCCCTACAGTTGGCAGAGGTTTCTGTCTCCTTTCCAGGTGGCTTGCCTTGGTACTCTGGGTCTTGTGTAGGACTGTGTGGTTTCTTGAGGACCAATACCCTTGGCTCCTAATCTGCGACCTTCAGCAATAATTTTGGGATGGGATGTGTGTGGGGGGTGGAGGCACATGGGGAGAACTCTCACTAACAGGGTTTTCTGGGGCTCTTATCATAAGCAGGCTCTGCTTCACTCAAATGAGGGTGCTGCCGTGAGCCTTGAGCTTTTGGGCTTGGGGTAGAGAGGACAGATTCCAGCTTCATCTTCAGGGCAGGGCCATCGGTTTCCAAGCTGTAGCGTCCAGACTCCTGCACATTCTTGTAGGCAGCGACCACCGTGGTACCCACCACAGGCCACGGGCCACTCTAGGTCTTGTTCCATTGAGTCTTCCTGAACCCCTCAGTGACCTGGTGTGATTGTGTACTTTCCAAAGATGGCACAGAAATTCTTTTGGTCTCATTTGCCTCTAGCACCTCCCCCTGAAAGAGGCAGAGCATAGTTCTCCTCCTCCTGACTGTGAGTGGGACTTTGATACCACCTCGTTGAAAGGAATGTGGTAGAGGGAGAGGATGTGACTTCTGGTGATACGGCTTCTTTCCAGATCTTTATCCTGTCTGTCTCTCTCTCTCTCTCTGTCTCTCTCACATAGGAAGCTGGCCTTTGGAACCCAGCTGCCATGCATGAGGCAGCGTGGGAGCCCATTTGCAGGGGCTCTAACTACAGCCCCAGCTCTGGTCCCCACCAGAACCCACCACTGTCTGCGGGAGACCAAGCCTTCACGAGCCATAGAGGATTCCAACCCTAGCCTTTGAGTCGTTCCAACTGATGTTGAATGAAGCAGAGACGGGCTATCCTGGCCAAGCCATCATTTTGTGAGTGGCATAAATGTTGTTTTAAAGCCTACATCTTGGGCCCATTAGTTCTGTAGCCATAGTAACCGGAGCACATGGGTATTATCACCGTCATCGCTTGTTAATTGAGTTAACCGAGGCACAGAGAGGCTGAGGCTGTCTCTCCGGGTAACACCGTGAGCAGGTGGCAGCAGGCCTGCCTCACCCCTCCATGCAACGCTGGATCCAGGAGCTCTGTGTCTATGCAAGGCGAGCCTGCATGAGCCAGTTCACTGAATCCTCCTCCGCCAGCCTTGAACTCTGAGGGTCCCCTGAAGGCAGAAATAAGGAGACCTCGGGAGAGCTGAGGCTTTAGGATCATCCATTTTGGAGGGAGCATAGGGAGTGTCCACTCTCTGGCACCCAGGTCCAGAGTTCCAGAACTCAGTTCTCAGAAAAGGGGCAACTGATGAGGAGGGGTCAGAGATCTGGTCTGATACCGGTGATCGGGGCAATCTTAGGCAGTCACTTCTTGTCGCAAGCCTCAGTTTCTCCATCTGTAAAGGGGGCAAGGTGTGGAATTTGACAAAGGGATGAGCAGGAAGGGCACTCCCAGTAGGGGGCAGGCTACTCGAGGGGAGGGAGTGTCAGGAGTCCTGCCCATGGAGCCTGGCTTGCTGCAGGGAGCAGAGTTTTGTGGGCGCAGAGGAGGTAGACGGGCAGGCCAGGGGCCTGCAAGGGGCTGTGGGGTGGAATTAAGAGTCTGCTAGGGACTGGGAGTGTGGTGTCTGTGCCATGTTGGAGGAGCGGTTTGGTCAGTGGGGAGCTTAACCAGCACCCTGAGCCTGGTGTACAGATGGGAGCTCAGCCTCTGTTTCACTGGGTGACATCAGAGGCCCTTCCTCCTTTCCAGCCCTCACATCCGCCCTACGGGAAATGAACTGAGATGTGTATCTGTGTTCTTCCTCGTCCTAGCGCTCCAGAATCCTGGGGTCTTGCCCTCAGCTCGGCTGTCCTGGCTCAGCTCTGGGATGTGGCTTTTAGGGAAAAGCTCCTGCACATGGGCTGCCTCCAGGAATACAGGCTGAGGGACCTTGGCTGTCCCGGCCTGGTCTGGTGCATCTTTCTTGTGAGGACATGTTGCTGGAGCATGGCCCTTTAGGACATGGTTGATGAAGTGTCACAGCATCTTACAAGTGGAGAGAAAGTGCTGCGTGCTTGACAGCTTCGGGAAGAGCTGGGCGAGGGGATGGAAGAAAGCAGCTGTTCCGTTCCAGTGGGGTTCCTGCTGCGGGACCAGGACCCCAGCCGGCTGCCAGCCCCACCCAAGGCCTAGGATGCTTGGGAACACTTGCAGGGAATGCCCCGACTTCTCCAGTAGGTGAGGCAGAGCACTGCGGGGGCAAAGCAGAGGGCTGGAGTCTGGAGTTACTCCCGTCAGTCTGTGACAAGGCCTTTGGAAAACAGAATTCCCTCTTTTCAGATTGCAAAAATAATCCATATGTACTATGAATATTAGAAGGTACAGACCATCAAAGTATCATGTCCATCCGTGACCCTACCCACCAGAGATAGCTGCTGTTAATTTATTTGTAACATCCTTTATCGATAATTCTTGTCCTCCTTTCTCCCCTCCATCTCCCCCTCCCCCTCCCCCTCCTCCTCTATCATCTTCTTCTTCCCCTCCCCCACGTCCCCCCCACCCCCCCCCCCCCCCCATTGCACGTCAGTGAACACAGATCCACCCTGTCATTTGTCCCTTCTAGGCGGTCTTTCCCCGGAGGTACATAACAGCGGTCTTCTCCCATGCACCGTTTGTGACCGTTGTCAACAAGGCCCGATGAACATCTGTATACACATCTCTTTGCCTTCTTGTCCGGTTGTGTCCTGGAGTTCTGTCACCAGAAGGATTCATTTGCTGCATCAAATAGTATCCAGGTTTTCAAGGCCTTTGATCCACATTGGTCTATTTCCTTCTAAGGAGACTGTCCCCAAATCCGCTCCCTTTGTGATTCTTTGAGGCCCCCCGGCCCCCCCCCCCCCCCCCGCCCCGAGGTATTTCTCTTGTTCAGTCTCACAGTCTGAGAGGTGAAAAATGCTGTTTTCAGTTGTTGAAGACTTCCTCTCCTGGCCGGAGTTTCCACACTCTTCCTACCTGGGTTTCCTGAGGACCTACTACGTGCCCTCGCCACCCCTGCTACTGAGGAGGTTTCCCCGTGCAGCCCGTTCTGTGCCCGCTGCTTTGCTCCGTGTGTTTGGCCGCCCAGACTTAGAAAATGACAGACAGGGCTGGAGGGGACCTTAGAGATGGTCCAGTGCCCTCATTTTAAGGAGAGGAAGCCGAGGCCAAGGAGGGGAGGGGGCTTGCCGTCAGTGCGATTGGAACTCTGAATTCAGGCAGGAATTCCAGTCCTTAGGCTCCTCCCGATTTTCCCACCCACCCTCAGGAGCACCGGTTGGTCCGGTTTAAGTCCTGGGTTCCATCCAGGGTCACCTACAGCAGGTGCTAAGAAAATATTTACCGAATGAGTGTGCATAACAGAGCACAGGAAATAGTACATTTTGTGAAAATGTGCTCAACATTCCAAGAAGAAAGGATGTTTTGTTGGATGCCCCTCTGGGAAGAAATGCCTTTTTTTTTTTTTTTTTTTAAAAAAAAAGAAAGTGAGGAGGCTGTTGGAATTGGTGTAGGAGGAGAGATGGGGCTGCCTGGGGCTTAGGGCAGTGTTTGTGTTTGGAGCTGTCGGTCACTGGAATTTCCCTCAGGCTCCTCGGTGCTCCCAGAGATGGACTGACAGACACAGGGTAGGGGTGGCAAGAGCTTAGTTCCCTCTGGTGGCTTGTGCGCATCTACACGGACTTCTTAAATGGTCCGCGGGGACTGTCTCACGTCCTCTCCCTTACCCCCTTGCCTCAGACCGCACCCCCGTGCCCTCGCCTTCACCAGAAGGTCCTTCTGGCTTTTATCTCCAGCACTTTTTCGGTGCTGCTCAGGCCCTTCAGGACACAGGAAGTGGCTTGGTCTACAAGAGACTGAAGTTTTGGTCCGACTTCATTTCTGGCGGCAATGGGACCTTGGGCAAGTCAGCCGTCCTTGCCATGTCAACCCGGCCATCTTCCTGTTCAGGCCAGACTGGCTCTCAAGGGGGC
>NW_027397077.1:38517885-38565605 GCF_003265705.2 Callorhinus ursinus | reverse complement strand
CCCCCCGGTTTCCAGCACTCTGAGGGAGAGAGTACAAAGCCCCTTCCTAAGGCTGCCAGCCGAAGGCTGTGGTCTGGTTCAGGTGGACCTCTCTAGGCTTGCCTCATCCTTCATGCCAGCCACACTGACCTTTAACCAGCTGGGTGCCTTGGGCCAGCCCCTCACCCTCTCTGAACCTCTGAACCCCATCTGTAAGAGAGACAACATGAGAATCCCAGTTGCTCTGCTTGTTTGGAGGATAACAACCACTTTGAAATGACTCTCAGCTCCTTGGGGCCCTACTTCTCCAAAAGAAGTCACAGATTCCAAAGATCCCGGTTCTCAATAAACCTTTTCTTCTGCAAAAGAACAGACTGCTTTTATTCCAAGCTCAGTTATTCCCAAAGAATGCTTTTTGTCTCAGTTATGTCTTGTTGTGTCTTCACCTAGGCCAACAGTGTCTACAGATCGAGAATACATTTATTTATGCCACTTCCTTAATAGGGGTTGTGTTGTCACATCCGTTGTCATGCTTTATCTCCGTCATTGCTTTCTTTCGGGAAGAATAATCCCACATGTATGAATACCGTGCTTCCTCACACACAGCCCTCCTGTAGCCAGATTGTCACAAGAATATTATTCTGGGAAGCAAGGGTCTGACCCTAGTGATTAATTTACTGGGGGATGTTCTTGGGGAATCCATTAATCATTTTCTCAACACATTTTATTGATAGGTATGTACAATAGGTAAGGTGATGGGTAAATATAATCTATCCCATCGGGGGTGCTTAAGGAAAACCCCTCCCTCATCCCACCATGGAGTGGGGCAGGTCCTCCTAGAATTAGGTTCTCAGATGGCACAGATCATCAAATTCTGGAAAACTAGAAGGATGAGATCTCAGAGAGTAGATGATCTTGACCAGCCCTCTCATTTTACATATGGGGAAACTGAGGCCCAGGGAGAAAGTCAAAATCACTTAATCCTCACCTGAGTAGTTCATAACTTTAATCTGTAATTTGTGTGAGAGACTATTAATTAATGTGTTAAAAACAAGACAAAAGACCCAAAATGAAGTTGCTTATGCTAAGCCCCACATCACCAAACCGAGATTCAGTTTCAGCTCACCCAGGGATGGAATTTCAAACCAGTCAATCTGGTACTACCTGATCAGCACTAGTGAGTATCTGCCTGATAGACCCCTGCCATTCCCTATAGTGAAAGTAACCTGGCAGTAACATTTTGTTGCCAAGAATAACTTCGTGTTCTGGGGCTCCCTTCTGCCTATAAATACCTTTCCCCATTTTGTAAAGCTCCTCGGAGGTTCTTTTTATCTAGTAGATGGGATACTGTCTGATTCATGAATTGCTGAATAAAGCCAGTAAGATCTTTAAATTTTATTCATTTGAATTTTGCTTTTTAATGATATTATGATACAACTTCCAAGGGCAAGAAAAAGACAACTTTCACCTCCTCCCAATGCTGCTGGAATTCCCAGGCCCATCTTGGACCGCTCACTCACCTAGAACCCTGGGACCAGGATGGAGTAATGGTCTGTCCCTAGGATGTCCTGGCACAGGGCTGTAATTGTGGATTCAGGAAACCCAGTCATTGACTAACTCAATTCCACATAATTAAAAGAGGGAGAAGGGAAATGTCAGGAGGAAGTATGCATTTCAATTTTAAAGAGCCTTGTTCATTTTTGAATCCTCACCTTTTTTTTCTGCCTTAATTCTTGGCCTCTGTAAATTACTTTAACACCCCCCCCTCCCGGATTTTAGAATAGAAAAGGAGTTAGGAGTCAGAAGAAGCTGTCTTTAACATTTCATCTTCCTTTGGCATCATGTAGGATTTTAATTTCGAAGCATGGGCAAAGAGGCAGAAAAGGCTTCAGGCCACAGACGAAAAGAATCAATTTAAAATGAAGATAGATTTTTTTCTTTTCTTGAGATCTTTCCCCTAAAACTCCCTAAAGAATGAAGCCCTCTGCCAGTGCTGATGAGAACAGAAGGCATTTCTCGTTCCTTAGAAATGGGTATAGGAACAAAAGTATTCCAAAGCAAGGACTTACTTGAATTCACTGCTAAATGCAGTATATCAGGCTCTCGGGAGGGAAAAATAAGCGCTGAAATTAACCTGATGTTTGGGAAATGTCCGTTAAATGCCTTTGCAACTTCATCACCATCTACTCAGGGGAAAATACCGCTATTCCAGCGCTATTCAAGCTTCCCGTTTGCCTGAGAGTCAGGAGCTTCCAAACCAAGAAAGGAAGAAACCAAGCGGGTTATTTATGAGCTCCTTCCCTCTTGCAGTTTTAAGCCACTGTGAAAGAAGCCTGTTTGTTGCCGCTCTGGGGCGAACCCGGGGCGAGTTAACCCGGCTTGGCAGGGGTTGGCGGGGCCGGCCCTCCGCGCCTCCCAGCGGCCTCGTGTGGTGGTGCAGCCCCGGCTCAGGCTGCAGAAAAGCGGGCCGCCGGCAGACACCGCCGCATCCTGACGCTGTCAGCGCGCACAGCTTGGGCTGCGCTTCTCGCTCGCCTTCTGTCCCTGTCCAGTGACCAGTTAGGTGCGGGCGAGGGGAATTCCAGCTGAGGCTTCCGAGTCTGAGACCTCACGATAGTATCAGACTGGGTGCCGCCCGCAGCCATCCCAACCTGGCCTGGGAGCGCACGCGTCCTCGGAGCTGTCCGCGGCGGTGCAGTTTCCCCAGGGAGGCAACTTTAGGCCAGCTGGAGGACTGGGTGCAGGTAGCTGGGTCTTGCGCACGGGTAAGACGGGTTGGCTGGGGCTGGGGGAGCCATTGGAACCCGAGTGGAGGTGGTGGGGTGCCTCGCGCCCCTGGCACCTGGAGGCACTCCCCGTGCTCCCACAGACTGCAAAGAGACCGCTCAGGATCAAGATGCAGAACCCTTAACTGTCCCTCGAGGGCCAAGACCACATCGGCTTCCTGAAGCCGCTGGGCTGGGGAGGATCCTCATGGGAGGGCTTCCCGGAACAGCAGTTGGGCGTCCTGGGGGTAGGTATTGAGACAGAAGTTCTTCTAGGAGGGACCGCTGGAATGGGGGTCCCATCGAAGCAGTCGTTGTGGAAGTTCCGGGGGTGAGAGCGGATGGCTAAACCTCTTAGAAATAGGAGGTTGAAGGGGGATGGTTCTGAGCTGGGGTTTCCCAAGCAAGTGGCTGTTTGGGGGGAATCTCTGGAGGAAGTAACTGGAGTAAGGAGAGATGGCTGTTTGGGGCGGCTTGCGGGAAGATGCATGTGCTGAGGGTCGGGGGTGAGGCGGGGCGGGCAGCTGCTTTGGGGCCCTCTGGGAGAGGTGGCTGTTGAGGAGGCCCAGTCCCGGAGGAGAGTGATTAGGACCCTCCCCTCTCCCCCAGTACAAGTGACTTAAAATCTTAAGGAACTGGCCGTCTGGTAGATTCCCGCTCATTTCCAGTAGCTCAGAGGAGGTACCTCAAACGGGGATTTCTGGGGTGGCGGCTGAACCACCCCCGGGCTGGCGGTTGTGCCCCTAGTCCCAAATAATGTGGGAAGGGGACCGCTGAGCCGCACGTGCATCGGGAGATAAGTGCTTGGTCTTCACAGGGGCCTCTGGATTGTTTCAGGCTCCCAGCAAATCGGCCCTCCGGAGTTTCAGGGAGTGGAACCCGAGGAGCGCCCCCCACCCCCGCCACCCCCAGGCGCGTCGGGCCCCACCCCGCCGCACCGCTCCTTAAAGGGCTTGAAGACCAGGGGCGCACGGCAGCAGCCACGGTCATGGAGGGCGCGCTGGTGGCCAACTGGAGCGCGGAGGCGGTCAACGGCAGCGACGCGCCTCCGGAAGCCGAGGGCAACCGCACCGCCGGGCCCCCGCAGCGCAACGAGGCCCTGGCGCGCGTGGAGGTGGCCGTGCTGTGCCTCATCCTCTTCCTGGCGCTGAGCGGCAACGCGTGCGTGCTCCTGGCGCTGCGCACCACGCGCCACAAGCACTCGCGCCTCTTCTTCTTCATGAAGCACCTGAGCATAGCCGACCTGGTGGTGGCAGTGTTCCAGGTGCTGCCGCAACTTCTGTGGGACATCACCTTCCGCTTCTACGGGCCCGACCTGCTGTGCCGCCTGGTCAAGTACCTGCAGGTGGTGGGCATGTTCGCCTCCACCTACCTGCTGCTGCTCATGTCTCTCGACCGCTGCCTGGCCATCTGCCAGCCCCTGCGGGCGCTGCGTCGCCGCGCGGACCGCCTGGCCGTGCTCGCCACGTGGCTGGGCTGCCTGGTGGCCAGCGCGCCGCAAGTGCACATCTTCTCGCTGCGCGAGGTGGCCGACGGCGTCTTCGACTGCTGGGCCGTCTTCATCCAGCCGTGGGGGCCCAAGGCCTACATCACGTGGATCACACTCGCGGTCTACATCGTGCCTGTCATCGTGCTCGCCGCCTGCTACGGCCTCATCAGCTTCAAGATCTGGCAGAACTTGCGACTCAAGACGGCGGCGGCGGCGGCGGCGGCTGCAGAGGGGCCGGAGGGCGCGGCTCTGGCACGGGTCAGCAGCGTCAAGCTCATCTCCAAGGCCAAGATCCGCACGGTTAAGATGACCTTCATTATCGTGCTGGCCTTCATCGTGTGCTGGACGCCATTCTTCTTCGTGCAGATGTGGAGCGTCTGGGACGCCAATGCGCCCAAGGAAGGTAGCGCTGGCGGGGAAACCCGGAGGAGGGAGCGCGGCGGGGCGGTGTCCTTGTCCTGCCTCCTCCGCACCGACAGGGCTCTGGGGATCTCGTGCGGGGGGATGCGGGCTTTGGAATCCTGCAGAGCTGGGTTTGAGTCATGGCTCCATTATCCACTGGTCAAGGGATTTGGGGCTTAACTTCCCTGAGCCTTGACTTCTTCTTCTGTAAAATGGCCATAATGGTGAAAGTACGGGCTCTCATCCGGGGGATGAAATGAGAAAATGCACGCAAAGTCCTTAGCACAGTCCTTGGGCTACATAAGGGGCATATGGTTCCTTATTATGGATGGGAAAACTGAGGTTCAAGTGACTTTCCCACCTGGTTAGCAGTGGTGGAAGTAACTTCCAAACGGCGGTCCAAGCTCAGGCTCTCACCACTTTAAATTTACTTTATGTTGAACTTCCCCTTTAAGTTCAAATCAACCTGAGCACCCGGGGTCTGGTTTGGATGAGGGCAGCAGGAGGTGGGCTATTTGATTCGTCCAGCTTGGCGCTGAGTACCTGAGTAGGTCCGGGGCAGGGTGTTGTGGGGATGTGCGGTCGAGTGGCTGAACCCCCGGCCCGTTGGAGGCGGTGAGTCTCGAAAGGCAGAGAGGTGAGTGCCGGGGGTGTGTGTGGGGGGGGTGGGGTGGGGGACGGTCTGCCCGCGAGCGGGGCCTGGGGGTGCCCAGGGCCAGATTCGGTTGCTTGTGCTGTGGGATGGGGAGGGGTGGGAAAAGGGTGGGAGCCCCAATCCAAAGATGCAAACTTCCCAATTTGATCTGGGAGGCTGGGTGATTTCTGTAGGGAGGGAAGGCGCTCTCCAAATGGGAGGACTGCTGAGTGCTGGGCTGAGGGCGGTGTGGGGAAGACCTGGAGGAGAAGGCAGAAGGGGCTGGTCTGTGGGGAGGGAGCTTGGGGGAGCAGAGAGCGCCTTGGGTCCTGGGGCTTGTGGCCAGCGCAGGGCTGCTGGGAGCTCCAGGCAGCTTCACCTTCATTGCACACAATTCCAGTAGCTTATCTGCAAAGATCAGGAGGGATGATCAGTGATGGTGGATGACTTACACGTTTTGTTTGAGGGTAAGCCCATAGCACTGCACTGGGATGCAGGTGACCCTAATGATTCTAAGAGTAGATCAAGGGGTTTGCTTTTACCCTTTTTGCAGAAATGTCCCATTTCTAAATATAAACACTCCTGCTCCCAGAAGTCTAAAATACACCCATCCCGTGGAAGCTGAAATCTCCCTTCATTCAGCTGGATAACTTTGCTTTGTTCTCTTCCAGAAACCACAGACTCCTGGCTTTACCCAGCCCTGCCTATTAACCTAGCATTTTTCTTAGTGGCCTAGGCAATTGTCATTCAGCACATATGGAGCACCTGTGGTACAGCAGGCTCTGGCAGTGCGTGTGTGTGTGTGTGTGTGTGTGTGTGTGTGTGTGTGTGTGTGTGTGTTGGGTGGGGGGATTGCTGTGCAGATGCAGCAGAGCCAGCCCTGCTCCACGTTGCAGAAAGGGTTCAGGGGTCCAGAGGGGAAAGGTGCTTGCTCCAGGTCACACAGCCAATCGGAGGCAGACTAGAGCTGGGGGTTCCTGCTCCCACCCCAGCTCTTTCCTCCTGTGCCAGCCTTCTGATGAAGGACACAGAACTAGGGAGTTGGGCTGGGCAAAAGCCAGCAGTGGGTGTTTCTAATTAAGGCATCAGGCTACACTTATTTCCTGGGCGCGAGCCAAAGAGATGCCAGACCCGGGTCTTGAGGAGCTCTAACGCCAGTCCTTGAAGAAGTGAGACCGACATTGAGCAGATACTGGGGAGCCCTCCCTCTAGCCCTTACTAGTGTGGGACTTTGGGTGAGGGGTCCCCTTCTCTCCCTTGACCCTTAGTGTCTTGCTTTTAGAATGAGGACATTTCAACATTCAGTTCATTCCTCTCTCTTTCCCTCCCCTGGCCTCTGCCACTCATTTTTCTCCCTGGTGAATTTTTCTCCCTCCTTCTTTCCCCCACCCCCTCTTCATATGACTTCTTGTTGTCCACCCCCTCACCTGCTCTCTTCCTATTTTCCTCCCTAAAGAATGAGAGTATATGGTCAACACATATCCTAATCACTGAGTGAGGTTTTGATCTTTCCTACGCTTTAAAAGGACATCAGATAATCCATGTCTTTGTCTTAAAACACAGGAAGAGAGAGACTGAGAGAGCACCCAACTAAAGTGGGGGCCAGAGGTGTTTTGGGTACATGTGGTCCCCTGAGGATTTCCCTTCAGTAGAGCCAGGCTCCTGCTCTCAGACTCCAGGAGCAGGGAGAGAAATAGACTCTAGGAACCTCAGATCTTCCCTCTGTTCCTTTGCTTCTTTCCCAGTTCAGAGGAAAGGGTGGGTGCCACATGGAAAGCCCAGGTCCCCCTCATCCTCCTCGGCACCCTGTCTTGGGTGCTCCAAGAAGAGAACAAATGCAGACAACAGGACCGCTCCTGCGAGGAGCGAGCACCCAGTCCCCCTGTGACGGGCCTATCAAGCACCGAGGACTTGGGCTCTGGTTGCCAGCCTGGCCAAGTCGTGCCTCGGCCTCAGGGTTTCAGTGGGGATCTGAGTGGACCGCAAGCTCCGTGCCCACTTGGCATTAGTTGGGATAATTGCAAGTAGCAGCCTGGGCCATCAGAAATAATGGTGTTTACAGTCCCTTTGGAGACGTGACTCTGTCTGGAGGCTATTGGCAAGTGTTAAGGAACAAAACAAAGATACAGCTGAGCTACTCAAGAGATTCTGATCAGCACTGGGGAAGGAATGCACAGCCCTCACTTCCAAGAGGAAGGGAATTGAGAAGGGATGCAAAATATCTAGATCTGGACCCCTTGCTCTGCTCATCTCCTGGGGGGTGGAGGCTGGAAGTTCAGGAAGCCCAGGAGAGCAGCCAGACATTCTCCTGGGAGGCTGGGGTGCAGGCGGGTACAGAGAGAAGTGGAGGGAGTGGGATGCATGTGGCATCGGTTCCTGCCAACAGCTTCGTCCTGAGAGCCTCTGAGGGAAGGAGAAGCTCTGGAACCACAGGCTACAGATCATGGGCTGACAGAGGGGCTGGAGAAGGCACGCCTGCCTTGGCAGCTGGCCGCGTGGCCCTTGGCTGGCCTCACAGCCCCTGCCTCCGCGAGGGTTTGTGCGCCCTGGCTTTCTCTCCAAACCCAGGCGTTCCTTTCACACATCTCTCCTTTGATGGACTTCTTTCCCTGCTATGCCTTCGTTCACACCGAGCGCCGCCTTTATGGGTTTAGAGCTCACCTTGCTCCAAAAGTAATGAGAGGTTGGCCACAAAGATTCGGGTATTGTGGCCAGACAAAGTAGATACAAGGAGACCTGGATGAAGGGGAGAAAAAGATAGGGAGATTATAATATAATCATAGTAATAATAATAACAAAGGCTCTGTGTGTGGAGGTGAGCCGCACACGGCGCTTCCTTTTTCTAAGAGCCAGAGCAAAGAAGGACACTCTCAATTTCCATATTTCCATTGTTCAGAAGGAAAACAGAGAAAAGGGAGAGGAGCATCGTGGTAATTAATGAGCTCCTCCCCACCCAGAGCAGCCCCCTGCTGCTGGAGCCCTGCTTTGGTGAGGCTGGTGAGACCAGACACCCAGGGCATGTGTGGACCAGCCGCATATGTATCTTCACAAGCAAATTCCACTGTCAAAGATTTGGCGCCACCCTTTCCCCTTGAACTCAGTGAGGTTTGCTTTGCTGCTGGTCCCAAGGACTTGGACCTGGGGTAGTTGGGAGGGAGGAGGTAGAGAGGGGGTGTGTCTGTATTTCCAGGGGCTCACTGATGCTGCTTGTTTGTGGTGGGGCTGATTTTGAGTCTTCAGCTCTACTTTTTTTTTTGAAATTCCTGGTCCAGTAGGCAGAGATGAGAGAGGAGGGGGGACAGGTTGGCAGATGGGGCAGGGGTTGCCACCCGTCCACACAGAACGCTATTCGTGGCTCCTGTCTCTTCACCAGAAGGTGCCTGGAAACTAGGGGAGAAGGTTTTGAATTAAAAAAAAAAACAACTCACACTTCATAGATGAGCCATATGCAGAATAGTCCCCTTTTCTCTCAAACTAGCTGATTTCCATGGGAGGAAGAAAATGCCCAGAGAACAGGGTGGGGACGTCCAGGGCACAGAGACTGCAGAAGGACCACGGGACCTGTCTGGTGGGCCAGTACAGCCGGCAGGCACTGTGGAACCCTGCGTGGTTTGTGCAGGGAAGGAAGCATGTGGCTGGCCTGTGTTTGGAGCTTGCCCTGCCCTTTTCTCCTGTGTCCTTGAGCAAAGCTGTTAGACCTCTCTGGGCCTCAGCTTCCTCCTGTGTGTAACCCAGGAAGCAAAGCCTACCTGTAGGGTTGTTAGGAGAATGACCTAATGGTGTGTCTCGTGGCACCTGGGGGCCATGTGATCCATGTCACTCTTCTCCTCTTCCCCCATTCTACTTGTTATGAGTTTTGCTTGCATTCTTGGGATTGACTCTGAGAATCTTGGCAGGTATTCCTGAGGGAGGAGATGGGCATTTTTCTCCTGAGAGCCCAGGCGGAGGGGGTGGGAGGGAAGCAGAGCCTGTAGAAAATAGGCAGTGCGTCCAGAGAAGTTGGTATGTGGAGGAGAAACTTGTTAAGGCTGGACTGTGAGCCTGGTCACAACAGTGACACCTCTGTCCTGCTAACTGGTGTGTGTCCAATGCCGAGCACAGGGCTGGGCACCCATTAGGAGCTCAGCCAATGCTGGCTGAACAAATATGAGGGATATGGGGGGAGAAAGGTGCTCAAGATGGGCTGGGATGTGTGTGTGGATTTGGACTCCGGAGAAATCAGGATCTTCTAAGCAGCCCTCCAACACTGGAACTGGCTGCCTGGTGAAGAAGCGAGCGCCCAGTCACTTGGGGACAACCAAACATCTGTCAGGAGTGTTGTACCAGGAGGAAGGTGGAAATGCACAGGAGGACTGGTGTTAAGTGTTTCCCTGATCTGAGAATGAGCTTCCCAGCTCCTTCTCCCTTTTTCTGTGGAACCGTGGCCCCTCCGGCGTGGCCTACCCACCTCACCTTTTCAAGGATTTTGTGCCCAAGGTTTGGGTGGGCCAGGCACCTCGGAGAGTCTCCCCTTCAGGTGAGCCATTCATAGGCAGAGCAATGGGGGAGCGAGGGCAGGAGGAGATTGGACAGATCATTCTCTGTCCTGAAGAGCTCTTGAACTTGGCCCTTCTGGGGATAAATTGCAATTAGATGGACAGTTAACAACCACACTCTCGTCATTAAGCAGTTGTGAGTTATGTTCTTGGCTAATGCGAATGCTTTCCCTTTGGGTTTCTGTCCCCGGTGACTTCACATCCCCCCTCCCCCCAGAGGTTTGATTAATAACAGAAAAAACAAAATCTGTTGGGTGAGGCTTTGCTGCACCCTTCTTCCATTTGATGGATGTTTGGAGGGGGGTGGGGAGGCTGTGAGGGGCTGTGGATCAGGAGGTGAGCGGCAGAGCAGGCCTCTCCCGGCTCTAGGTCCTCTCTAGGGAGGCTGGGCTGGCCGGTCAGATGCCTGAGGGCTTGGCCCACCTGACGACCCCGCCGCCGCCTTGCACTGACAAGTGATGGGAAGTGAAGGGAACCCCATGGGGCTCACCCCCAGGGGCAGGGGCTGGCTGGGGGCTGAACTGTGCTCTCCCGGCCCCCACTTCATCAGTCCCGGGAGACAGCACTGGGCAGTGGTGAGAGCCCCCTTCAGAGACCTGGTCTTGTTGCCATCTCTGTGATTTGGGGCACGTCTCTGGGTGATCTCTGGGCCTCTGTCACTCCCAGATGAACAGTGGGGATAGAACAGGACACCCTCTGTGGGCATCGGCTTCAGCGACGTGAGGAGTTAGAGTAGTTGCTAACAGGAACCCCCACTTGTTGAGTACCCAGCCCCACGTCTCATCCTCACCCGAACACGGCAAGGTAAGGGGGCTTTGTCCACATTTTACAGAGGGGGAAACTGAGGCCTAGAGAGGCAAGACCTGCTGGAGGACACTGTTGAGTAAGGGGTGGAGCTGGGGTTTGAACCTACATCCTCCCACAGCAAAGGCCGCCCCGTCACACTGCCCCTCCTCGCCAAGCCAGCATTTTCAAGGTGGTCCTCCACGCTTGGCCTTGGGATCTCCTGGGTGCTTTTAGAAAGCTGGTTCCTGGCTTGGCCGCAGAGCCCTGCACCCTCTTTGTGACCCCAACATCTTTACACTCCTGGGCTCTCTTTGCTGAAACACCCAATCCCCCCCCCCCCCCGCCCCCCCGCTGCCTGTGCCCTCAGGGCACCACACTCTGGGCACTCTGGGTTCAAAGCCTGCGCTTCTCAGCCCCCTGCTGCCTGCTAACCCCTCCATCCTAACGGTACCACACCTCTCATCCTGGCACTTTCCTTTCCATCAGCAGCTTTTTGGTTGAGAGCAGAGTGTCTCAACTTCGTCACTGCTGACATCCTGGGCCCAGTAACCCCTGTTGGGAGCGCGTCTGTCCAGGGCGCTGTGGGATGTTCAGCAGCATCCCTGGCCTCTGCCCACTGGTCCCCACTGGCACCTTTCCCTTAGTCGTGACCACCAACAGTGTCTCCAGACATTGCTGAATGTCCCCTCGGGCAAAATCACCCCTGGTTGAGAAGCGCTGGTTTAGACCCACTATGGAGGCGTGGCCTGAATAGTTAAGGAATGGGGGCACCCTCGTCACCTCTGCCCTGGGCTCTGGCCAGTCTGCCTTGTGTACCCCTGACGGCTTGCCAGGTCCCACAGGGTCCTTTTGCTTAGCACTCGTGCTGATTCTGTTCTCACCGTAGGAATGCCCACTCCAGTCTCTTCTGTGGAGACCCATCCTTCAAAGGCCAAGTCCAAGTGTGGATTGCTTTGTGGCACAGTTCCAAGGGGGCGCCCTTTACCTCATGGTCTGTGAGAAGATGCTCCCAGGAGCTGTGCGGGCCACAACTTGGCAGCCTCCTCCGGGGTCTCCTTCCTCCTCTGAAGGCCAGTGCATCCATTCTACAAACAGCCATTACTGTGCCCCAGGGGTCCTGTCCACACAGCCTCTGCTTTGATACCTCAGTCCTCCGGTGAGGAGAGTTTGCAGGGAGCCGTCCCAGTTCCTCACCTGCCCTCCTGAGGCCCACAGCTGGCATTTGCATAAACATGGGACAGTCAGGCCAAGGTGGGCCACAGAGCTCTGGGAGCAACACCCCGTTTTCTGCCTGGCTGGTGTCAGGCCCTCAGGTCCCGAGGTGTAGCCCAAAGGAGTGGCAGCAGTGACCTTGGGCAGTTGACTACACCTGCCCGGAGCCCAGTTTTCTGGAGTTAAGAATAGAGTTTAGGTTGTGGGCGGGGGGGGGGGGCGGGGTGCTGTGGCTGCCAGTGGCACAGTGCCTGGCATATAGTAAGTGCTCAATCAATGGCTGCTTTTTCTTTTTTGAAAGGATTTCTTTATCTGAGAGAGAATGAGACAGCGCGGGTGAGATAGAGTGCCCGAGCCTGCACGCCAGAGCACAAGCAGGGGGAGGGGCAGAGGGAGAAGCAGGCTCCCCGCTGAGCAGGCAGCCCGATGCGCCCGACTGCGCCCGACTGCGGGGCTCCATTCCAGGGCTCCCGGATCATGACCTGAGCCGAAGGCAAACGCTTAACCAACTGAGCCACCCAGGCGCCCCCAACGTCTGCTTTTAAAAAGCAGAGAAATTCCAAGACTGTCAGGTCCTGGGCTGGGTCAGTGCCGTTGGAGGTGGGAGTTGTCATGAGCTCAGGAGCACTGTTTTAGCAGAGGGGCTGCAGTTTCCAGTGAGGACGGGTAGCAAGCCCATGGGTGCTCCAAACCAGCATTAAGAGGTAAAGAGAAACTAAAGCCTTACCTGGAGGAGGCCGCAGGAGGGGAGGAGGGAAGGTTCTAGATCTCGGTTTTAGAAGTCACAGGCGACTCTTGCCTAAGGGGTGAGCCGGAAGCAGGTATAACCAGGCAGTCAGGTCCTAGCCCCTGATTCCTGTGATCCTGATTCCCAGCCACCCACCGAGGGGCAGCCATGACCAGAGTCTCCTGTCCTGCACAGCAGGAAGCTGACACACACCCCCCCCCCCGACCCCCCGTCAGATGCTACAGTAGCACAGCCTTCTGCCCTGCATGGCCCACACCTCACGCCGGGAAGGTCACTCTTGCTCATTCTGTTTCTCTCTCTTTCTCTCCACCAGACCTGGGTATCTGAGTATGAACCTGACTTTCCTAGAGGGAACTGCACTAGAATCCACTGATGGTGTTAGAACCCCCTCCTATTGTCAGGCAGGGAGATTGCCCCTATGCCTTTTCAGCAGTTCTCTCAAGACTTCCTGTCTGCTAATTTCGTGCTTCACTTCAGTTCAGTCCCTTATAGAACTCTTAACTGTTTTCCACAAATGACACCCAGCACCCAGCCACAAGTCTGGAAACGTAAGTAATGACGATGTGGAGGGATGCCGCAGTAAGAGAGATCTTTACTATCAGTGTTTATTTATCACCCCCAGGTGAGTGCCCCAGGAGGCATCGGTTGATTCTGTCTCCCTGGAGGAAAAAACATCGGGAGGGCTTCAGAGAGGAAGCAACATTTGAAAAGGGGTTCCAAGGATGAGTAGGAGCTGGCTATGCAAAGAAGCACATTCCATGTTGACATCGTCGGGCGGTTACCTTATTATTATCTTTCTCCCCGTTGGAGGGATACTTCTAAAACTTCATGAGCACACAGATCATGTGGCAGGGGGGATCTTGTTAAAATGCAGATTCTGATTAGGGAGGTCTGGGAGGGAGCCCAAGAGTCTGCATTTTTACCAAGCAGCCAGGTGATGCCTATGGAGCCGGCCCATAGACTACATATTGAATAGAGAAGTCTTTAATGTCTTACCTCTTTTATCAAATGTGCAGTTTGCCTTCGTACCTATGGCTGAAATCGGCTGCACGGCCTGTCGTTCCCTGCAGGGTAGAGAAGGGCTGGTTGTTTACCAAAAGGCCCCAGCTCTTCTGCTTCCAGAATGTGGTCATTCCTTAGGTCCAGCCCAGTGCACTCAACATGTCCCCCAGATTTGGGCAGTGACATATAGAAGCTCACTTAAAGCTCTGTAGCCCACAAACGTGGCTCTTAATCTGGCTTTATGATGCATGGGGTGATCACACACCTCTGAATTTTAAAACCATTCCAATGTTGTAAAATTGTGGTCTTTTCAAAAAAGGCACTCTATAATCCATACTTATTCCATAATTCAATCTTGATGTGAGTGTACATTTAAAAATCATAAAAAAAAAAAAGACTTCTGTAGACTACAGCTCTCAAATTCTTACACAGCCCCTCTAGGAATAACCTTATTCCCTTAAACCCAAATTCCCAATCCCCTGGTGGGGGGGGTCCTTGAACCAAGTAAGTGGTGTCTGGAGTGAGGGCCTCTTATAAAAGTGGATGGGCCTGATTTGACTCGGAGGAGAGATGTTAGCTAAGCCGGACATCTTTGAAGCGTATGAGATGCCTTATTTGCCTCAGGCACAACATAGCCCAGAGAGTCCGTGGCCACCTGCCCATCAGCTGTCCGGGGCTAATTTGAGCCTTCGGTGCCAGGGTGGAGGGGGTGCCGGGAAATCCGAACATGGGAGTTCTTGGAGCTTGAGTAACGCCAGGCTCGTAGGTGGGTGGAACGCTTTGGGGCATACCGTCCCCGTCCTCAAGTGGCCGTCTGCCGCCCACCGCTCCATGAATCACAGTGCTGAGTGGAAATACAGAGTTGTGTCTGTCTCCTGGGGGTTAAGCCCAGCAGGGGATCTGGCTTTTGGCGGGCGGTCATTTCTGCTCACATCTCTTGCTTGGCGCCTAGGAGCCCCCACTTGAAGATCACCCCTAGTCTCCAGGCTTGGGCCCACCAGCCCGCCCTCCCAGCGCTGCACGTCCCTGTTTAAACCTGTTTAATAGAGTGCTGTCTTCTACGTCTGTCTTTCCCTTGAGAGCAGGTGCCCAGGGCTGGGGCTGTGGCAGCGGGCACAGGGCATGAACGGATGCTAGAACATTTGACTTCCTCCTCCTTTTCCTCCGAGAAAAGCCCTAAGCTGGTGGCCAGGCTGGTGTGAGGACCAGTCCCTGGACCAGTGCCTCCCCCTTTTTGGCAAGGACCAGAGAGAGCAGTTTGCATCACTCAGGGCTCTGTCCTGGGGAGGGATGTTATTTTTATGGGGAGCAAGCAGAAGAGGTGGGGTCCCACTGGAGACCCTGAAATCCTGCCCTCCCCAGGGTTGCAGCCACCTTCCCTTTTGGGTTTCTTATGTCACTGGCCGGGTAAGCTTTTCCAGATGGACGATCAGGAGTTTCTTTGGTGTCATGGCCTCCAACCCCAGGGCTCTGGGTTTTAATTTTTTTTTTTTTTTAATTTTTGAAGTCATGGAAAAACAGTCAAAGGACTCTTTCTTTAATTGACCTGGGATAAGGAGCCTCCAAACTTTGGGCTTTAAAAAATGATGCGGTTGGTCATATCTCCTATCTGTTAATAATGATACTCATCACCTGAATAAACACTGCCATTCACAAAGCCCTTTTGTACTTTTTCCCTCTAGTTTTCTCAAAGTCCTTACAAGTGTCACCTCCAATTTACAGATAAGGTTGTTAAGGCTCATACGGTAGATGTAGCTCGGAGAAGGATTAGGTGGAGGATTCAGACCCCAGGGGTTTGCGTCTGAATCCTGTGTCCCTGGCTCCTCCCTTGTCAGTACTCCACCACGGCCCCTCCTGAGCGCTGCCCCACCCTCCTGGCCCCAGAGGAGGTGCCGATGGCGGCAGACCACACCTTTGGAGGAGTCAGTGGATTCTGACTTTCAGTTCCTCCTTTTCTGCGTCGGCTTCATCATTGCTCTGCTTTGTCCAACACGTGGCCGGGGGCCAGGGTTGGAACTTCCTGCAGGGACGGCCCTTCAGAGAAGCCTGAGTTAAGGCAAAGGGGTGGACCTTTGTATATTTGCATGGACTGGTCTAGGCTGCTCCTGGGACAGGGTGTTCTGCTCTGGCCAAAGGCAGTGCCCCAAGAGGAACTCAGCCAAGAGCCTCACTGGCCAGCTCCCTGGCAGCTGGGGAATGAGCCCCTGGGTCCTAAGATGAGACCTGGGCTCGGGGCACCACGGCATCCACTGCAGACCTGCTAGACCCACCTTGAGGTGGCACCACTCTGAGTCATCTTTTCAATGGTGCCTCACCCACAGCTACCTGTGGGTAGCTGTGTTTTGAAAGAAGACAGTCCTGGGGCGCCTGGGTGGGTCAGTTGGTTGAGTGGCTGACTCTTGATTTTGACTCAGGTCATGTTCTCAGGGTCGTGGGATCAAGCCCTGAGTCTGGCTCTGCGCTAGGCATGGAGCCTGCTTGAGTTTCTCTCTCTCTCTCCCTCTGCCCCTCTCCATGCTCACACTCTGTCTTGAATGAATGAATGAAAGAAAAGAAAGAAACAAAGAGAAAGAAAGAAGACCATCCCCATGGTAAGGATTTCACTACAGAAGAACACCCAGAGGGCGGCGTGCCCCAGAACCTGGAGCTGGAATGCCGCGAGCAGGAAGGCAAGAGGGCAGTTTGCAGTGTCGAGACAGCAGCGTCCCCCAGCTGCAATGTCCAGGCTTGCACATGAGGTAATACGGACCTTAGCCCTGAAATCTACAGGGCAAGATCAGACATTCCCAGGACCCCAAGTAAGATGGAATAAGGCAAGATCATTCTCCTCTATCACTAGTTCCTTGTTTCAGCACAACTTTGACTTTGTGGAGCCCCGGCACCCCCTCGCTCTCCCTGAAGATGGCCCATTGTTTCAGTCTGTTTGAACCCGTCTGGAAGTCACACGTTAGCTGAGAAGGGTAGATAAGCTTGTTGGTTACAATGGTGGTGCGGGCCTCGAGGGCCAGGAAATGAATCTACGTATAAGCTGACCTTCTTGGCCATGCGGTCCGGCCCAAGAGCCACACTGGATGGACACTGCCATATGGCAGTACACCTTCCAGAAGCTAAGCCAGTGGGTCCTGTGCCCTCTGCCCCCCCACCCCCCCCGCCACCCTCCGGGCTGTCTCAGATTCCAAGACACAGCCCAGCCCAGGGAGCAGCCTCTCCCCATTGTTTCACATGGGTTGGCGTTAACTCTGTTATCGTTAAGAAAAGTAGCATTTACTGGGCATGTACACATCATGGTAGTGATAATGGCAATACCTAAGTTCATTAAGCTTTTACTTTTATTGAGTGCCAGGAATCATGATGAGTACTTGGCATACTGTCTGATGAAACTTGGCAATGATTCTGTAAAGAAGTTCTTTTTATTACTCCCATTTCACAGATGGAGAAACGGAGGTGAAGAGAGGTTAGGGGACTTGCCGTAGAACACACAAGGTACAAAGTGGCAAAGCCAGGATTTGTGCCATGTCTGGGTAACTGGAAAGCAAAGCCATCACCCGAGTCTTCTCATGGTAGTGTGGGGAGAAGTGGGCAGGGCTTGCTCTGTGGGTTTCTCCCTGCCCTTCGTAGCCCTTCCCGCCACTTTTTAACATCTGCCCCTCCTCCAGGCATCAAAGATTGGCTAGGTTTCTGTAAAGGGCCAGGCAGTAACTCTTTTAAGCTTGTGGGTATAAGGTCTCTGGAACAGGTACTCTGCTTTGTCCTTGTAGTGCAGAAGCTGCCATAGACAATATATGAATGAATGGGTGTGGCTGTGTTCCAATAAAACTTTATTTAGAAAAACAAGCATCAGGTGGGGTTTGGCCCCCATAGACCAAACTATATAGCTTGCTGGTCCCTGGCCTAGGCCATGAGACATTTCTGCTAGGAACGAGGATGGTCTGATAGGAGGTAATGTGTTTACCATCCCAGATATACTTAGATTATAAAAGACCATCACTGGGAACAGGCAATACCTAGCCTCCAGGGGCGTTTCTATCTGTGTGGGCAAAGGGTAGTTGCTCTCTGACTCTGTCCCTCAAATCACACTCTAAGAGTGATTGCCTGGCAAGCCTGTGTCTTTGCTTTCGGACAGAGAGGATTCACTAACTGGTACGAATCTGACGTGTGCATGCTGACCTAGTTTGAAAAGGAAAGACTTCATTAGTTTCAGGTAGAAACACAGGGTGACGTGTTGTGTGCCCCTGGGGAAGTCAGTTCCCTTCTGGGCTTCCCTTTCCTCACATATAAGATGGGGATGAGTCTGCTTTGAAAACCACAGGGTCCTATGTGAGCTTGAGCAGTCATTCCCATGGTCAGCATTGCTACCTTGCCACGTGCTCTCTTGGAAACAACATCGTGAATCATGACAATATTTTCCATGCTTTGTTCTGTTCCTGTTGGTCTGCAACCCTGTGAAGCAGAACGGGCAGCAGTGTGGTCTAAACAAGGTACAGTAAGGGCAGAGAGCCGGTGAGGTGCAATACAGTCAGTCACCTGCTCAGAAACCATCAAGGGCTCCCCATTGTCTAGGCTATGTCTGTAGACTAAAACTCAGATGGCCTGCATTCAGGATTCTCCTCATCCTGGCTCTTTCCCATTTCTTTCCCCGTGAAATTCCTTTTCTCCAACTCTGGCAGTCCCTGAATGTTCTTGGACGTTCTCACTTATGTGCCTTCATTCCTATTGCTTCCTTCCTCTGAAATGTCCTCCACAGCCTGTTTCTGATTCCCAGAGAGCTCTCCTCCCTGCTGATGGCTTGCATTTCCACCACTGTGGACTCCTGTCTCTCGATGGTTAGGATATTGCCAAATTTTTAAAAGTCTAATTGTGCCCTTAGCCTTTGGCAACCTGACGGGAGCAGGTTCAGCTTAGAGAGGGTCATCCATCCCCCAGGGAGCGAAGCCAGGCCCATCGTTCATATCTCCGGCCACCAGGTGGGGGCAGAGGCGCTGGCCCTGGTCCCAATTCCTCCCACCCGGGCTGGCCACTGGGAGGTAGGAAATCTCCACGTGGTGACTTGGGAACTCATTAACTGTTTACTTTTGTTGTTGATGTTTCTGTATGCTTTCTTTTTTAATAGGATAAATAAGTTAAATGATCCAAATGTAAAGCCAGGCGAACAGCTTAAGAGAAAAGATACAGTTGTAACTGTATCCAGTTAAGTAAAAGGTGGTGCCTCCCTGTGCATGTGTCAGCTTCATTCCTGCTATGTCCTTCTACCTTGTTTCCTATCCTTACATGCCTACATTCTTGCCTCTGTGTCTGGTAGCTTATTTCTCAATGCCCTTTTTATTTATTTTTTTTAAATTTTTTATTGTTATGTTAATCACCATACATGACATCATTAGTTCTTGATGTAGTGTTCCATGATTCATTGTTTGTGCATGACACCCAGTGCTCCATTCAGTATGTACCCTCTTTAATACCCATCACCAGGCTAACCCATCCCCCCACCCTCCTCCCCTCTAGAACCCTCAGTTTGTTTTTCAGAGTCCATTGTCTCTCATGGTTAGTCTCCCCCTCCGACTTACTCCCCTTCATTCTTCCCCTCCTGCTATCTTCTTCTTTTTTTTTCTTAACATATATTGCATTATTTGTTTCAGAAGTACAGATCTGTGATTCAACAGTTTTGCACAATGCACAGCGCTCACCATAGCACATACCCTCCCCAATGTCTATCACCCAGCCACCCCATCCCTCCCACCCCCCACCACTCCAGCACCACTCAGTTTGTTTCCTGAGATTAAGAGTTCCTCCTATCAGTGAGGTCATATGATACATGTCTTTCTCTGATTGATTTATTTCACTCAGCATAACACCCTCCAGTTCCATCCACGTCGTTGCAAATGGCAAGATCTCATTCCTTTTGATTCAATGCCCTTTTTAAATTCTAACTTTTGATGTGTTGATTTTGCCTCCTTTATTTTATACATTTAATTATGATTTTGAGGACATTCTGTTTTTAGTCTTGGTGATTTCCCACCAGAATTTCTAAACTTAAATTCATCTTCTTAGCCACCCAAATCAAATATATATTTTTTTCATTCTCTTTTATAGAAAATGAGCAGTACTGGCTCCCTCCCCCCCCCCCCCCCCGCTCCATTTTTCCACTTTCCTGTTCTTTACTATTTCAGTCTAAGGATTAGATGCTACTCCTTTGCTTCCCTAAAGATTCTCTTGTGCGGGCGCCTGGGGGGCTCAGTCGGTTCAGCTACTGCCTTCGGCTCAGGTCATGATCCTGGAGTCCTGGGATCGAGTCCCGCATCGGGCTCCCTGCTCGGCGGGGAGTCTGCTTCTCCCTCTGACCCTCTTCCCTCTTGTGCTCTCTCTCTATCATTCTCTCTCAAGTAAAATATTAAAAAAAAAAGATTCTCTTGTGCAAGACTTTCTGGTTTTATCTGCTGTAGTTTGCTCTTGTGCCAACAAGTGCACCAAGGAATTAGACCAGTGGTTCTCCAGCTCGTGTGTGTGTGTGTGTCAGAACCTCACCTGCAGGAGTCTGGTCCAATAGGTCTAGGGTAGGGCCTGAGAATTTACACTTCTAACAAGTTCCCCGGTGATCCAGGGATCCCACTTTGAGAACCTAACCTTCATCTTGCAGACCATCATCCTTCTCCCTTTGGTGCTTGGTGACTTTGCTGACAAATGTCTCCATGCTCTGCCTCTGTCATGGCATCTAGATCTTGTGACTTCACTGTCCCTGTGAGAAATCCTTTCTTGGATTTAGCTCTTGAATTCTGGAGTTATTTATTGTTTTTAAGTTTTTATTTACTTAGTCATTTAAGTCTTCTCTACACCCGGCGTGGGGCTCAAACTCACAACCCTGAGATCAAGAATCACATGGCGCTCCAACTGAGCCAGCCATGCGCCCCAGAATTCTGGAGTTATTTTTTGAAAACTTCATGCAGAAAAGACCAAAGACCAGTAGATTTTCCAAGCCTTCTTGTAGCTGCCTTCGCTGCTAAGGATGTGGCTGTGAGCAGCATTCTTGGGTACATTGTTTTCCTTGCAGGTTTCTGGAGGGATTGATCATTCTCCTCCATTGGCGGGAGATATCTGCAGTTTGTCAGATTGAAGTCTATTGCAAGAAACTCAGATTTTTTCCCCACCTCTACTTGGAAGTATATAGGATTAGGAATTTTTCTTTTCTTTCTTTTTTTTTAAATGTCGACACCCAGCGTGGGGCCTGAACTCACAACACCAAGATCAAGAGTCACATGCTCTGGGACGCCTGGGTGGCTCAGTCGGTTAAGGCGTCTGTCTTCAGCTCAGGTCATGATCCCACAGTTTTGGGATCGAGTCCCACATTGGGCTCCCTGCTCAGCAGGGAGCCTTCTTCTTCCTCAGCCTGCTGCTCCCCCTGCTTGTGCTCTTTCTCTCTCTCTCTGAGAAATAAATAAATAAAATCTTAAAAAAAAAAAAAAAAAGAGTCTCATGCTCTAGTGACTGAGCCAGCCAGGCGCCCCAGGATTAGGAATTTTTTTTTTCCTCTTGAAGCTTGAATTTGTGACAAGCAATGTCTTGAAGTTGATCCTTAATTTTGCCTGGAACACAGTCAATTCTCAGTGTAATGGCTTCTGCCCAGTGCCTTAAATAATTTCAGGGTATATTTTTCTCCTGTGTAAGTCTGATTTGTCGCGTGAAAGCAGCGCTCTGAGGGGTACAGAACTTTCAGTGTTCTCAGCTGCGAAGATGGCAACGCTTTCTTGCCACCGTGCCTTTGTCTGGGCTGTTCGTTCTGCCTGGAGCTCCCTTCCTCCCTTCTCTGCCTGGAAAACTCATAAGCATCCTAAAGGTATCAGCTCACGTGGTGGTTTCTGTGGGGCTGGCCATGATTCGCTCAGAGTGGCACCCCTCCTTGGTCTGCCCAACCTGACCCGCATCATGCCCACCCCGTGGTGCTCCTCATTTTATTTTTGTGTCCCCAGTGCCTAGCCTGGTGTGTGGCACATGGTCACGATGGCAGCCACCATATATTGGACACTTACTGTGTACCAGGCATTTTTTTAAATCCTCACAGTATTCCCGTGAGGTTTGGATACTCTTGTTATCCGCGTGGAAAGATTAGCAAACAGCAGTCTCCTGGGGAACTAAAGTAATTTGTTGCTGGTGGAACAAGACTACAAACTCGGTCTGGCAGCTTCCAGACTGTGCTCTTGGGCACTTGGAGTTGTAGGCACTGGATACTTGCTGGGTGAGTTATGAATGAACGGGTGGCTGTGACGAATGCAGCTCCTACATACGGAAGCATTTGGCAGGTGCTCTTTTGATGAGAGAAAGGACAGGGAGCATTCTAGGGCTGGGCTGAGCCTGGGAAGGCTGGGTGTGTGTGTGGGGGGGGGGGGCGCAGGGCAGGCTAAGCGCATGCCCAGAGCCACAATATGGAAGGCAGACAGACTTTGTCTCTCTACTTCTTTGTCTTGTGACCCAGCACCTGGTACCTGGGAAAGGCTGTTCTCAAGTAATGATGAAAACCCTCCAGTAGTGATGGCCTGTTCTCCTCCCCCCCCACCCCCATCCTCCTTTCAGCCTCGGCTTTCATCATAGCCATGCTCCTGGCCAGCCTCAACAGCTGCTGCAACCCTTGGATCTACATGCTCTTCACGGGCCACCTCTTTCACGAACTTGTACAACGCTTCCTCTGCTGCTCCTCTGGCTACCTGAAGGGCAACCGGCCAGGAGAGACCAGCGTCAGCAAAAAGAGCAACTCATCTACCTTTGTCCTGAGCTGCCACAGCTCCAGCCAGAGGAGCTGCTCGCAGCCATCCACAGTGTGACTGGGCTGGGCCAGGACTGCCTCCCGTGGCTCAGTTTGTGCCGACGTAGACAGTCCGCCCCTTGGTGGCCGTGTGCTTGTGTGTATAAGGTACCTTTCAGTTTGCACCCTTCCACACCTTGGGGTAGCTTGAGTGGGGTGGGAAATTCTGGCATGGGTTGGGAAGTAGTCTCCGTAGTGGAAGACGATGGGATGACTCAGCCATCAGACAGTTCCTGGGTCTCCCCTAACTTCGCACAGGTGTTTATATACCCTGCTCCCACTGCCACCTCTGGCTGGTGGATGGGTTGCTTTTTTTTCTCCTGGACCTGTCATTTCACTCCAGTATCTTTTTAGTCCTTTTTTTCTGGGGTCTTGTGAAAGCTGGTGAGTATAGGATAGGTATGTGGAAGCTTACTGTTCTGAGCTCAGAATAAGGAACGGGAGTGGGAGCCCAGATGTGGAGGGTGGTGCTAATAGCCTCCTGACTTCAGAGTGCTTTTACTTTTGCATGGAACCATCCTAGCATCCTTGGGCACCAGCATGTCCGAAGGTGGCCCTAGGAACAGGGGATTCCCTTATGAAACCATGCGGTATAGGCAGTCTGATTAAAACTTCGGTTAAAAATATTTAAGAAGCTAATATTTACATGAAACAATTAGGAAAGAAAAAGAAACAGAAGGCATCCAGATTGGAAAAGAAGAAGTAAAACTCTTTGCAGATGGCATGATTTTGTAGGTAGACAGTTCTAAGGAGTTCATGCACATGTACAAACCCATTAGAACGAATAAACGAATTCATCAGGGTTTCAGGGTACAAGGTCAATATGCAAAGACCAGTTGTATTTCTTTATACTAGCAATTCACGATATGAAAATGAAATTAAGAAATAATCCCATTTATACTGGTATAAGAAAGAATAAAATAGGAATAAATTTAACAAAAGAAGTACAAGACTCATACCCTGACAACTACAAAATATCATTGAAAGAAACTGAAGAAGACATCCTATGTTCATGGGTCAGAGACTTAAATATTATTAAGATGACAGTACTGTCCAAAATGATCTACAGATTCAATGCATTCTCTTATCAAAATCCTAGTTGGCCTCTTTGCACAAATTGATAAGCTGATCCTAAAATTCATACAGAAATGCAAGGAACCCAGAATAGCCAAATGATCCTTTGAAAAGAAGAACAAAGTTGGTGGATTCACAATTCCTGGTTTCAAAATTTACTACAACTCTTCAGTAATCAAGAGAGTGTGGTACTGGCATAATGATAGACATGTAGATCGATGGAATAGATGAATAGATCAATGGAATAGAATGGAGAGTGCAGTTATAAACCTTCATATTTATGGCCAATTGAATTTTGACAAGTGTGGCAAAAGAATTCAGTAGGGGAGACAGTCTGCTCAACAAATGGTGCTGGGAAAACTGGATATCCACATGCAAAAGGATGAAGTTGGTGAAGGGAATTAAGAGGTACAAACTTCCAGTTATGAAACAAGTAAGTCACAGTGATGAAAAGTGCAGCACAGGGAATATAGTCAATGACATTGTAATAGTATTGTATGTGACTACACTGACTGTGGTGAGTACTGAGTAATGTATAGAATTGTTGGAATTCCATGTTGTACACCTGAACTAATATAGCATTGTATGTCAACTATACTTCAATAAAAAAAAAAAGGATGAAGCTGGACTCCTACCTCACCCTGTGTATAAAAATAAACTCAAAATGCTTCAAGCCCTAAACGTAAGAGCTAAAACTATAAAACTCTTAGAAGAAAACATAGGCATAAATCTTTGTGACCTTGGATTAGGCAATGATTTCTTAGATATGATACCCAAAAGCACAAGCAAAGGAAAAATAGATAAATTAACCTCATCAAAAATGGAGTATAGAATTTTTTTGCTTGAAAGGACACTGTCAAAAAAGTGAAAAGACACCTCAAAGAATGGAAGAAAATATTTGCAAATCATACTCCTATCCAGAATGTATCAAGCACTCTCACCACTTAACAATAAAAAGACAAATAAGCCAGTTTTTTTTAAAGGGGCAAAATATTTTAGTAAACAGATAAATAGACATATATTTATATCCTCTCCAAGGAAGACATAAAAATGGCCAACAAGCCCAAGAAAAGATGCTCAATATTATTATTCATTGGGAAAATGCATATTCAAGCCACAGCGAAATGCCACTTCACACCCACTAAGATGGCCGTCATCAAAAAGATGGGCGCTAACAGGTGCCGGCAAGGATAGAGAGTCATTGGAACTCTCCTCCGTCGCTTGTGGGAATAGAAAATGGTCCAGCCACTTGGAAAATACTTTGGCTGTGCCTCAAAAAGTTAAACATAGAATGACCATATGAGCCAGAAATGCCACTCCTGGGTATTTACTCAAGAGAAATGAAAGCATACACAAGTACAAGAACTTGTACATAAATGTTCATGGCACCATCAGTTGTAATAGCCCAAAGTGGAAATTACCCAGATGCCTATCAACAGATGAATGGGTAAATATGGTCTCTGTGTACAGTGGCGTAGTATCTGGCTATAAAAAGGAATGAAATCCTGGCACATGCTACAACATGGATGACCCTTGAAAACAATGCCAAATGGGAGAAGCCATTGCAGAAAGCCACATACTGTATGGTTCCGTTTTTGTCACATGTCCAGAATAGGCAAATCTATAGAGAAAGTTAGAGGACCGTGCTGGCCAGGGGCTGCAGGCTGAGCTGAATGGAGAGTGAATGTGAATAGATGGCAGGTTTTATTTGGGGCGGGGGTGATGACAATTTTCTAGAATTAGTGATGATGGTAGGTGAGTTTTTAGAATATGCTAAAACCACTGAATTGAACATGTGAAAGAAGTTAAGAACAAAAAAATGTTAACCAACCAAAATCAGAGGTGGCCAGCTGGAAGGAGGAGTTCCTTAGAATCTCCCTGAGCTTGTTTCTCTCTGTGACTCACCATTTAGGAGGAATAGTTACTTAGTTTTTCTGCAAGAGTTGATGTTTCCAGTTTGGACGAAGGTGCCACTGGTGGTAATCCCCCCATCCTTCTGTAGGAAAGGCACAAGTGAAGTCTTGTGGCTGCACACTGTTGTGTTTTATTTACAAGAGCAATTCACCAAGGGTCTCAAAGGTTTTATTTACCTGGTAAACACGTTCTCACGTGTCCTCTCAGCCTTTAGGAAGGATATGACTGTGCCCAAGAACTACCTTTGGTTGTTAAATACAGGATGTTCTAGATCAGAGGTTTCTTGATGGGGACTGGCCAGCTCATTAGTACTCTGGGGCACTTTTAAAAAAAATTTTTTTTACATATTTTTTGGACTGTAATACAAACAGGAGCACTTCCGCAAAGCCATAGATTCACTCTCTATATACACTGTCCTCTCCTCCCTGCACACTGCGTTATGCACACATGTACACACACACACATTTATGCACGTGGTCTAGATGTTCAAGGAGAAGAGAGGCATGCGCTGAAACTCCAGTACTCAGGCTCTTACTGTTTAGTACAAGATCTTCAGTACTAACTGGACACTGAAGACTGTATTGTTTTTAGACCCAGAGACAGTGTTGCTGTGACGTGTCCCAAGAGTGTCAACACCAGTCAGTCCCTGCTCGTTGGGAAGCTAACGGGTTGCTGATTGGGGGTCTTCGTGGCCATGCTTGGGACCACTGGGGCACTCTGGGTGCATATGCAGCCATGGTGGGTTCTGTTGGCATTTGAGCCTCCCTGCTCACCAGCCAGAGATGCCCTCTCCTCTGATGTTCCCAGGGAAGTTGCTGCCCTAGCAGCTAACAGAAGCCACTGGGGATCAAGGGAACAGCAATCCACAGATTTTTCTGACTAGGGGCACAACCTTCTTGAGCACCCTGGAGATGCAAGGTTCTTAGGCACTAGAACCAGCAAATCAGTGGCATTGGATTTCAGCAGGACCCGTGGCCCTATGCCCCTCCCCTCCCGATCTTGTGCTGGAGAATATCTTCATCGTCTAAGTCTTTCTCTAACCGAGCCTGGAAGCATGAGTGCGGGGTCCGGATCACTGTCTGGAGCCGGTTGTTTCTGTCCTCCTTCCCCAAACCCCACGCCCGAGGTCTGCGTACCATCTTCTCCCACAGTGTCAGACCTGTTGGCAAACCAAACGCATGGCTGGACATGCCAGTCAATTGGAACATATAGGTTTTCTTCTGGAACGTTTCATTATTCCAATGGTCAAAAGTGAAATGTGAACACTTGAAGACTCCGAGCCTTATTTCTTTTGGCCCTGAAAGAAATAATCTCTCACACAGGTTGTGCTCCTTTGGGGATGGATCTGTGGGTTACAACTGCAGGGGGCTGCCTTTTACAAAGATCCTGGTTTCAAAGTGCTTAACCTTTTCTATTCAATTGCAATGAAACACCACCAAATGCAAAATGTGGATTCCTCAATTTTGTTCTACTGTGGTGATTTTTGTGGTACCCTCGTGGACTGTGCCTGTCGGTGAATGGTGTGGCCAGTACCAAGATGTCTGCTTCATCAACTGCTTTATAAAAGGCGTGCTGAATAAACAATTTTTTTTCATACGTTGCTTTGCCCTCTTTCTCCCTCCCTAAAACAGTGATCATGTCTGGTGGCTTGCGGACTTGGATTCCCCTGCAGGAAGGCAGAATTTTCTGCCTGATTATGACAGAAGTACACATGGGGTGTGGTGGTGGTGGGGACCTGGTCCCATGGTCTTCAGTCACTATTTGTCAGAATTCCATAAAAAAAAAAAAAAGGCTCTAAGACCCAGGCACGGACCTCTTGTATATGACCTAGCCACACCCACTGTGTGCCACCGTCTGACTGGAGATAATAGGATTCTAGATTGTCACCTCGAAGGGACACTAACACATATTTCTTCCAGTGAGATCAGGGGGCCACCTGCAGAACCACAGATAGGTTCACGTTCATTCCTGGGTTCCATGGACTCACACTCTGGAGCTGCATTTTGCGCAAGAGTCCCAGATGAGCCAAATGTAGCATATGAGAGAGAGCAGAACTCTACCCCGCCTCCTCCTCTGGCCTGTTCCCATTACGCCCCCAGTGTGCTGTTCTTCCTGCTACTTCTCCAGGAGATTCCTGGAAGAAACAGAACTTCTCAGACATACATGCATCTTAACTGTGTGCCCTTTCTCCAGTTCTGTGAACTTCACGGGTAATCGAGCACCTGCTATCGTCTGCCCCTAGCGAAAGAGAGCAAGCTTCAAAAATTGGAGCTGTAGTCAAATCAGGTTATAGAAAGTGTTGAGGTGGTGAAACATCTCTGCACAACCCAAGATTCCAAGTCTGAAGCTGATGGCCTAATGCCTTCAAGAGATGTTTGGAAGGGCAGCCCCCTTCGAGGAGGATGTAAGTAATACTGACTCTAAACCTTTTCAGCAGGAGGAGCCTGGGCTCACTGAATCCACCGGAAAAACGTGAAAGAGCCCCAGCACAGGGCAAAGAGTGGGCAGGAGCTGCTATACTCCAGTGCTGGCCTGTTGGGTGTCTTTTTGGCAAGTCCAGAGCTGACCTCTCTGGGCTGTAACTGCCCTACCGAGAAAAAACTAAGGGATGACTGCTGAAGTGTTTGGTAGTAAAAATATGGATATCTGCAGCTTATTTGAAAATGCATAAAAAAGAAACATGCACAAAGAAAGCTGGGGCTGGTGGATGGAGAGAGCTGTGACAGAGTAGGAGCTGTAAAATGTTCATTGTCAAACCTAGATGGTGTGCAAACCTTTCAACTTTCCTCTGTGTTTGAAAATGGCATAATAAGATACTAGAAAAAGCAAAAATGAGTAAAATTTTAGGGCTGAGATGGACATTAGGGATCGCTTTATGGATGATAAAATTGAGACCAGAGAAGGCAGCTAGGAGGAGAGACAGGACTGGAACCGAGGCTGCCTGTGCCCTGTCTCCTTATCTACTCCACCAGACTGTTCCCCAACACCCCTTGGGCTCATGGCCAGGCATCAGTGAGCTGATGCCTCTGAAAACCTGCTGTGGAACCATCATTTTATGAGACTTAAATGGGTTTACATGGGGGGAAACAAAGGGCAAGTGGGATTGGGAG
Organism: Callorhinus ursinus; assembly: GCF_003265705.2. Classification (NCBI taxonomy): domain Eukaryota; kingdom Metazoa; phylum Chordata; class Mammalia; order Carnivora; family Otariidae; genus Callorhinus; species Callorhinus ursinus. Next base: position 38,537,167 of record NW_027397077.1, on the reverse strand, counting down.
ACACTGGCCTGAACACGTTTCTTCACTGCAGGACTTGTCAGAGCCTTTAATGTACTGATGTCTATTGAAAAATCTCTGAGAGAAATAGAGAGCATTTTCTAAACAAATGTAATCACAAAAGCCCCCCCCCCTCTTTTTTTTCTGAGGACTAAGTTCTGGATAACAATCTTGGGAAAAATATCTCTGAAGAATGTAAGATTGCTGGTTTTCGCCCCCCCAGTGGGGTTAGGTGAGGAGGAGGTGGGATATGCCCCTGCTATTGTTTTTTATGTCCATAGTGAGTCCACACATGCACAAATTGGACCTTATGCCCTCATCACATTTCTGAAGGCCGAAGGGGTGCATGTGCCAAGGGGCAGGGCCAGGGGCTTGGGGTCTGGTGAGCCAAAGGGGAGGTTCTGAGGGTTTTGAACTCAGGCCCTGCCCTCGGTGGTGCCCAGGGAGGGACTCCCGCCCCTTCCAGCCCAAGGGCCATTTTCTTCTGTTGGTGACCACTGGCTGGCCTGGAGCAACAGAACCCAATGGGAAATAATCTCCCAAGGAACATGGGGGAGCAGATAGCCAGCAAATAAGAAGAAGCCCAAGAGGAACCCAGCTCTGTTCTGGCTCTTGAATTTGGCCAAGAGGAGGGCCAACCATCTTGCCCCGCTTGTTTCTCAGGGCAGCAAACTGTATTTTTGGAGCTCATCGGGACACGTACCTACCTTCTGGACACACACAAAACACAGTGTTCCCCAAATGCAGCCGAAACCCTTTATTGGAGCCACCCTCCTAATGCCAAGAGTCACTGGTAGCTTTCCCAGGTGGCGTGCATGGACAGGTTGACCCCGGGTGGGGACTGAGTGCTGCTTTATGCCGTTACAGTACAGGTGAATGCAAAGACTTGCAGTAGCTGCCTCTTAGCAAATTCTCTTTCCTCCTGCCCGGTCGCAGGGGCATCGAAGTGGGGTAGGAGGCAGGCTGAAGGGCCACTGTGCTTCTGTGGCGGGGCTGTCTTTTCTTTCTGGCTTCCCTGAACTGTGTGCTTCCGTCTTGGGGGGAAATAGCAGTCCCTAAAGAGAAAGCGCTCGCCAGCAGGCCCGCCCAGAAGTACTGTGGGGCCAGCCTGGCCTGACTCTCCCTGCCCAGCCACCCACATCGCCCCCACCTGGCCTTACACTTCCTTCCGGAGCATCACTTTGATGTTGCTGCAAATCTGGCCCAGAGCGGCAAAGAGCGGGTTACAGAAGGTGCGGATGCAAAGGGAGTAGATGTGGCTGATGCACTGGATCTCGATCAGGTAGCTCTTAATGCACGGCACCACTGCCCAGATGTGGCAGAAGGAGATGCAGGCGAACAGGAAGCCCCAGAGCAGGGCCAGTGGGACTCCCAGCAGTGTGGACAGCAGGCGGTAGCACCAGTACTTGGAGACAGTGAAGGTGGTGTAGCTCACCTTCCACACGCCGTCGAAGCTGTAGGTGCCCACGGGCTCTGCGATCACATCTTCGAAATCCACCTGGGGGTGGGAAGGGCAATCTTTCGGTCACAACATCCACCCACTTCCTACGCTTCCGTGTGCCGGCGGCAGAACGCTCTGGAGGGCTGGTTGCACCTGCTGGCGGGGCAGCCCTGCCGGGAATCCTGACTCAGCACAGCCGGGGTGAGGCCTGACACTGCATTTCTGACAAGCTCCCAGGAGATGCCAGTGATGCCCGGGAGCAGCGAGGCACGGAGCTGGGCCCACGCCCTCATCTTATGGGTGGATAAACAGGCCCTGGGGAGTTGCGTGACTTCCTTAAAGCCACCAGGACATGTGAGGCATGGTTCTTAAATTCTGTGATTTTGTGATCCTAGAGAGTTGGATAGTCCTGGTCATCCTGGGGGTAAGGAGCAGACATCTAGCTAGGCTGGTCCCTGAAGGGAGCCAGGTGGAGGGAGGGGTGAGGGTTGGAGAAACATATTGGGCATGGCTAGGACCTCATGGGATGGACAGTGTGCGCCCTCAGGGTGATGCAGGTGCCTCCAGAAGGCCAAGGGCAAGCCCAGCGTGGCCAGAGTGAGGCGAGAGGGGCCTGGCCGGACAGTCACTGTGATGAGCAGTCTCTGAAGGCTTTTGTGCAGGGACTGGCTTGACTCGATCAGAGTTTTTTTTTTTTTTTTTTTATTGAGGTATAATTGATATATAACATTGTATTAGTCTCACCATAATGATTCGGTATTTGTATATTTGGGAAATGATCACCACACTAAGTGTAGTTAACACCCATCACCATACAGAGCTCTAATTTGTGTGTGTGGGTTGAGAACTTTTAGGATCTCCTCTCTTAGCACCTTTCATATATGCCGCACAGTATGGTGAAGCATAGCCACCATGCTCTAACTTACAGCCCCGGGACTCATTATTTTACCACTGGAGGTTTATTCCTTTTGACCCCCTTCGCTCACCACCCGCCCCGGCCTCCGGCAACCACCAGCCTGTTGTCGGCAATCTGATCTGGATTTTGCGTAGCTGGCTGGGCCGGTGGTGGTTGGGAGAGAGGACGCAGGTGGGGTCCAGTGGGGAGCTGTGGCAATATTCCAAGGTGGGACCCGCTGCCAGGCTGGTTTGGGGTAATGGCGGTGGGTTAGAGAGAGGCACACAGGTCTGAGAGCTATTTTAGGATCTGGTATGTGGTGAAGTGAGGGCCATGCCGTCCTGGCTTGTAAAGGTGTCTGGTGCCAAGTCAGGCTGAGCAGGCCCGAAGCACCTCACCCTAGTCCCACGGCGACCTCAGACTTTCCTCTCCCTGCTGCCTACCCCAGCCCACCTTGCAGCTAGAAGGAGCACGGGCGCTCAGAGAATCCGGTTCACACTTTCCACTGTGCTGAGGCCCCATTTGGAAAGTGGGAAAAAATAGTCAGTAAACTTGAAAAAAAAAAGAAATACTTTCAGCCAAGTCATTTTACTAAACTTTCTTGAGTCCCCATTATGCATTAAACACTATCATAGCTCATATGCGATGTCCTTCTGCATCCCTAAGCTTTAGCTGTCCTGTCTGTGAAATGGGGACATGATCATCTTTCATGCTCCTGGGCCATTTGAATAAAAGCTGGTTGAATGAAGTCTCAAACTCATCAGACTGAGGGTGGAGGGGTCACCTGTGGGGCCTGGGGGTGGGAGGCCAGAGCTTAAACATCAGTCTTCCATGCGATCCTCTCATCTGGGCACAGAATTACTATTCAAATTGCTTTTCATTACAAAATGACAGAGCCACATTGCAGAAAATTCAGGAAATAGTAAAAGGAAAACAGAAGCATCTCCAATTTGTATTTCTCTAGTACTAACGATGTCATTGCTTTGGTGCTTTTCTTTCCATGGTGACTTTTTTTTGGGGGGGGGGAGTGGACACAACCCAGTTGTATGTATAATGGCGAGTCCTGTTTTTGTCACATGAGCATATTCTGAGCTCCTGTGCCGCACCTCAGATCCCTGGACCCCCTGGAGACCGCAGAGGATGAGGTCTCACCCAGGGGCTGGTATGTTCATGGGGAGCAAAGTTGACAGCCTGGGATTTCAGGCTGCAGGTGATGTGAGCAGCTGACTCGGGGAGTCAGTAGGGCCTTCCAGGACCCCCTGTAAATCTCAGCCTCCAGCTCTCTCTGCTGGGATTCATTTAACCTCTTAAAGGGGGGCCTGGATGGAAGAGCGAGGCTGGAGGGAAGAATATAAATATGGTCCTCTTCTCAGAAAGATGGTACTTATTCCTGGAGGGCTTCTGGAGGTGGTAGCAGGCTGGGAATTTGGTGGACTGTGAGCTTTGGAGGCAGAGATGGAAAACGGGTGTGCTGGATATTTGGGAAAGAAGGCCCAAGTTGGTTGAGGAGCATCTCATGGCTTTGGACAGTGGATGGAAAGGACTGGCATTTTCTCTATTTGGTTATATACGGGGCAAAAATTCAGAGTTGTTGTTTCTCGGGGGAGCTTTCAAATCTCAGAAGCTGGGGAGGATAGGCCTGAGCGACCATTCCAACCCTGACCTAGGTCCACCCAGAATGATTATCGAGGTTCAGTTAGATCCCTAGGGCCTGGGTCCTGTCCATTGCGGCGTTCTGCCCTCTGTAGCCTGCCCCTCCTCCATCATGGTCCTGCCCCAGCCTCATGCCTCTTAGCACCCTGGCTGGCTTCTGGTGCATGGGGCAGCCCCAGGAACTTTGCCAGCGGGAGGAGATATTGTCCCAGCAGGCACTTCCTCCTTCCTTCGCTCTCCCACTCAGTGCCTGTGGCCTCCCTACCCTTCCTGTGGCTGTTCCTTAGGATGGTGCCTCCACTACTCACAGGTGACCCAGGCCTGCCTCCTCACCACACAAGAGGCAGACAGCCCAGAGGTGGGGGCAGGGCACAGAGGTCTGGTCCTCGTTGACCAGAGAGACGTGCCCCAAGGCAGGGCTCTTGGCGCCTTCCTTCCAGCCCCCCGCCCTGCTCCTCTGTAGCCCAGCCTGCTGTGTTCATTTAGCCTTGTGTATCCTGCCTTTCACCACATTTGATTATTTGTGTCTGGCCTCTGAGAGGTGGCAGCGTGGAAAAGAGCCCCGTCGAAAGTCACGTTCTGGAGACTGGAGTCCAGCTCTGCTGCTGACTGGCTCTGTAACTTTTTCTGAGCTTTTCTGTGCCTCAGGTTCGTGGATTCATCCCGTAAAGTTTGTTGGAGGATTCAGTAAGTTAAGACATCTAAATACTCAGAACAGTACCCGGCACAGAATACCGGATTAATCACCGGTATGCTCTTCAAGAGGATGGTAGAGCCCCAAAAGTGGCTTGGCACACCAGTGATGTGCTGCTCTGATGAGTGACTTTGGCAGATGACTTACACCTCTGAGCTTCACTTGCTCATCTGTAAAATGGGTTTGCTATTTCTTACAACCTTGTTATGAGGAATTGAAATAATTCATCATCTGTTCACCCCCCCCACCATCTATTCATCCGCCCATCCATCTCTCATCAGTCTGTCATCCATCCATCCATCCATCCACCCGCCCACCCGCCCATCCATGCATTGATCCATGGATCTATCCATCCACCCATAGATATCCATGCGTCCGTCCTTCTATCCATTCAAACACAGATTCATTCAGCACCCACTCTGTGCTAGGCATACCACCTCTTGGGCAATGCTCAGCATAGTACCTGGCACCTGGTAGGTGCTCAGTGACAGTAATTATGTGTTCAGTTGTTCTCACGTTCCTATGAAAATATATCTCAGAAAATCTGTCGACACCCCAGATCCTAAGTACAGTAACTCTGCAGCTTACCTAGTCATAATTGTGTGCACGTGCACGCACACCTCCACCTGCGCTAGTAAGATGGGTGCAGGGCTCTTTTCCCTCATTTTCTGTTTACGGTAATAATCTCACTCCCCGGGACCTCTCTGTTGTGTCTTTTAATTATTACTTCTTTGCAGAAGACGTCGTGCTGACATTTGAATTATTCCCTGTAACTGCCTTTGGGCACTGTGCATGGGGTGACTGCCCGTTTTCTGGGAATCAGAAAATGTGCTCTTGGGGGGATGGGCTGTGTGGGCAGGCCCAGCTGTTCCCCTCATTCGGGTTGAGCCTTGGGACGGCTTTGGTCACAGCGCCGACTTTGGGGAGGTATTTATAAGACCCGGCTCAGGGAGATCTTAGGCAGTCACGCCAGTGTATCAGAAGCACACAGTGACTTCATTTCTGAGTCCGTCTCTAAAGTGGAGGGGAGATGGCTTTTTCTGGGAGGGTGGTGGGGTGGGTGCCGGACCCATTGGCAGAACCTCAGGGCTTGGTGTGCAATTGGAGGGAGGGGAGGGGGTGGGAAGGGTGAGCGTGGCTGCCCATTCGGTGGGTGTCCCCTTCTCTGGCATATTTATTTTTGGAAGAGTGAGAGAGCCAGTTGATTAATTGGAACGAGACAGCACAGCCCCACAGGCTCCAAGAGGGTGGGGAAGGGTGCAGGGCAACAGGGCTGGGCTTTGCCGGAGGATTCGGGGGAGGCCAGCAGCCACCCCCGGTCAAAAATACCTCCCCAGATTCCTGTATGACTCAGTCCTTGGGCATCCTGGGCCCTGGACAATTCAGATAGAGCATCTGTGGGTGGGGAAACAGCTCTAGGCAGGAGGATGGACATCTGGTGCCAGTCTCTACTTGACCACTGAGTTGCTGTGTGATTTGGGGCATGGTGCTTTTCCTCTCTGGGCCTCCGGGGTTTTTTGTTTTGTTTTTGTTTTTGTTTTTGTTTTGTTTTTTGTTTTGTTTGTTTGTTTGTTTTTAAACTACACCAAGAGGATTGGGCCAAGAACCCTAGTGACTCAAAGTTCGATTTGGAGTCAGAACACCCAAGGGGAAGGTTTAGTTTTGCTGGTCTTAGTTTTCTTGCCTAGTACCTTGCTACTTAAAGGGTGGTCCAGAGCTGGTGCCCCTCTTCCCAACAAGGTATGGACAGAAGTTGAGAGTAAGCATTTAGAAATAGTCACAGAAATTTGAGCCGGTCATTGTATGTCTGGTAACTCTCATAATAATAAAAATTGGGGCTTACGTTGTAGATGCCTATTTTTCATTTCATTTCCCTAGTAATTCATTTCTATTGAATTTTGCCAAAGTATTGGTGTTCAACAAATTGAAATTATTATAATAAAACTGACCCTTTGCCTAGATAATTTGAGAAACATGGGTCGATAGAGTAGGAAGCTAAAATGGGGTGATAGCTGTAAAACAGCTGAAAAATGGCAAAGCTTTGCTTCTTGTGTTATGATTGGTAATAACAATAATAGAATTCTATATAATCTGGGGGAACCAAAGCAATGCTCACAATGTGTCCCTTGTAGGTGTTTTCTGGCCATGTATCTTATATTTGGTATCTTGCCAGCTTTTGGGTGGGGGGGGGTTAACCAGTCTCTAGAGATGACCCCCAATTAGTCATGGCCCTGAGCATTTAAGCCCTTGCCTCTTCCCATCCTGTACTGAGTCTGGGCTTGCCCTAGGACTCGCTTTAATCACCCCAGTGCGAGAGAAGGGATGCCGTGCCAGGTCCAGAACTAAGCCTCACAGGGGCCTGGAAGTTTCTGCCTTGGGAGTCCTGAGCTGCCATATACGCTGATGTAGAGACTGGTGGAGTTAGAAGTCCGTTACTATCCCCTGCTCTAGAGCCTGATGGAGAGGCCACCCGAGGGAGAGACCCAGCCATGCCAGCCTCCCAGCTGCGCCCTGCCTTCCACCCGTCCCCGTTGAGGCACCAGGCGTAGGAGGGAGCCAGCTCAGCAGAGGCCCCAGGTGGCTGCCACTGCTTGAGGGGCCACCAGTGGGAGCAGTGGAAGTGCCTAGCTGCACCCACAGAACTGTAGGAGACCGTCACAGGCTTGCTGCTTTACACTATTGAGTTTGGGGTGATTTGTGACCACAGCGATAGATAACCAACACAGTGTGTCTTGAGGGGAAAACTGGTAATAACTCGGGACTCCAGGTTTCTCTTCTACAGGACAAGGGGGACTCGTTTGTACTTGAAAGTGCAAAACACTCACCGGCGCTACCACATAGGAATTTCTGGTGGCAGAACCCAGAAATCTGCATTTTAACTTGCTCCCCCAGAAAGTGGACCACCTTTTGAAAAGCTAGATTAGTTAATACTTAGGTGTCCCCTAACACTAAATTATAAATACCTCAGTTGGTTAGTCCAGTGGAGGCCTTCTGAGAGATACCTGACAGGGGACCAGACATGTCCAAAAGGAAGAAACCGCCAACATGGAATGAGTGGCAGTTTGGATGGCCTCCCAAAACCCAGTCTCAACCTGCCCCTTCTGCTTTCTCCCACAAATTCTCTTTCAGATGCACTTAGTCCTGTCATTCTTTGGCAGGCAGAGTAGCGAAGAGGTTTCTTCTGTGTGTCAGCTCTGCCTCACCAATGGTCCGTGGCTTCGTGAAAGAGTGCTGGGATCCATTAGTAATGTCGGCCATGGACATAGGTTGAGGGGGTGGTAGCAGTAACTATCTCTCACACTTGCCAGTGCCACCCAACATCCTTCTCAATTGTATGGCTTTTGCTTATTTTGTTCCCTCTTCTTCAAAAGCCTTATTCACATTTTAATTTTTTCCCCATTTTTTTAATGCACCTGGGCTCCTGTCTCCCCATGAAGCTGGCTCCTGATTTTCCCAGGCGAGAGTAAGGTCTTCCTCCCTTAAACCCCGGGACACTTCATCAGGGCCTAAACTATGGTGTTTAGCACCTTCTCCCAGATACCCTCATTATTTGAGTCTCATCCTCTCTGTTAGTTTGGATTCCTCTCAAGAGGAAGTACCAGGTCGGTGTCCTCTTTCTGCAACGGGGTGTCCAGGTGGGCCCAAACCGGGAGCAGAGTTTGCCGAACTGGTGGCTACTGGGTCCTTTGGGTGTTTCTTAGCCTGAGCTGATAGGCAAAGGGTGCAGTTTGTGTGTTTTTCTAAGGGAGGAGGGTGTTTAGTGGCAGATGTAGCTGTAGGATGGGCTGGGGTCATGTCTGGCCCCCTGCCCTCTTTGACCTTGAGTGGCTGCGGGGAGAGAGGTTGGAGCCTGAAGGTGAGAGGGACCTGTGTGACACTTTGGGCTCAAGCATTCCCACTTTAGAATCTGAGTGCCTCAGTGTGGGTTAGGGAGACAGCCCCGAGCCCTCTCAGAAAGAATTCAGAGACCTTTGAGGTGGGGCTGCGGGTTTCTGAGCTGGGTCTGAAGGGAAGGCGGGAGAGCTTCTGGGGACTGCTGCTGCACCTTCACATCCCCCGGAGCCTGGCATGAGGGCTCATATGTGCTCATCCCCATCTCCTCTGAGACAACCCAGGACCTGGCACATAGTAGGCACTCAGGAAAAATTCATGGGATCCGTACTCTGGGAGTGGTGGTGACAGTCGGGGGAGGAGGGAACGGGGTGTGTTCTAATCCCTAGGAGCCTCCCCTTAGCCCAAGACCCAGCCCCGAACCTGGGGGACCACAGTTCAAGTCTGGCAGGCTGTGCAGGGCTCTCCCTCTGCCTTTGGCACCCATTTTCCAGCCCAGGTCCAAGGGCCATACCAGGCCTTGTTTGGGGAAGTTTGGGGAAGTTTTGACTGGAAAGTCAAAAGGGAGCGCCTCCAGTCTGCTGAGGGTCAAGTCCACAGACACCACGGGTCTCTCTCCTGCTCTGTGTCCTTGGCTTTTCTGTGTGAAACCTCAGCAGCTGCTGACAGAGGGGACAGGTCTCTCTCTGTGCCACCCAGCCTCTGTGGATGCCAGGACTCAGGCCAGAGAGGGAAAGGGATTTCCCTGGAGTCACACAGCGAGCCTGTGTCAGGGCTGGGACCAGAACTAGGGTCTCTGTAGCTCGGCCTTATTCCGGCATCTTTGTGTGTCTCCCATGCTAGCCCATGGGGAGCCCGTTAGCGCTGGTGAAACCACCCTGACAGGTCCCTCCTGAGCTTTCATCTCCGCCTCTGCCTTGTTCCTCTTTCTCTCCATCTCTCTCACCCTCTCACTTCCTTGTTCTGCCACCTCCCTCCATCTTGTCTTTGCCCCAGTTGATTAAAGAAGCCCAGGTGCCCCAGGCTCCCGTTCAGACAGGCCCCCTGCCTAGCCAGCTCTCCTGTCTCTTCCTTCCTTTTATCCCTTTCACAAGACCGTACACAAACCCCACGTTGGCTTTGACCTGTTTGTGCTATTTATCTGACTCCGTTCTATGATCCTTGTTCTGAATTTCAAAACTTTTTCATTTCTCAGTTATTCAACACAAAAGAAAGTCAAATAACTCCCCAAACCAGGGAACGTCCAATAAATACACCAAATAATCATCTGCTCTCAACAAGATTATCTGCAGGGCCTTTTGCTTAGCCATCGAGGGATGTTTTCCGGGGTTCCGGAGAGACCACTCTCAGCCCCTGGGGAGGCTGCCCCCGGCCCTCCCTCGGATTAGAACCTGGGCCTGGAGCCTGGAGCTGGCTGCCTCCGGGCTCGGTGGGGCCTGAGAGACTCTCTACGCTTGTCACCTGTTGTGGGTCTCGTTCAGAAGCCACATTCTCCCTTGGGGTCCTCTTCTCTGCCCCCCGCAGCCGGCTAGGGACCTCCTGAAGGGGAACCTGGTTGTACAAGCTGGCCCCCGGCTACCTTGTCCTGCCCTGCACGCTCCTCCAAGCTCCCACTCGGCTCACGCTTGTCACACCCTTGCTGTGCACCAGCGACTGTGTTAGGCACTTTCCAATCCCTTATTTCTTTTATTCCTCACGTTTTACTTTTATTTGCACAGCACTGCTCGGAGAGTCCTGTACCTGGCGGAGGTAAGTGATATTATGTTCATTTTACAGAGGGAAACTCAGGTCCTGAAAACCTATGTGGCTTGTCCAGGGTCGTCGCTTTTAGGTAGAAGAGAGTAAATTTGAAACCAGGCCTTTTAAAGCCAAGTTCGGGACTCTTTCCTCCAGACCACACTGCACAAACCACGACGAATACTATTTTACATTTATCTAGTAATTTCCCCCTTGCGGCACTTCTCACACTGGGCCATAAGTACCCTATTGGCACCATTAATGATAACAGATAAATACAGTAATAGCATCGTATGAGCTATGATGGGGAAATGCCCAGAGGGAAGTTGGAGCATGAAGAGGGAGCGACTGTCTGCCTGGAGGAGCTGAGGAAGGCTTCCTGGAGGAGGTGACATTTGAGTTGGCTCTTGAAAGTGGAGCAGGGCATTCACCGCAGGGAGGAGTGGGGGTGCTCCTGGTACAGGAGTATGTTCTGGTTGGTGTGGCCGGCTCCTGGCGTTGGAGCTGGAAGGCAGAAGAAGAAGGTTGGGGCCAGATCGTGTTGGGGCTTGAAAGCCATGGGGAGGAGTTAAAGTTTATTGGGCAGGGGAGGTATCCCACCGAGGGATGACAGCACAGGGGCTGTGCTTCTGAGCAAGCCCAGAGCCACACTGTCTGGTCCAGTGGCCACGAGCTCAAAGCTCAAAGCACTTGACCTATGACCAGGGCAACAGAAGAATTCTAAATCTTGTTTAATTTTAATTCAAATGTAAAAGATGATACTTAATTCTGAGATGGGAAAACTTTTAAAAAATATTTGGAACGATTTGGGCCTGTGACTCGATTTCAACTGTACATTTTATGAGATCTTAAGACAGAACAAGGATTTCTGATCCATGTGGAGGCTGAACTGACAGACAGCCTAAGTGTAAGCTACACGCTGGATTTCAAACATGAAAACAGACTGTAATCGTGCATGATAATTGTTTTTTATCAGTTACATGCTGAAATGATACTATTTTGGAAATATTGGGTTAAATCAAAAAATATCACAAAAATTAGTTTCACCTGTTTGTTTTTCCTCTTTAAAATTGTGGCTGCTTAGAGAATGTACAATGACATCAGGTGATTGTATAATGGGTTGCATTGTGTTTCTACTGGTAAGGGCTGATCTGTGATTCTGATGCATTTAGTAGGACCCAGGGAGCCCCAGGCACCTGCCCTTTTAACAGCCCTTCCAGTGACTCTGATGCTAGGGGTGGGCACCCTGCTTCCAGGAATTCTGCTGAAAGATCCCTGTGGCTACCGGGCAGAGGTTGGAGTGAGGGTGTGGGCCTGGAGGCGGCCAGGCTGCTAGTGGCATCCAGACGAGGAAAGAGGCTGACTCAGGCAGTGGCCATGGGGGAGACGCCCCAAAAGCTGGGTAACTGTCCTCTGAGCGCTGCCTTTCGGGAGCCCGGTACCCTCCGAGAGGCCTCTGCCCTGGCCTGGCAGCAGGACCGGGGGTCAAGTGGGGAGCTGGCATGAGCGCCAGGCATGGCCCCCACACCACGGACAGTGGACACGGGGCAGTGCTCTGGGGGAATTAATGCGTACTGGAAGCCACCCTCTGGGGATTAACCCCGCACCCACCGCGAAGACCGCAGAAATAACCCCTGGCGCAGAAAAGAGCCCAAGTTGGCCACCCATTGGTCTTCATCCTGGGACGAGGGCCAGGAGCTAATGGGAAGAGCCGCGGAGTCGTACGGAGGCACTTGCCTCTGTGAGTCGCCTCCCCACCCCACACCTGCGTCATGTATGTCCGGCTGAGGTTTTGCTCTTGTTTAGGCTAAACGTTCTTTGGGGGTGTACATGCTGGCTTTTGAGGGAGGATTTGGAGCAGACCAAGGAACAAGGCCTCTCGTCGGGGAAGCCGGTCGTGGTTGTGCATGGATCAGAGCCCTCCCCCGTCCTGTGCCCAGACGCTCTGCAGACCCGACACCCTCCGGGCAGCGGTGCCCAGGCAGGCCCACTGAGCCTACCTTCACTATGTCCTCGTTAATGTTCTTGGGGTCTCGGTTCACCAGGTCGATCTCCTTGCAGTGGATGTCCTTGACAATCTGGGCCTCCAGGTCTGTGTGCTCTTCAGCCATCATCGTGGAGCTGGGGGACCGTGGGAGGAGATCTGAGCCGTGTGGCCACTGGGGCTGAAAAGACTTGGGGCAGGGACACAGTTCAGTGTCCCCAGACTTGTGCCCCAGCCGGCTAAGCAGGCCCCACCCAGCATGCCCTCTGACAGCTGTCCCACATAACTTCAGCCTGTCTCTCGCTAACGCCTCTGTGGCAGGCCTCCAAGCTAAAATTAAGACTGGAGCTCTGCTGGAAGGCCCAGCGCTCCTTACAGGGGCCTCACCCGAGCGAGAGCAGAGGCTTTGGCATCTGTGGGCCACGGGGCGGCTGGGCTGGTGGTGCAGGCCCTGGGATTCTCCCCCTGCCATCAGCATGCGGGCAGCTCTGGGAGGGGAGGAGGGGTTGGCCTGCAGCTCGGCCTCTTGTGGGGCCAGGAGCTTTGGCACACCTCGCCTCTCCACCCGCCACGCTCCCACCTGGAGAATGCGGCCGCGCTAAAAACAATCAGGGGCTCTGCCTGCCCTCCCGGAGAGGAGGAAATGAGCTGGCATGTGGGAAGGGGCTTCGGGAACTGAAATGCTGTCTGGTAGGGGTTCTCACTGGAGTCGTTAGTACCTGGCCCTGCCGTTTGGTGGCCTGGAGCAAGGCTGAATCTTTCCCACTTCTGGGGTTTCCCCTGGAGGGGAGTTGATGGACTGTGCGGGGAGACAGAGAAGCAGACCACTGATGGGGCTGCCCACCCTCCCGTGCCTTCTTGATGCCACGTGGAGGGGACATGAATTCCACATTTATGCTGCCCTTTGCTCTGCCCCTAGTGACAGTCCCCGGGGTGCCCTGGGCCTCAGATGCTGCACGGGCGTCAGTGGGATGTTCCTCTCCAAGGTGTCTGCTCAGTTTTCCTGGGTCCTCAGGCATCTCTCCAGGCCTCCACTCCCTGAAGGATGAAGACTCTGAGTCCCCAGGTGCCAGGGTCTGTGCATCCATTCACCCATCATCCCACTCATTCATTCAGGATTTGCTAACAGCTGGGGACAAACAGACCAATCAGGCTCTGTTCCTGCCTGGAGGATCTCATAGTCTGTGGGGACAGATTGATTAAAAAATAAGTAATTATGATAGGGTGTGGCAAATGCTATAGCTCAGAGATATTTTACAAACAACTTACCTTAAGAGGTCCACAGGGGCTCTGACAGCTTATTCTGAGGGCATCAAGGAAGGCTTCCTAGAGGAGGTGGCTTTAGAGTTAGGTGTTGAAGGGCAAGCAGGAGTCCACTACCTAGAATATTTCAGGTGAAAAGACCATAGGTATCAGAGGACTCGTGTGAACTACGATGCTGAGAAGTGTGCAGTGGCCAGGGCCTGGTTGTCTGGTGGGGGTGAGGCAGGACATAAGGCTCAGCTTGGGCCTGGGTGGGAAGGATCCCAAATGTCATACTAAGTAGTATGGATTTTTTTTTTAAGATTTTATTTATGAGAGAGAGGAAGCATGGGGGGGGAGGGGCACAGGGAGAGGGGGAGGAGGAGCACAGGGAAAGGGAGAAGCAGGTTCCCCACCGAGCAGGGACAGCCTGACTTGGGGCTCCATCCCAGGACCCTGAGATCATGCCCTGAGCCGAAGGCAGATGCTTAACCATCTGCTTAACTGACTGAGCCACCCAGGCTCCCCCTAAAGAGTATGGATTTTACAGAGGTATTGGGAAGCCCTTGAAGACTTCAGTGAAGCAGAGGGGCTATTGGAATGATGTGTGAGGATGATCACTGGTGGTTAGAGCTGGGTGAGTCTGAGGCAGGAAGACAGTCAAAAAGCTCAAGGCAAAAAGCTGGGCTCTGTCAGTAATTGCACTTGGCTACTATCTAATAAAATTCAAAATACTTGTGGCTGGTGCAAGGTAGGGGCTACCCTCCCCCCCCCCCGCACATAATACAAATAGTTCAGAACTACTGTGGGAGCTCTATTATGTCATCAGCCTCCCAGACCTCCATCTTTCTGTTCTACTGTTCTTAATAGCCACCTCATAGGCACAAGGTGGCTGCCGCTCTTCCAGCCATCAGATGAAAGAGGAAAAGGGGGCAAGGGTGTACCAGGAAAAGGCATCTGCCAGCTAAGTCAGCTCCAATAGAAAACTTTCCCAGAAGTCCCACTTGACAAGTTTTGTTTGTCGTTGGCCATCCCTCTTGGCCAACGAGGCCAGGAAATGCTATCGCCCCCATAGTGTCACCTGGGATAAATGGTAGGCAACTAGCAAACTCTATTGCTAGCTCTCTTAGGAATTACCTATTTGTTTTTTCCTTCACCCCCCTGCCTGGGCCCCCAGGTCTTGGGAATATGGACCTTCTCCTGTGAAGAGTTGAGATGAAGGAAATGTTGCTGCCTGCGTTCACATGGGATACGGCAGGGATCTGAGCCTGACCTTGAGTTTTGTCCGCTGCAGGGCCAGATGTGTCTGGTCAGAAGCCGGGGCAGCTGGGGCAGTAGTCATTCACAAGGGTTGGAGGAGGAGCTGCCTGGAGGAGGCTCATCGTAAAGGACAAGCGGTGGTAACAGAGAATAGTAATGACTATGGACGACTGTGTTTTTCAAAGATGGCCACGTTTGTGCTCTTACAGGAGGACTGACTCTCTTCCGCTGAACGGGGTCTGTGCCCTTCCCCTTTAATCTGGGCGGGGGGTTAGATTATTCTGACCTACAGAGCATGGCAGCGCTGATGCTCTGTGACTTTTGGGCCAGGCCATAGGAAGGATACAGCTGCCTGGCTCTCGCCTCTCAGGACTCCTGCCCTTGGAAATCAGCTGGGGGCTGAGGAAGCCCGAAGAAGCCCACGTGGAGAGACCACGTGCGGAAGGGTCCAAGGCCCCCGGCTGGCCCGTGACACCAGCTGCCCGACGGGAGAGTGAGTGAGCCTTTGCACGAGGCCAATCCCTGGGCTTCATGTCACCCCTAAACCCCCGCGCCTTCCGGCTGAAGCCCGGATGTTGTGGGACAGACACGCTGCTCTGTGTCCTGTCTCAATATCTAAACCACAGAGGCCACGAACATCCCTTTTTGATGCCACTGAGTTTGAGGGTAGCTAGTTTACAGTCACAGGAACTAGCACAGTGAGTGCTCACTGCAGGAACAGCAGCTGCTTTGTTGAGGCTCACCACGCGCTGGTGCCTTGTGAAGGGACCCTTGGTGTGCCTGAGTTGTCCCCTTGGTCCTGTGAAAGGGTGGCCGCCTCGAGATGGCGGTCGATGCTGAGGAGGTTGTGGGGCAGCTAATACACATTTTGGGTGTCAGAGGAAGAAGATGCTGTGGCCTGAAGTGACCCGGGAGAAATCTCTGCCGGCGGGTGGCACTGCAGTGGGACCAGAAGGCTGAATAGAATTAGAGAGGCAGGGTGGGGAAGAGCCAGATGCCAAAGGCGGAAAAAGAGCTGTCTCTCATTTCATTCTGACGATCCTATTTCCAAAGGCGATGTAGTGGGAAGAGACTTAACTCAGGAACTGTTAGGAACTCAGGCCTGAGCTCTTCTCCTGGCCCCATCACTAACTGGTTTCGCGACCTCGTGTCAGCTCTTGACCTTCCCTGTGCCCACCTGTCCAATGTGGATGGCGATCCTCACCCGAGACTCTGTGCTTCACACACAGGGACAACACGAACAGGGCACCCACGGGCCCATATACTCACAGAGGAGACATTACGAAGCATTACGAAGAACATACTGGAAGACAAAGCTTTCGAGTCAGCCCTGGGGCGAAGCTCCTGACATGGGAGCACAGTAAAGGAGGCAGAGTGACTTTCCGAAGCCCATTTTGTGCCTGCGGTTTTGTGGAGGACGCTGCGTTCTTATTTTAAAGCCATTTTGTTGTTGTTGTTCGGCTTGCTCAGTGAGAGAGGGAAAAATCTTTGAAAATGGGCCATGCAGGAAGACATAAATCTGTGGAGTGTGAAAAGGGGAAGTAATAGGAAAGATGATATAGACCGACTCACCAGGAGAGTCACAGCATTACAGTCTGAAGACTCAATTAACTGTCAGTTTGAAGGCTGCATTAACCAGTAAGATTTATCACTTATGCAGAAGTCTCCAAAAGAGGTAAGGCGAGGATGCATAGAGAAGGAAATCTTTTTGTTTTTTGTTGGAGTTTTAGATCTAGGCAGAGGGCCTCTATTTTCTGTTTGCTACTTGCCTTTTGGAGTCTGCATTTAGAAGACACATCACAGCATTCCAGAGCTAGAAGAGGCTCTGTTTCTGCATTTTACAGATGAAGAGTGTTGGTTGCTGGAGGGGAGAGCCAAGGATTTGGAGACATAAGAAGAACTGGGAGTGATTGACCATCTGCCAATCAGCAGGCCACTCCCCTCCAAGCTTCAGTTTACTCCTCTATATAATGAGGATAAGGACACCATCCCCTCTTACCAGATTTTGGTATCTGATTCCTGCCAGAGATTTTGGAGGTTTTTAGAATGTTCTCCAAAAAGGGCAATGCAATCTCAGGATGCATTAATAAAGATATACCATCCAGAATGATGGAGGTGACTTATCTACTCAACTCTGCACTGGTCAGACCCTAGTGGGAGCCTGGTACATAGTGGGAGCCTTGGGCTCCATGCTCCAAGAGAGGTTTTGGGAAACTAGATCCCGTCTAGATAGGGTAAATAAGATGGTGCAAGAGCTAGAAGCATGTCTTATGAGAAACAGAACAATGTCAGTTTGAAGGAGAGAAGACTGAAGGGGAAAAACAGAAGAATCTTACTCAAATCCGTGAAAGCTTAAGGGATGAGATTTATTCTGAGTGGTCCCAAGGACTGGTGAGTAAGTGGCAGACTTTGGCTTCATTCAACCCAGTGCCCAGCTCTTGATAATGGTCGATTATAGGATTACTGTCAAGGGTAGCAGGAAGAACTGACTCTCAGTTATCCAGAAGTCTACTAGGCTGCTTCAGAAAGGAGTGAGCTTCCCAAGGCTGGAATTGTTCAGGCAGAGGGTGAAAGGGAGTCAAGGGTTGGAAAAGTGCAGGGAAAAGTAGGCAAACTTTGGGGCCGGATAGTAAATATTCTAGGCAGGAACAGCTACATAATTTGCAGGACCCATTGAAAAACAAAAATGTGGGGCCCCTTGCTAAAAATAATTACGAATTTCAAGATGGTGGTGGCAGAGCATTAAAGTAAGCTTGTGGCATCTTCTAACCCTGGAGCCCCGTGGGTTGCATTCCCATGAAGTTGCCCCTGGTTTTGGGCCCTGTGAGTCATATTGTCTCTGTCGCTATGATTCAGCTCTGCTGTGGTAGCACGAAAGCAGCCGCAGACCATACATAAATCAAGGGGCATGGTTGTGTGTTGGTAAAACTTTATTTATAAAAATAAGTGGCAACCAGATTTGGGCCCACGGGCTGTAGTGTGCTAACTGCTGTATGGTGCTGAGAGGCTCGTGAGAACCATGGCAGGATGGCGCCACGCCCGAGCCTCTGCCCAGGTCTGAGACGCCACAGAGTTGCTTCTTCTGCCTTCTTCTTCCACCCAAGGGAAGACTATATCTCTGCCTCAAGTCCCACACCTCACTGGGATTCCTTGAGTCCTGATCTCCCTTTTCGTCAGGGAATGAGAGTAAGTAAATGAACCCAAGTCCCCATATTCCCTGCTAGGGTCATTGTCAAAACAGGGGAGACTGGCCCCTGCCTTTTGTTGCTCAGGTGGAATCCACTTTGCCTCCCAGGTGAGAGTAAAGGCATGGAATGTTTGCCAGCCTCAAGGACCCACAGCAACACTGTTCAGAAACAGCACTGGAGCAGGCTCCGGGGAAGGCGCTGTGTGTGCGTGTGGCTGAGACTGCTGTTTGCTGGATTTTTTCCAGACCCAGAAGAGGCCTTGCTCTCTGAGAACAGCAGGAGCTTCTATGTTCAGCGTGACTCCATTAATGCACATCCAGGAAGGGGTGGATGCCTGGAAGGGGTTCTGCAGGCAGCAGGCTGGCATCTCGGCATCTCTTTGAGCTGACCCAGAACCCCGTTGATGTTCTAGAGCCTGGGCATCTGCAGGTGATGTTTCTGTCTGAACCACTCTGCTGCGCTCATGAGGGGCTAACATGAGCGAGAGAGGTCTCTGTTCCTCCCTGTGGGTCTCCTTAATCTCTCAGAGGATGTCGGTCTCTGCTTCAGAAAGGATTGGCTCCAATTTACTTCTGCCTGAGCTGCAGAGGTGAACTGCTTGCAGTGTCCTGGTGACTCAGAGAAGGTCCCCACTGCGTAAACAGGGCCTTGTTTGAAAACAGGTAGAGTTCAGCAACTCTGTGTCCACGGAAGGTTTCCCAGGGCCACTTTTTCATTTCACACACACCAACTCAGTGCTGGTGTTTTTGCTGGGTTCAAAGATGAATAGTGCATTCTTCCAGCCCATGCTTACTGGCATGTGGCATGCAGCAGGTGCTGAGACTGGGAGGCCAGGATGGCAAGGAAGGAACCGAGGAAGCTCCCCCTGGGGAGGATTTCACTGTCTTGTAGGGGCAGAGGCACTCTAGCACCGCCAGGCCCCGCACAGTGTGATGAAATTACAGGGAGCGGGTGGTGGGTCCTGTCCGTGGGTGTTGGGCATCATCTTCTCAGGACGATGGCAGTGAGCTCAGGGAGGGCAGCTGGAGGACATCGGGATGGCTTGTTTTTGCAGGGAAGGAATGCTTGCCCTCTTCCCCGGGCTTTGTGAAGAGGAGGGCAACTTTCAGGAATAAGATTGTGTACAGGTTGAACTGTGTCCCCCTAAAAGATCAGTTGAAGTACTAACCCCCAGCCTTATTTAGAGAGAGAGTCTTTGAGGGCGATCCAGGTAAGATGAGCTCGTTAGGCTAGGCACTCATCCAGCATGACCGTGTCTTTATAAAAAGGGAAAATTCGGACCCAGGCACAGACGCACACACAGGGAGAACGTGATGTGAGGGTTGGAGGTGGGCTGCCACAAGCCAAGGCACGAATCATC
>NW_027397077.1:38493869-38507885 GCF_003265705.2 Callorhinus ursinus | reverse complement strand
CCAAATCCCCAACACAGGGATGCGGGACATTGTCGCGGAGAACCACTCCTAAAATCAGGGGTCAGCAGGCCAGCATTTTTTTTTTTTTTTTTTAGGAGGCTCTAGGGGATAATTTATTTTCTCCCCTTTCTAGCTCCTAGAGGCCATGTGTATTCTTCTGATCTCCAGGGATCTTTTGCTTCTCGCCTGTCAGCACTTGAACACCTAGACTCCTTTCGAGCCTGCAGCATCGGGCTCTGTGGGAATTCTGGGGCCCCACACACCGGAGCAGTCTTTCCAGACAGCAGATGCTGGTTGAGCACAACCTCCTGGTCAGCCCAACCCCATCTAGCCTTCAGACACTCCTTCCTCCCTCTCTTTTTATATGCATGTTATGTTTGTAGATGAAGAACGGGTTTGGGACCCCATACCAGGCAAGACTTTCCAACAGCCAGAACTTTCTGGCAATCAAGTGGGGTAGGCTACTGAGGTAGCTCACCTGCAGAATGAGGAATCCTGTAGATCTTAAGAGCTTGGGCTTGTGAGTCAAACTGACCCGAGAGGATTTATCAGCTACAAGTTGCATGACCCCCAAGCCTTAGTTTTCTCCCATGTGAGTTAGGAATGATGGTAGTCATAGGCTGAAATGAGGACAATACCAGGGTCACAAACTGACATGCCCTCCAGGTGAGGGGACAGAGCAGGCCAGCTGAAAGTTGCACAGGGCCTTGGTGGTTGTCTGTCTTTTGATAAACCTGCGGACAAGAAACACACCCCTTTCTTTTTTGCTGTAGGAACACTGACAGGGCAAACTTGAATGATGACATGAGGGGTGCTTGGCCTCAGCGAGGAGATGGCCTGGAGTGGTGGGGACCATGCACAGCTGGAGATGGCATGCCCTGCTGCCTCAGAGAGGACTGTTATGGTCAAGCTTGGGGATAGTGCTGAATGGCCCAGCCTATGTGAGGAAGGACTAAGCTGGCCTAGTCTAGGGTCCAGTCCTCACAGGCTGTGAAGAACCCCAATGCCCAGGCCATACCCCAGACTCATCATGGCAGTACCTCTGGGTTCGAACCTACCATTGATAATTTTAAAACCCCTCCTCTCCTCTCTTCTCCTCTCAGTGAGTCCTACTTTTAGAACCAGCAGTCTGGCAGTGGGGAGCAGGTTGGGGCTAGGGGGTCCCCTGGAGATTGGGGCCAGAGAGAGAGACTGAGAAAGAGAAGGAATAGGTGTTGGGGCCTGGGGGGGGGGTGAGTGCCGTCTGGAGCAGTGTGACCCCTCCCCTTCATGAAGCTTCTCATGCCCCAATGTGCCTGTTGTCAGGGGCTTTGGAGGAAGGGGCTGAGTTTAGGAGCAGTGTGACATGGCCTAAAATGACCCTTGTGGATAAGAAGGGCAGCTGACTTAGGACCAAAGGCCAATATTCTTGGGCCATTGCTTAGCTGTGGTCAGTCTTTTATGGGAAACAGCACAGCCTCCTTTTTCAGAACTCAGGCAAGAAGAGTTACAGAGGGCACACTTACAAAGAGAAAGCAGTTTGGCAGACTGGGGATTAGGAAGACAGCCTTTGGGGGGTCACAGGGCAAGTGGCTGGTGTCAGGATTAGAAGTGCAGGTTAGCTGCTAAGTATCCAAAATGAAACAAGAGGGCCCAACCACTGCAAGTTTGGTAAACTCTAGTTTACAATTTAACCCTGGCTCAAAGGAATCAAAGATACTGGAATATGTAGGAAATGACTGTCAGGAGTTTAATGGTGCTAAAAAGAAAAGAAAAGAAAAGAAAAAAGTCCTCCATCATCCCAGAAAAAACCCGTTGTGAGACCCTCAGTAGGATCATTAATAAGCCTGGCTCTTGTGGTTGTGTTTATCTGCTGGGCTCCCGCCACTGCCAGGTGAATAAAAGCCATTCTTATTGAAATAGAACTTTTGTGGTCTGTGATTGGTCTTTATTTTGTTCTGATACACAAGGTCTTTGTTCGGCTCAGCTATGTGAAGATATCACTGTACTATTTCATTTTAATATGCTATAGAGCTGGGACAGAGTTTTAGAGAGAAGTTTCCATCTTGGCTGACATGCATATTCATGTCCACCATTTCTTTGCGTGCTCTCCTGTAGGAGGAATTAATCTCGTCGTGGGGGCGAGGAATGGATGCCCTTTCCACAGAGCTTAATTTTATCCCCATTTAGTAAACCAGGCAAAGAGTGGTCTGGTTGCTGTTTCGCTGGAACCACAGAAGTTGGGGAAGAAGGAAGTGGCTAGAATGTGGGAAAGGGGCAGTGGGGTGTCATTTATAATATATAATAATTAATAAATATTTGGTCTTTTGTTTCTGGTACAGAGCTCCTAAAACTCGTGGAATTTCCTAAGTGATAAAGGTGTCCTTTGTTGTGTTAATGAAGTGACTTTTGGAAAGCGCCACGGTAAGCCAAGGATGAGGGCTGGTTGCAGGGGACCCAACCTTGTCATTAGAGGGTTGGAATTTTCAGTACCCTATCCCCACACAGAATTCTGTCACCAATGGCCAGTGATTTAATCATTCATGCCTATGTAATGAAGCCTCCATAAAACCCCCCAAGGCTGGGATTTGGAGAGCTTCTCGGCCAGTGAGCTCACGGAGGCACTGGAAGGGGGCTCGGAAGGTCCGCGCCCTTCCCCCAAACCCATGCACCATGCATCTCTTCCATCTGGCTGCTCCTCAGTTATATCCTTTTATAATAAACCAGTAGTCTGGTCATGTTCCTCCAAGTTCTGTGAACTGCTCTAGCAAATTAATCCAACTCAAGAAGGGGGTTCTGGGAACCTCTGATTTATAGCTGGTGGGTGACAACCTGGACGTGTGATTGGCCTCTCAAGTGTGTGTGGGGGGTGGGGGTGGGGGGCGGTCTCACGGGACCCCAGGTCAGGTAGAGAGTGTCAGAATTGGGTTGAACTGTAGGACACCAGCTGGTGTCAGAGAATTGCTTGGTGGTGTGGAAAAACACACACCCTGGAGGCAGGTACGAGGCATCTTGCCCTGGAGAGGCGCTGAGGAGAAAGTGGCTTTGGAGTTGGGGCAAGGGGACCAAAGGAGATGGGAGTGAGAAAGCTTTCAAAGTGAGAGAGGAAGATGGAACCAGAAAAGGAGAGAATGCAGAGGGAAAAGCAGGAGCCTCAGAGGCTGCCCCAGGGCCGGCTTGGTGGACTGGGGTGGACTTACCTAAAGGGGTTGGCAGAGGACGATCTTTTCCTTTAATAAAATCAGGTTACCTGGGGAGTTAGTGAGCTTACAGGACGGCCAAGATTTCTGAGCATATGTTCTGAAAAATTAACCGTAACGGCTCCTCCAGAGACCAAAAGGGACTTGTGGAAGAAATGGATTCATGAGAAATGAATAAGAACTGGGAATAAGTTGTTCCATGAATTTAGCTTTTTGGACAAGAGTGCCTGGCACCCAGTAGGGGCACCATAGGTATTTGTGGAGTGAATAAATGGAGGTAATTCCACACTGATTCATGTTTGGAAAAAACGTTAAGAGTAGAGATGCTGAGCCAGAAAATTCTATGAACGGAGGATGATAGAATTTGTGCTTTGTTATATATGTCCATGGGAGCTCTACAGGCTTAGGACTTGGCGTCTGTGGGCTTGCTTCACATGGCAACAAGGTGAGGATTAGGAACGTGGGTCCAATTCCAGGCAAGTTGAATGTCTGCTCTGGCAGGAGGGAAGTGGCTGACAGATAATCAAGGCTTTGCTTGCTTTGGGCTGTCTGGAAGCTCTTAGGAGTGGCTATTGCTATGCACATGTCATGAGTCAAATCAGAGCTGAGTCAAGAAATACACGTGGCTTTCAGCTGGATTCTGAGTGCAGTCGTCCCCCCTTATCCACGGGTCTGCTTTCTGTAGTTTCAGCTTCCTGCAGTCATCCGGGTCTGGAAGCAGAGGGTCCTCCTTCTGAGGCACGGTCAGAGCAGGAGTACCTAATGCTACGTCACAACGCCTATGTCATTCACTTCACTTTGCCTCATCATGTCGGCATCTTCTCTCATATCATCACCAGAAGGGTGAATACAGTATAATAAGATATTTTGAGAGAGACCAAATCATATAACTTTTATTACGGCATATTGTTATAATTGCTCTATTTTATTATTGCTAATCCCTTACTGTGCCTAACTTATAAATTAAACTTTCTCATTGGTATATATGTATGTATGGCACCGTACTATCTGAGGTCTCAGGCATCCCCTGGGGGTCTTGGAATATATCCATCTTGGATAAGGGTCGACTATTGTACTTTTGAATTGACATTCAAGGCCATTAGACTTCTATTTAATACAGAAAATCTTGAGATGCATGTTTTTGAGAAGATGAGATATAAATTGGGCTGTATAAATTCAGATTCATCTTGGCTCTGCTATATACCCACTGTGACCCTGAACAAATGAATTAATCTCATCATGTCTCAGTCTCCTCCTCTGGAAAATGGGGTAATTATGCTTCCTTACTCCTGAGATTAAGTGAGTAAACACAGGAGCTAATTCAAGGAAGGTACAATAGCGCTCAGCACATGGCGAGAGCTTGACATTTTAGTTGTTATTGCTAATCAGTGGCAGTAACGTTTATTCAAATGGAAGGAGGGGTAACATCTGTTAGTTACTTGTGTTGAACAAGTGGACTCTGAGGATTACACACCAGGCACTGTGCTAGGCACATCATATCCACTCTCGTTGGCTCTCCTCCATAACTCTCAGAAAATAGTGGGAGCTACAGAGGTTCAGAGAGGTGCAACACCATGCCCAGGGTCACACAGCTGCTAAGTGGTGGTGCTGAGATCGGATCTCAGTGATGCCAAAGATTTCCCTTGGGCCACAGGGTGGTTCTGAAAGAGAAGGAGAAGACCTGTGGTTTGCAACCAAAGATGGTCTTTTGCTGGGGTGCCTGGGTGGCTCAGTCTGTTAAGTGTCTGGCTCTTGATTTCGGCTTGGGTCATGATTTTGGGGTTGTGAGATCAAGCTCCGTGTTGATATTCCCTCTCCTCCCTCTCCCTCTGCTCCTCCCCCCTTCCCCCCCCCAAGTAAATAAATAAAATCTTTAATAAAAGAAAAGATGGTCTTTTGGTAGAGAGTGGGGACCAGCATGTGCAGACAGACTACTGTGGATTCTGGCTGCTATTTTTGTAAGGGGGCTGGAGAATCCTTTTGGAGTGAGAGGTAAGAGATCCTGGGTCTTATTGTGTGAGCACTCTCTGGACTTTCACCTTAGTGGGTCAATCCCTCTTGGGGCTGCAGCTAGGAGGAGAGGTGCTGGGTGAGGTCCCACTGGATGGCGCTGAAGCCCACATGGTCATCAGCACAGGAGGCGGGAAGCTGTGTGTGCGTCACACACAGGCTCAGTGGGCGAGCCTGAGGCCAGGGAGGGCACATGGGCAAAGTAGCAGCAGGGGCCAGCAGGTGTCCAAAACTTTAAACAACCGTAACAACAATCAAACCCTGCAGAGCCCATGTGTTGGTTGTTGGTAACATTTTTTTTTTTGGACGGAGGTAAGATTTCCTCTGGGGAGTGCCAGAAATTTGGGGAAGGAGGAGGCGGTCCTGGCATCCGGAAGCCCAGGTGATATCAGAGGAACATGGAAGATATTATTGTCTTCTTTCCCAGATTAGGAAATTAAGGCTCTGAGAATTAAGGTGACCCACCCAAGGTCAACCTGGTAGAAAGTGGAAGAGCCTGTTTTATTTAAATCAAGCCCCCAGTTCTTTCTCCCTCTCGAATTGACAGTAAGTCCATTCACAGCAAGGCTGTGAACTCAGATGGATGTGTGGATCCATGCAGGGTGGGAGTGTGCGCCAATGCAGGATTAGAATCTGATGCATGGGTATCAGGTGCATTGCTTCTTCAGGAAGGCACGGTGGGGCTTCAGCAGGGGCTTGGAAGCTGAGGCTCAGCTCTCCTGGGTGGTCATCTTCCACCCTTCCTCCCGGAGTGTAGGGAGTGGAATGAATATCCGGTCTGAATGTCGGTAGGGCTAAAGTTCACAAACCTCATTTCAGACAATGGCAGTCAGTCACCCTGGGCACAATTCTGTGGCAGGATGGAGTTCCATTCCCCAGGAGTAACCCTCCAGAGCAGGTGCATCCCTGGAGACCCACCCAAAGCACACAGGAAGACCACTGGGAACAGGGACCAGTTCCTCGTTGAGAACATGACGGCATCTTCAAGGTGGTAATGAATCGGCCTGAAGGAACCTCAGAGAAGTAGCATCAGTACCAGCCAAGTCTTGGATGCCTCACTGCACCGGTGAGAATGGCGAACTGGAGAAATGACAAGTTATGGAAAGAGACAGTGTGTTCTTATCTGGAATGGTAAAAGCAAATTGGCTGTTGGAGCAGTCGCTGTGGGAAGGCCCCCACCAGCCCAGACCCTCCCAGCCCAGGAGTCTACCATTTGCATTTCTATGAATCTGGAGTCCAGGTGGCCCTGAAGGTCAACCCGGACACCAGGCCGGGTTAACCCGGCAGAGCTAGAGGGGGTGGGAGACTGCCTGCAGGGGACTGGTTTCTGCAAGAGCTGGACGTGCAGGGTACATTCTGGAGTTGCCTTGTTTTCTCTCCCACCACGAACTTCAGAAGGCTTGGCTGGGCACCCCTCCCCTCTTGTTGACAGGCGGGGCAGAGCCTCCCCCCTCAGGTTCTCTTAGGGGAATTTGCCTGCTGGGGTGCTGGGGAGAGGGCATATTTGTGGGTGGTGGGTCCTTGGATGTCCCTATGTAAACATCCCTCGAGCAGGACTTATGTGACACCAGCGCTTCTCAAACTTCTGTGAGCACACACCTCAGCCGAGGTTCTCATTAACACGCAGACTCTGCAGGTCTGGGGCTGGGAGCTGAGACTCTTATTTCGGACAGGGTTCCAGGTGATGCTATGCCCCATCTGGGGACCCCACTGTGGGTAGCAAAGGGCCATGCCTCAATTAAAAAACAAACACAAAAACAAAGAAAGCTCAGTGTAAATGCCATTTTAATTTTATTTCTAATGCGAAGCTTCTCTCCTCTACCCAGTTGAGGTTGACTCTGCTGGGAACGAGAATGGGGAAGGGGATGTGATCTGGCTTTTCAGTGCACTGCTCCCCTTGCACCCCATCACCAACACCCCAGAAGTGAGGATGGGCTGCTGGGGCAAAGCTCCAAAGGCCTTTTTACAAAGCTAGTGACATCTGTAGCTGTCCCTACTGGGTGGACAGATGGCGGACACCCCACCCCATTCTCTCTCTGGAGAAGGCTGTGTAGGGGCCTCTGCCCTACCTCCCCAGCTCTCCCCTCTGCCTGATCTTGGGTCCTACCCTGGTGCACACCCCTGGGGCTCCCGGGTAGGCAGCCCTCCAGAGTCTCTTTGGTGCCCAGGGATGTGCAGTCATCCTGAGTGTCTCAGCACTGGCTGCCGTAACAAAATGCCAAATACGAAGTAGCTTAAACAACACACATTTATTTCTCACAGTTTTCGAGGCTGGAAGCTCAAAATCAAGGTGCAGGCTGATTTGGTCTCAGGTGAGGGCTGTCTTCCTGGCTTGCAAATGGATGCCTTCGTGCTGTGTCCTCATGTGGCGGAGAGTGAGCTGTCTGGAGTCTCCCCTCATAAGGGCATTCACCCTACTAGATCAGGGCCCCGGCCTTAGGACCTCATTTAACCTTTATTACTTCCTTGCTCCACATTGTCACGTGGCGGGGGAGGGGGTTGGTGAGGGCTTCAACATCTGACTGGGGGCTTGGCAGGAGCAACTCAGTCCAAAGCCCTGGGTCCACCCTCCATGCAGACTGTTCTTCTTGCTCTGCTACTCCAGGTTGCCCACCATAGGCTTCTCTGGGGGGGCTAACCCGAGGCCTATGTTTGTAGAGCCCCCCGTTCTCTTGGAGTCTTGGGAGTCTTGTCTGGTGCTCCTAGGAACTTCATTAATGCTTAGGGTGGCCTTTGAGATTCTGCAGCTCAGCAGAGATCCAGCCAACGAGGGGATGCTCATGTCTTCATCCTGCAAGCCTTCCCCAGTCTACCCACAGTGTTCTCCTGGGCTTCCCCACACTTGGATTGGGAGGCCCAGGAAGAACCCCCTCTTCCCTTACCCATGGGGAAATGCCTTGGTACCTGCTACTGCAGCAAATTACCCCCTAAAATTGTCACCCTTTCCTTAGATAGGTAGTGGTGGGTGATGAGTTTGAAAAATATCCCATTTGTCCACCTTTTAATAAAGAAGCACTTCCATAGTACTTGCTAAATCCAGAAGTTGTTCTAGGTACTTTACTCATAGTACCATATTGAATTCTTATAGGAGTCCTGACAGATAGAAATGATTATTAGCTTTATTTTACAGATGAGGAGATCAAGGCACAGAGAGATCAGTTACCCTGCTGAAAGTCAGGGTAACTGTATGTGGCAGCTTGCATGTGGCAGAGCTAGGAGCTGAAGCCCATCAGTAGGCTCCAGAGTCAGAGCCTCTATAACCACTGCTCCTCCTGCCTCTCAGCGGCTAGCAAGGAGGTGTCCGCGTCTCTCTCTCTCACGATTGAGGAAATGAGGCTCAAAAGAAGAAATGACTTTTCTGAGTTCGTGCAGCCCAGATTCCCAAGTCTGGTGCTCTTCCCATGGGGAGATCGCTTGCGTTCTTCTGCCATTTGAGTTTTCAGAAACTTCCAAGCTCAATGAGACATAGAGAATAGAACTAACTACTCTCAAGCTGACTGCAGACATGCTGTCCTTGACAATGGAGGCTTCTGGGATGTCTTGGATGGGCTTCCCTAAGAACTGACCCCAATTCCCCGCCGCTCTGTTGGAGTCCTTTGTCCCACATGTCCTTCTCCAGGGCTTTTGTCAGAGTGAGCGTTTTCAGAAGCCTAGAACCCCCAGGTCACCTGAGTCACCATCATTCCTGTGCCCCCTGCTACCTGCCCCCCCCCCCCCCACCCCACGGCCCGAGACTCACATGCCTCCATCCTTAGGCTTGTCACTTGTCACGAGGACTCTGGCTCCCCGGCGCGCAGAGCCCTTGAACACCTCTGGGCCATGCTGGCCTCTCTGATAGCTGTCCCCATTCATAACAACAACAACAGCCTAGAATTAACAGCTAGAATTAAAACCCCAGTTCACCAGGTTGTTAATTCAGCTCCCTGCTGCTTCACTCCGTTGACCATTTTAAAAGACAATGAGACAGGCTGGTTGACAATTAAAACCCACTAAAGCATTAGCCTGAGGCTGTCTAAAGGTTTTATACCTTCGACACCTGGTAGACGCTCTGTAAATATTTGTTGAGCTAATGGGAAAATCACCTATCCAAGGACAGGGTAACAGAGGATTAGGGAAGATGCTAAAGCCTTCCCTCAAGGAATTAATTTCCGGCAGTGGATCTCAGGCTTCATGCCAGCCACTGTGGCTCAGGGTGCTGGCCCAGACACCTCACGCACCTCCGAGGTTGGTGCAGCCACTGAGTGAGATAATTTTATTCAGATTGTATTCATAAATGCATGACAGTAATCTGCCAGTGCACGACAGAGCCACAAAAGGCTGCCCTCATCATTAGCTCATCTGATTTATATGTCAGCTGGCTCTGCCCACGGGAGCTTTGTGACATATCCTCAGTCCCCTGATTCCACAGTCTTGGACGTCCAGAGCTCTCCCCATGAATTTCCAGGTGGCCGGAATCCAGATCACCAGCCTGTCCATCTGGCTGTTGTTGGCTACGTGTCCCACCCCTCTTCCCACATGACACTCAATCACCCGCCCCCTCAATGTCCACACCCTCCAAGCCACTAACACTGAACACTCATAATTCTAATTGCTGTAATGAAGTTGTTGGTGGCATTGCAAGCAAGGCTACTTCTCAAGAACCCAAGCCTTCCTCCCATCGGCTCCATCCTTTGCTCATTTCACTTCCCTCCCGGGAGCAAAAGGATGCATTTTCCTCCTGGTGTTCATGCAGACTATTTCTCCCCTTCTGCCCCGAGTACATCTTTAAGGTCCAGCACTTATCAAGACTTCCAGACTAGTGGTTCTCCAAGTGTGGTCCAGAGACCAGCATCACCTGGAGGACTGTCCCACAGGTCTTGGGCCCCCCCAGACCTACTAACTTGGAAACTCTGGGGTGGGGCCCAGCAATCCATATTTTAGAGCCCCCCCAGGTGATTCTGATGCATGCTCAAGTTTGGGAACCTCTGGTCAAGACAATCAGTGTTCTTTCCCTTGGAAGGGAATTTTTCTCCTTGTTATAAAGGTTTCAAGGGGAGTTGGGCTTTTGAGGGGGCAGTTCAGCTTCTGCCTATAACCTTCCTATCTAGTCAACAGAATGTTGGGCTTTGGAGTCATCAGGCCTGGGTTCTGCCATCTCTGCCATTGATGGGCTGTGCAACCCTGGGGAGGATGGTTCACCTCTCTGAGCTTCAGTTTCTTCTTTAAATCTTCTTCCTCATTCTGCCTCCTCCCAGGATTCTTGTGAGTCTCACAGGAGATCCAAAATGCAGAGGTCCTTTATCTACTGTACAGCCTGGGGGAGTGTGGGGTTACCTCATGATTTTTCGGTTTCTTCCCCAGTGGGAGCTCCAGTGGCCTCTCTTCTTCCCTCAGCACCAAATCTGCGTGCTGAAAGCTTGGGTGTCCTATTGACCAGAACAGTATGGGGAGAGGGATGCAGGGCCTATTGGGAAACTGGGTTTGAAGACAGAAACACGTGGGGGTAAGAAGTGCTGGCCAGCGGGTACCCCCTGTATTTGACTCCAGTAAGGCATTTTCCGCTCTCACCTCTGGCTTCTTGGGCAGCAACCCACCCCTGCACATCATACCCTCTGAGAACCGGGAGTTGCAGGGAGAAGAGGAGAGATGCACAAATCTTTCCATGTATGATCTGATACCCCTCAATTTTAGAGGGAGGGAGGGAGGAAAGGAAGGAGAAAGGGAGGAGAGAGAGAGAGAGAGAGAGAGAGAGAGAGAACAAGAACACTGCCAAAGTCCTTAATAGGAAGCTGAAGCTGGAAATCACCCATTCCCTACTCCCCTACTTTTCATTATTCTGAACTGTTTTGTTCTTGTACCCCTGCAAATAGAAGTTCTCCACAATTGTAACTCTATACATTTTTCTTTTTGCACTAGTTTTAAATGTATTAGAAACATTTTCTAAGTTCTTACATAACCCTTATCATTGTCATCTTCAATGGCTCCAAAATATTCCAGTAAGTGGACATATTATAATTTGTTGGACTAATTCCATACTGTGGACATTTGGATTGTTTTAAAACTTTTTTTTTTTGGTGCCATTAAATTATGCTGCAATGCTATCTGTGGACATTGGGCTTTTGGATTCTTTTAGAAACCTTTCCGTGGAGTGTGGTCATTGGGTCATAGGGCATCAATAATTTTGTGGCTCAAGAAACATTTCCAAATTGCTTCCCCAAATACTCTGCCTCTAGCAATATTTGAACATACCAGTTTTCATGCAACCTTGCCATCATTGAGCATCATTTTTATTTATCATTTGTGCTAATGTAATAGGTATCATGCGGTACATCCTATTTCTGCTTACATTTCTTTGGTAATTGGTGACACCAAACTTCTTTTTTCTATACTACTTTATTATTTCTGTTCTCTCCTGAGGAATTTTCCTCCTCATGCCTTTTTCACATTCATCTTCACATTTTAATGATTTGTAGCGCTCTTTACGTAGATATGAACTCTCTGATATATTTGTTTGCTTATTGGTGGTTAATCTCTTTTCCCCAGCTCAAGCTGTAATCATTATAACTCTAGGTTCCTCTAACTTACGATGCTTGATAAATTCAG
This sequence comes from Callorhinus ursinus, assembly GCF_003265705.2. Taxonomy (NCBI): domain Eukaryota; kingdom Metazoa; phylum Chordata; class Mammalia; order Carnivora; family Otariidae; genus Callorhinus; species Callorhinus ursinus. The sequence goes on along the minus strand of NW_027397077.1, from coordinate 38,496,114 downwards.
GGTGTTGCCAGAGGCTGAGTCCTTGGAATACTGGAAGTTTAATTTGCAATAAAATGAATTGGCTTAAGAAGTGGCTTAAAGTTCCATCTGCAGTCTAGGCAGGAATGGATTTCTGAGTGTCTGATGTCTCCAGTCTGGTGCCAGCTGCACAATGTGGCATTCTCCCTCTCTTACCCCATTTCCCCCCTTTCCTATCAATTCTTCTAACTCTTTAGCTGAAGAGGAATCCAAATAAACATCCCTCAAGTAGACACTGAGCTTCATTGCGGCCATCAGTCATTGCAAAAGAAATGACCCTGGGGATCTGATTCCCTTCACAACCGACTGGGACATTCTCACCACTCCCCAAGGTATTCCTCCCGGGTTCCCTGGGCTCCAGGTAAGGCTGCCTCTGCTTACTCAGTTGTCAGTTTGGCCAAGGAACCTGTGGAGTCAGGCAAACAACAACCCATAGTGGGTGGCTTTCACAATAATCACTCTCTGACTCGTGCCTCTCCTCAGCTTGTCGATTTCCTCTTCCACCAGGGTGTGGTCACCTGGGCACCTCTTTCCTTTTTTGAGGTTCTGCTAGAGTAGAAGGAGCACTGGACTTTGAGTCCGTAGCCTGGCTGTGAGACCTACCTGTCCTTATTAGTGTGTAACCTGAGAAGGTCACTGATGATTTCCTTAGCATCTCATCTCAAGCATTTGGGTTATAACCAAGTCATGACATGTTCAGGCTGAAGGATTTTCTGTGCATTCTTTCACTGAAGTCAAACAACAACACTGTGAAGCTGGTTTTATTTATTATCCCCATTTTTCAGTGGAGGTGACTCAATTTCAGGGAGATAAAGAAAAGCAATCTGAACAGTGGTGTTCGTACAAACTAGCTGAACGTTGGCTCCGCCTTACATTTCACGTGACTACTTTTACACCAGTATTCCCAGAGCAATTCTAATCATTGATTATGGGCAACTTGGTAGCTCCCACATCTTTAATTTGCATATTAGTCAAGGACTTTATTAGAAGCATGGGGACTTCATGGGCTCACATGCTGGGAAGGGATATAGGGTAGCTTGTGGGAACCAGGGCCTCAGGGGCCAGAGCAGGGTTTTGATACCACAAGGATATTCTCTCTGTCTCACTCCTATCTCTCTTGGGTCTCTGCCAATCTCCAAAGGGCTCCGTATTTTCCCATGGAACAGGGAAGACAGCTGCTGGGCCTTAGTTTCAAGTTCTGGCACCAACAGCCCAGAGGTAGGGCTCCTTCTGTCCCAGCTCCAAAGTGGGAAACCCCAGGAGAGCGACTGATCGGTGCTTATTCCTAGCCATGGGGCTGGGTGTAGGGTAGGACTCCATAACCCCCTCGGGAGTGGAGGAGGTTGAGGAAGCTTGCTGGGGAGACAAGCAATCAATACGTCCTCAATCCAGCCCCTTGTGCCTGTGTCCTGTCCGCTCGAAGTGGAAACTCTGGATTCTACGAAGACTTGCAGAGTGAGGCTTACTTCAGGGAAGTGGTTTTTATCCTTCCGACTCTGAATCATCTGTTTATCTCCACGGAATGAAAAATAGTATTGAGTTCTCGGTTCTTATTACATTCATTTTGGTTCACCCCTAGCAGCAGTGGTGGGGCTGGTGTATAACAGGTCTATGTCATGCTCTGTAGCGCTTGCAGAAACTGATAGCTCATGGGAAAGAATCGTGGCCTTCCAATATTACAGGGTCCTGGTGCTCCAGAATTCTGGAATTCTGTAGCTGAGAGAAAGCACAAGAGTTCACTTAGCCTAGTTCCCTGCCTTCTGGCAGATCTCTTTTCTTCCCGAAATCAATCAGGACTAGAATCTTTCTGGCCTCTTCTGGAGAACGTGTTGGGCATTTCTCACTCTTTTTGGACACTCAGAATCTGAAGGTACTGTATTTTGGAGCGTCATGCCCTCTCCCCTCTAACCCCCTCAGAGGGTGATGAATTGTCCTGGTTTGCTGGGACCAAAGGAGTCTCAGAATGTGAGACTTGCAGTTTAAAAACGAACTGTCCCAGGCAAATCAGGGTGAGTTAGTCACCCCGTGCTAAAAATGTCAGTCGCTCCCTTCCCAGCTTCCCTTGCCGCTGTGACCTGGAATCATCCAATCAGCTGCAGGCACATCTTTGATTTGGCGGCTGGCGATTGGAGGAGTGGGGTGGGCAGGAGCGGTCGTGGCCACACCCAGTTTCCAATGGCAGTGGTTCTCCGCGACAATGTCCCGCATCCCTGTGTTGGGGATTTGG
>NW_027397077.1:38158148-38483869 GCF_003265705.2 Callorhinus ursinus | reverse complement strand
GGGTGGGGGGATGGGTTAGCCTGGTGATGGGTATTAAAGAGGGCACATTCTGCGTGGAGCACTGGGTGTTATGCACAAACAATGAATCATGGAACACTACATCAAAAACTAATGATGTATGTTGATTAACATAACCATACAAAATTAAAAAAAAAAGAAAGCAGTAGCTACTGTAGCCAAGGTCATAGGTCAAGGATGGCAGTGAAAGACCAATAGGATTAATCCCAGAATTGGAGACTTTAAAAGGGAGTATTCTGATCACCCAGTGTTCACACACATTTTTTTTTAAATCCACATTTAGATCTTTTTTAAAAGATCACGATGATCTATACTAACAAAAAGTCAGAAATAAATGAAGGTACACCTATGTTTACAATGGAATGCTGTACGACGGTGGTAGTAGTTAAAGAATTTCTAAAATGTGGGAAACTGCTGATGTTACAGAGCCAACTAAAAAACACAAGTGAAAAAATTGTTAATATAAGGTGATCTCAAAGTAACAAATTATTTGTACGAGGGACAGGAAAGATAAACTCTGTGATTATGTTTGATGACTAGAGGAACCTGTGGTTGATAGAAACTAGTGCCTCAGACCAGCTGTGAGACAATAGGGAGTGGTGAGGCCGGAGGCAAATTGGAAAGAAAACGCCCTCTGGGAAAAGGGGGCTTTTGGCCAATTGTTGCCATGGATCACTAGCTCTTTAAATTTTTAAAGGAAAGTTGGAAATCATGGTATTTATGTGAAATTCCCCAAATTTTAAATGTTAGCAACTAATTTATATTTTTAAAAACACTTGTTTTAGGGGTGCCTGAGTGGCTCAGTCGGTTAAGTGTCTGACTCTTGGTTTCAGCTCAGGTCATGATCTCAGGGTCGCGGGATGGAGCCCCATGTTGGCCCCATGCTCAGTAGGGAGTCGGCTCTCGATTCTCTCTCTCCCTCTGCCCCTCCCCACTCCTCTCTAAAGTAAATAGATAAATCTTTAAAAATAAATAAAACACTGTCTTGGCCAAATAAAAATTTTGGTGGTTGGCCTTGGCCTTTGAGCCACCAATCTATCACTTTGGAAGTATGCCAAGATGTTGACACCAGCTGTCTCTGAGGAGCATGCTTACTGGACATTTTCATTTTTCTTCATCGCAGCTTTGGTAATTTTCCAAATTTACAAATCAATACATGGTATTTCAATAATTAAAGACAAAAAGTAATGAACCTAACTGCAGGGGGTTGGGATGAGTGTGCATGTGCATGCATGCATATATGCAGATGAGTGTTTGAGGGAAACGTGTCTAAGAATTCTGGGCCACTCCCAGAACCTTCCTGAGCTTGAGGTTAGTTAGGTGCTGCTGGAGCTAGGATGAAGTAGGTGCTCATATGAATGTAAACAAAGAGAAAGGAGAAGAGGTGGTAAGTCTCTGCAGAGTATGGGAAGCACACGGCTTTAGGAGTCAAATGTGTGTATTTAAAACAGCCTGGCTCTGCCACGAATGAGCTGTGACACCCTGGTAAATAACCACGATCTTATCTCTAACTGTGATATGCTGCACAATTGCTGTGTGCGAATGCTCTGTTAAGCACTTTGTAGGCATTATACCTTTCTGAGCCGAATTCCTCATTTTAAAAAGGGAGATCATATTCCTTATCTCAAAATGTCCTTGTGAGGATTAATTCAGATAATCTAAGTAACGTGGAGAACAGAGCCTGATAAACAGCACTTCCCTTTAAGTTCTGGGCTGAGTTTCAGGTTTAATTTCCCTTGTTCCCAGTAATGCAAGGAGACTGAATGGATGGCATGAATAGAATGGATTACTTATTCAAAATATCTAATTTCTCCCTAATACTAGAAATAAGTAATTTTTTCCTTTCTTGGTTTCTTAAAGAGAGGAAGCTCATTCTACTTGCTGAGATGGTTTGCAAATGGGAAGTAAAATCCAGCCCATATTCTGCTTTGGAAAATTGCTCCAGGTGTACACTGCCAACAATCCAGCCCCACCTGCCGCTTTCTGCAGCCACTGCTTGGCACTGAGGAACTTTGAGAGGTTTTTCTTTTAACACATATGGTTTCCACTTGTTTTTCTAGCGTCATTAGGCGGGCTAGCCCTTCCATATAAATGTAGATTTTCTGTGGTTGCCACAATAAAGTAGCAAAGGCACTTACTTTGATGACATCATCCCCTAAGTTAGAATACGTTCTACCTTTGCCCAGAAGAAGTCAGAGTAAGGGCACACAGATCTGCCTTTAAGCTCCATTAAACGGTGAGATGGGATCACACACAGTCTGTCACTGTCCCTGTGTAGGGAGACAAACAAGAATTGGTCCCAAGGATAGCTGGGTTCTTGGGACTGCTCTGCCCCCCACAGGTCATCACGAACACCATTCGTCACCCTGAAAGTACAACCAGTCCTTCTCCTCATTGTTAGGTCCCTCCCCTCTTTTCTTAGGGTGCTGCTTGCTGACTATGGCAGCAAACTCCCCTTTCCCCTAAATGTCTATGGCTCCTATCAAGTATGGATGCATGTTCATTGCACAGAATTGCAGATAATTTCTTTGGGATGGGTTATGTCTAAAAATACTGAGCGATGCCACCATATAGCCCTCTTGACTTGAAAAATCTTTGAGTCAAATGTAGTGTGGCAGGGGCGCCTGGGTGGCTCAGTCGTTAAGCATCTACCTTCGGCTCAGGTCAGGATCCCAGGGTCCTGGGATCGAGCCCTGCATCGGGCTCCCTGCTCTGCGGGAGGCCTGCTTCTCCCTCTCCCACTCCCCTTGCTTGTGTTCCTGCTCTCGCTATCTCTCTCTGTCAAATAAATAAATAAAATCTTTAAAAAAATATATATATATAGTGTGGCAGGAATAAGAATACTGATACTGGATACTGACAGCTTCCCCGCCATCTCGAAGGATCCCCTGTTCCTTGCTTTGGGCTCTGGTGATGGAGCTCATGCTACCAAGTGGACTGGGGCATTAGCAGGAGCCAGGAAGGCTGAATTGGTTTCCGTTGGAAAGGGAGGGAAGTAGCCACATGGGATGGAATAAACTGAGTTGATTTAGAGGGCTGGAATACAGTGGAAAGACAGAGGAAAGGTTTTTGGCCAGGGAGAGCCCCAGAAATAAATCAGGGGTGAAGAGGGGTTCCCATATGTTTTGCGGAACATCCTAAAATAGAGTGTCTTTTTGGAGCCTTTTAAAGAGATTTCTGTAAAGGTTAAATCAGTAAATATCTTGCACCACACAACAACCCATTTTTTAAAACAGCCAAATAAAAAACAAAGGGAAAATCTCAAATAATCTCTCTCTCTCTCTCTCTCTATATATATATATATATCTCCATATATATTTTTATTAGCAAAAAACCCCATAAAATTAACACTAAACTGGTCAGCTCAAATGATGGGATGGATGGAGAGGGGAGGGTAAAGTTTTTCTTTTTGTCTTGAGAGAGAGACAGAGAGATTGGGCCTGAGTGAACAGGGGGTGGAGGGGAGGGGCAGAGGGAAAATCTTAAGCAGGCTCCAGGCCCAGCATGGAGCCCTACATGGGGCTCGATCTCACCATTCTGAGATCATGACCTGGGCTGAAACCAAGAACCGGACACTTAACCAACTGAGCCACCCAGGTGCCCCTAAAGTTTTTCTTTTTATCTCCTATTCTGTTTGGCTTGTTACAATAAACACATACTACTTTAAAGATTTTTTTTTTTTTAATAATTGTAAACTTACAAGAGAGTTGCAAAGAGAATTCTCGGATACCCTTCACTCATCTTCCCATAATGTTAACATGGTACGTTTGTTCCCAACTAAGAATGAATACTGGCACACGAGGATTAAGTAGACCCCAGACTCAGACTTTATCCGGATTTCCCCACTAACGTCCTTATTCTGTTCCAGGATGCCATTCAGGGTCCCACAGTACATTCAGCCATCCCGTCTCCTCCGTCTTGTCCAATGTGGGACAGTTTCCCAGTCTTAACTTGTCTTTTATAACCTTGACGGTCTTGAAGAGTACTGGTCAGGTGTTTTGTAGAATGTCCCCCAACTTGGGTTTGTATGATATTTTCTCATGATTCCATAGACTGAGGTTATGGATTTGGGGGAAGACTGCCACAAAGGTGGGGTGCCCTTCTCAGGCCATAGTGTGAGCCTATATGACGTGGGTATGCCTCTTACTGCTGATGTTAACCTTCATCATGTCAGGTCTGCCTGCTTTTCCCATCAGAAAGTTGCTAGTTCCCCTTTCGTAATTAATAAATATTTGGGAGGGGGGATTCTTTGAAGGTATCTAATATCTTGTTTCTCCTTGAATACTATCACCCACGAATTTGAGTATTCACTGGTGGACCTGGCAGCAGTTATCATCGTAGAAGGGCTTGGGTGATGGTTTTCTCTTTCCCCTCCTTCTTTTTCTGTTTGTTAGGAATTCTCCCGTAAGGAAGGGTTCTCACGTCACCCTATTTATTTATTTAATCTTTAAAAAAAAATCAGTATGGGCTCATAGGTATTTCTTTAGTTAATTAATTTTTGATTAATTTAATTTCTTTATTTTGGGCAGTTATAGGAAAATATTATAGCTACTGATTTTATTGCCCAAATTGGCTTTGGCTAGTGGGTAGCACTTGTGTCCTTTTGGCATGATGTATGACTTTTATTGTTTAAACTGTACAAGTAAGTACAAATAATTAACATTGCTTTCCGGACTTTTTCTTATCTTGAACTGGTGTTTATTGAATAGGAGAGGATACAAAGATTAGCCATGAGGCAGCTTGGCTTTCCTGGAGTTACACAGACAAAGCTTTAACACATGGTGGAGTTTTTCTTCCTTTTGGATCATAAGGTGCCATTCTCTTTGGCATATGAGGCTGGATTGTTCTAGAATAGAAAATCAGGAATCCATCTAGGTTATGAACATCTGAAAGAGGATTTAAAAAAAAATCACAAAGAATGACGAGAACTTCATGTTGAAGAGACTCATGAAAACCATGAGCTCTGAGTGTTGCCAAAACTTCACTTGGAGAGAAAATTACAAATAAATTGCAGGGTATTGTTTTGTCTGATTTTACAGTCAAAGGCCAAAAAGATGACTGAGCTGGGAAAATCGAATTTCAAGGTTAATTCACCAGCAGTAAAGGAAAACTGTGCTCACTGCTTAGTTAGCCATGCTGTATTGAAGAGCCCAGGAGAGGACCCCTTTAGGCTGATGATGTCTTTGAAGCATTGTCAAAATTCTTTGAGCTAATGAGCTTAATTAGAAAAAAAATATTGGGTGTCTACTGATGCTATTTCAGCAATGCCTGGTTCAAGATCAGCATTTGGGACAGAAATCCAAGAGAAGATGAACATTTCAAGGATGTCTTATCACTGCCAAGCATTGGATCGGACAATTCTGAGGGAAGATCAGTCTAGCTATCAGGCTGGCCAGTTTGTGGAAAATAGTGTGTTAAAACATCAGGTCATTTCCCGTTTTCATGGGAAAATTTGAGAGCTGATCCCAGAATATTGAGGTTCATAGGGAAATTAACCTGGCCGGGATCAGTGAAGGGCTCAGTTCCTCTGTTTTTGGAATACCCACGGAAAGACTTTTTCACTTTCAGAAATGTTAACTTTCTACATACCTTGGCATAGCAGACACTCTCAGGGCTTCACCTGGAGCCCTTGGGTCTCTGTTACGGGTTTGAAGCACTCATGACATGGCTTCTTTGTGTTTTGCACCTGTTCCTTCTTCCAGGACCACCCTTGGGCCACTGGGGTCCTCTCTCCACAGGAGCAGAGAGCATAAGTGCCTCTGGGACTTTGTAGTACTTGGGTGGTTGTAGCCAGTGACTGTAGGGCTGGGTATAAAATTCTTTCTCCCTTGTGTTGGGGTGGAGGCCAATTCTGGTGTGTGACTCATTCTCCAGAGGTTCTCCCAGGGACAAGGCCATGGTTGGAACCTGCTTGAAAGGCCCCTATGCCTGTCCTGCTTCCCTTATTCCATTACAAGTTTCTCCTTAATAACTTTCTTGAACACACATCCTCCCCTAGGGTCTGCTGCTTGGGAGCCTGACCTAAGACACTTGGCATACTTGGCAGAGATATTTGAAGCTTTGACTACGTTGATCATGCAACTTTAAGAAATAAGCACCCACCTCATTTGTCAGTATTTCATATGTCAAGAAATTATAGCCAAAGGCACCTGGGTGACTCAGTCAGTTGTGATTAACTCTTGATTTCCGCTCAGGTCATGATCTCAAGGGTCGTGAGATCCAGCCCTGCGTTGGGCTCCGTGTTGGGTGTGGAACCTGCTTAAGATTCTTTTTGTCCCTCTCCCTCTGCCCCTCCCACCCCTTAAAAAAGTTATAGCCAAAGTTTATCTATAGATACATTATATTGGTGCTAAAATTTTCTTTTTAGTGTTTGGATATGGTGATACTCTTGCTTTCAAAGAAAAAATATTTCATCTAATGTGTCTGCTGGTAAATTCAGGATATACACTATTTTTTTTTCTGATATTGTGTCTGAAAAGCACAATTGAAACTTTGCAAGGAACCCCTTCCTCCCCAGTGCTCAGTCTTTGCCAGATTTCCCAAAGGTGTTTTTAGAAGTCAAGCTTGACTCAGTGGCCAAGACAACTTACATCAAATGGACTTTACAAGAGTCAAATGAATGTTGATCTGATAACTTGTCCAGGTTGTCTTTTGGATGCCTTAATTTGCTGTTCTGTTAAATGGGAGTGGTGGTCTTGGCTCCTTTCCACAGGTGAGAGATATTATGAGGGTCAGTGGCCCATTGGAGGACAGCATGGTGAGCACTGTACCAGGAGCCAGGACACTTGGGCTTTGTTCCCAGCTCCTTTGTTTTCTTGGTTTGTCATCATGAGCATGTAAATAGCTTCTGAAGGTCTCAGTTTCCTCATCTGTGAAGTGGGAAAGTTGGGTTTCCATAGTGGGATGCATTTCCTCAATTCAAAGCTATCTCCCCACCACTGGTGCTCTTGGCTATGTGTTTTTCAAAAGCAGAGCCTACCATAGGGTCTGGCAAAAAGCAATTGCTTGAAAATATTGTTGAATGAATGAATGCTCACAGTCAGGGACCCCAAGTATGGCTGTTCTATACACAGCTCCAAGGGAAGAGGGACACTGCTCATGAAGACTATGATGGGAATTGAGTCCCTGCAGTTGGGCAACATGGTGGCCTGTTCCCAGTGGACAAGCATTCAGTGACCTGAAGTTGCCAAGAAGAATTGGAGGCTCTTGGAAGATGTAACATCCCTTATGCTCCTCTGACTAATTTCCTTTTCTAGGAGCTGCAAAACAACCCACCTGGGCTCTTCATCTCTCTCACCCTACAGAAGCACAGGCTCCTGAATGCTTTCTCGGTTCCCAGCAGTCATGGGGCTCCATGACCTTCAAAGAACCTCTGGCAGGACAGCCGGATGAGCACAAACCTTGCATGGATAAGGGCCAGAAGAGCTTAAGAAATAATGTGACTCTTAAAGAGTCCTTCACTTTTTAAAAGGAAAATATTGACAACTTAGTCAGAAAACAAATCCCCCCCTTTTTTTGCTGAGTGCATTTAGAAGAAAACTAAATTTTCTTAGAAGACACATAATTATTAAATTTTCTATAAGTTCATCTGTGTGCCTTGTATAGATTACCTCATGTGTCCCCAGTGGTACCCATGGGAGCCACTCTCCGGGGAACCCTTTTACAGTAAGGGCATCCCGCATAATTTTGTATTGAGGCTCCGTTGACCGGTTAACAAATTCATAGCGCCCCCTCGTGGAAGTCACTGCTCTAATTGACGGGGGACTATCTTGGATTCGGCTTAATTGGAGCTATAGCATTCCCAGACACATCGCCACGGTTCTCGTTCCACATCCACCTACTTAATTTTCTCTGCATTTTTATGTCCTTTTCTGTGTTTCTCACAAAGTCGTGGTGATGCTAGCAGAAAACAAAGGATCGGGGTACAGAAGTCTGGACCCGGAATTAGTGTTCACAGAAGGCTCTTTCTGGGACTCAGCACGTGCCATTGCTATTCTGAGGACCTCCATTCCTCTGTCTGCCAAACGTGAGGGAGAAGGTGATTTCTAAGGCTCCTTGTAGCAATATGCTGCTGTGTGTTGAAGCTTGAGCTTTGGGGTCCGGCTGGTCTGGGTTTACAGCTGAGTTTGGAACTTGAGGCAAGTTCTTTCATCTGCATGACCTTTACCTTCTGATCGGTTAAGTGGGGCTGATGATAATGGCAGTCCCCGGGGTTAGGGTCAGTTTCAAATAGGAGCATCTTTGCAGAGGCGTGGCTCAGGGCCTGGCATGTTCACTAGCCTGCTCAGTGGCTATCTTCATTAATGCCATTGTGATCTTCCCAAGGTTTGGTGCATGGGATGGCTGCTGAAGGGAACAAATCAGTTTCTACAGGAGAGCTGGAATAATAGCGTGGATGTTGTCCCAGTACTTATTTTGCATTTGGAAAGAGTCTAAAATGATTTGTTTATATCCATTTTTTAGTGGGTAATAATCGGTCCCAAGCCAGCACCCCCCTCCTGCGGAGGCTGGGGCCATCCTCAGCCACGTGGATATCATCAAGCCCCGTCTGTGAATGAAGAGGCGGGATGGAGACCAGAGTCGATGGTGTAGGAAATCACATCCGCCTGAGTGCACAGTCAGAGCCTGGCGGATGGAGGGGTGGTGGGTAATGATGTTCTCTCCTTTCACCGCCATGATTCTGCTCCTTGTTCAGGAGCAGGGCAGGCCATTCCGGTCCACCTGCTCAGCCTTCTCCTCCTTCTGAACAGCTGTTCCTCTTTCCTTCTTTCTTTTTCGCTAATACATAGAGTGCTTACTGTGTGTCAGCCTGAGTACCTCACAGGAATGAATTCATTTCATCCTCCCGACTGCCCTGTGAGCTAGTTACTGTTACTCTGCCCCTTTTAAGATGGGGAAAGTGAGGCTCAGAGGTGCATTCCATGACTTGCCATGGACACCCAGCTGGTGAGTAGGTCCACACTTACTGTCTCTGCTTGATCCTGTCTCCAGCCCCATGCATGGCTGAGGCCCCCCTGGGTTTGGGGGAACCAGTCAGGTTCCTTATTACCTATCAACTCCTCCCTCCCCACCCCCTGTATCAAAGTATCACTGTGAGGCCTGGCATCCACTGGAAGGGAGCCCCCAGGAGGGACCGGCTCAGGCCTCTGACTGGATACTCAGCCCTGACGTTTGTTAGCAGGAGGGCAGAGTGAGACCGGAGATGTGCGTGTTACATTTAGTGGGTGCCCACCAGGTTCCGTTGTGGGGCGATTCTCCACGGGCCTCCAGCATTTGTGTATGTGTTGCCAGCAGAGGCCCTGTCTGTGCTTTATTCTGGACTGTCTTTTCCAGGATGTTTGCACAGTAGACATCCTTGGGAGGCAGAGAGAGTGTCTTCCTCTGGAACAGAGAGCTTACTGCCCACTATAAAACATTTGGGTTTCCTAAGCTCTGCATTGCTCTTCTGTAATGCAACCCAGTACATGAATGGGGGTTACCTGGCTCTCTTTATGTGGTCCTGTGGGAACTGGGGCTCAGAGAACTGGGGCAAAAATGCTGATGGTCTGGCTACCACTATTTCTGTGAGTAATGAAGTCCTTTGTCTCTGATCCAGGAATCTGTGTCTTCTGCTGGCAGCCACAAAGCCGGCAGGCTAACTTGTGAACTGGCAACTAGGGTCCCCTTCATAGTCCTTGTCAGATTTTAGGTTCATGACACAGAGGAGGCAAAGAAACAGGGTTTTAAAGATGAATCAGCCACAGCCCTTGCCCTTAAAGGGGTGGAGGAAAAAGACACATGAAAGAACGATACAGGTGCTAAAATGCGAACCCTTTCTGAGCAGATAAGGGAAAGCCTCTCTGGGACGCAGCCTGTGAGTGTGGCTTGAAGGAGGCATTGGATTTTGATGAGTTCAGAAGCTGGGCAAGGGAGTTCCATTCAGAGGGAACAGAATGAGCAAAGGCACAGAGGTGTGAAGGCCAAGGACAGGTTCAGGGAATAGCAATCATTCCAAGTGTGCTGGAGCCAGAGATGCACGGCTGGCTGGGCTGGACGCTTTGTCTGCCCCTCTGCAATCCCCTGCACCCCTCTCCATCCTGCTGTCTGCTCTGGCTGGGTCGGCCAGTGGGAGGTACCAGCAGGAGATCAGTGGGTGGAAGGAGAATGAGGTCGGGGGTGCTCCTCTTGGCTCCCTGCCTGCTGCATGTCACTGCTCGGCAAAGTCACTCTTCCTCTTCGGGGCCTTTACCCAAGTCTCTGCATCCAGATTTTTACAGACTCTCCCTGTCCTCACCCTTCCAGGCCTAGGGGGTGGTGACAGCTCTGTTACCACTAGCCAGATGACCACACTGACCCATGTGGTGCCCCCACCAGTCCCTTTATGTGTAACTGTCCCCATGAAAAGAAACACTTCTTGTGTGTGATCCTGACTTGAATGACCCAGGCTTCGCTGTTGGGGCCCAACTGATACAGTGGCTGACGGGGGCCGAGATGTCAGGTCAGCCCATGGAAGGAGTGCCTAAAGCCTGTGAGACTGGTCTAGTGTCACCTAATGAGCCTCCATTCTTCCCGTGAGGCCCTACTCAGGTGTCCCCTCCCCTGGCAAGACTCCCAAGACCTTCAAGCCTCCCCTTCCATGTCCCTGACTGCCTTATTTCACGTGCCTCCTTCCCTGTGTCTTGCCCCTCTGACTGTGGGTATCTAACTGACTTCTGTGTCTCTTACACCGCACATGGTAAATATTCGTTGAATGAATGAATAAATATAGGGATGGATGATGCCTGGATCGGGGGATGGATATGATCCCATGCCACTGAAGGTTTGGGACCAGGGAGTGATGTGAATAGGCAGAAGCACAGACGTAGTCCCTGCCTTCCAGCAGCTTCTAAGCCCCGTGGGAAAATACAACAGGGACAGGGGACGTCTCTAATCTGAAAAGGCCCCTTCTACAGAGGTACCCCAGGCACACAGACAGTGGGTGTGATAGGCAGACAGGAGGGAGCTCATTCTGCTCTCAGCACAGAGATCAGGGAAGGCTGCCTGGGGGAGGTGAGGTGGAGCTGGGCACCAAAAAATGGTGTCTCAGTCTGCTTACACTGCTATACTGAAAACATAGACTGGGTGGCCTAAACAATATTTATTTCTCACAGTTCTGGAAGGTGGGAAGTCCAGGCTCAGGGCACTGGCAGATCTGGTGTCTGGTGAGGTCCTCTCCCTGGCTGTGTCCACACATGGCAGAGAGCAGAGAGAGGACGTTGTGGTGTCTCTTATAAGGGCACGAATCCCATGACCTAACCACCTCCCAGAGGTTCCACCTCCTAACACCATCATGTTGGGGGTTAGGATTTCAAACTATGGATTTTGGGGAAATACGAACAAGGTAGGAGGGGCCAGACTTCAAGGGGCCTTGAAGGCCATGCTAAGGGGTTTGGAATATATCTCGAAGGCACTGGAAAGCCATTGAAAATGCCCTAGTGGGGTTTCTTAAAACAAGGAAAACCAGTAAGAGTCATGCTTTCATTTAGTAAGACATCAGGAGAAGTATCTGGAGGGAAGAGCGTAGATTTCAGACTCAGGTGGACCTGGACTTGAATCCTCACCTCCCTGATGGCAAGCTGTGTGACCTTGGACAAGTTACTTCACCTCTCTGAGCCTCAGTTTCTTTTTCTAGAAAATGAGGCTTGTAATAAGCCCCTCGTAGGGCTGCTGTGAATGGATGATCAAATGAAAGCAGCCTGCCTATCATACTGCTTTGTGAATGGTAAGCACTCTATTGTTATTGTTATTATTAATTAGTATTCCTACAGCAGCTTTTTGGGTTTTGTTTTGTTTGAGAGAACTTGGCCTTGAGGGTCATGTGCATTGTCTGCAGTGGTTTTGGCAGCTGTGTTTGTGAGTAACAGAAGGAGGAATCATGAAGCCACAGAGCTTTTTTTTTTCTTGGTTTGTTTTTTTTTGTTTTTTTTTTTTTTTTGGCCTGAAAGAATGAGATAGTGGAGTATTAATACCGCTATCTGGGGGCTTGACGCTGGGGCCTGGTGGGGGCTTGTTTTTCCAGCCTGAAATAGTCTGGCATTTGCCTTTCCAGCGGGCAGGCTGCCAGGCCAAGGGGTGTGTAACCACCCAGCCTAACAAAGCAAAACTATTTTTACCTTGGGGGCCCAAGAATGTAGCCCCACCCGGCGTGGTGGCCTAAGCCGGTCGCCAGTAAAGGACAGTCTCCTGTAGGCGGCACGGGGAAGCAAACAGCTGGGCCCCTTGGGGACCTGCTTCCCTGGCAGGCAGGCCAGGTGTCCCAGAACGTCCTGGAGTGGCCCATCCCCACCTTCTCCTCTCAGCTGGGAAGTAGGAGACCAGAAGTCTCCCTCAGAGAGTTTCTGAAGTCATCAGACACGAAGCAACAGGGTTTAGTTTTATCCTCTAATATAATCTGACTAAAACAATACTAGGGCTAAGACGACTGACTTCCACTTCCTGAGATTCTACCGGATATCAGGCACTGTGTTGATTTCTTTACATGCACCAGCGCTTGTCATATCTCTGTGAGGGGTAGCCCCGTTTTTCAGATGTGGAAACTGAGGCTCAGGGAGGTTAAGTGACTTGATCAGGGGTAACCAGCCGGGAAGTGGTTTGGCCTCAGGCTTACTGGTTGCACAGTAGATGCCCTTCTCCCCTGGCTCATTGCCTGTCTCCGTGCTGGAATGAGAACGGGAGGAGTCAGGGAGTCTGCCTTAGTCCTGGTCTTCCCTTTGACCTGGATGGCTTCTTCATGCTTGGGGTTCCTAGGGGGGAAATCATGTCTGTGCTCCTGGCCATGCAGGCCTGTGAGGGCAGGGAGGATGCAAAGAGATTTGGAGAGCCCCAATAGCATGTTGATGCCAGCCCATAATGCCCACATACTCAAGGTTGAGCGTTTCACCACGCCAATTCTCCCCGGAGCAAGGGGGAGGCTGAGGGTCAGGATCTTGCAGAGCTGAATCCTCCATAAGTTACTTCCGAGAAAGCTTGTGTTCCCTCTTTCCCTCCCTCCCACCTTCCTCTCCCTCTCTCTGTCTCCCTCCCTCCCTCTCCTTCTCTACCTCCCTCTCTCTTTCTGTCCGTCTCTGTCTCTCTCCTCCTCTCCCTTCCTTCCTTCTGTACTCACCTCTTGGTAGGATGCAGCAGAAAGAGCTTGGTTTCTGGAGTCAGGCTTCGCCTCCTCCTCCTCTCTGTCCATCTAACTCTCCCCGTCCTTCAGTGTCCTGCTCTAGCCCCACCTCCTCCAGGCAGGGCTTCCATGACTTCCTTTGTTGCCCAGAGCAGCATGGGATGCCTCTCACCTGACCTCCTGTCTCCCTCACTCTGTCTGTAAATATGGGGCCCCTCAGCAGAAGTGGCTGGTCAGTGTTAGAGACATTTCAAGTGTCCCTGCCAAGTCTTCCCAACTGGATTGAAAGCTGCTAGAGGGTGGGGGCTGAATCTTGTGCTTCTTTATATCACTTTGTATCACTCCCCTGCACATGGGATCCATTATCCACCCACCCATTCAGCACATACTCATCAAGGGCATGTTAGGGGTGTGGAGACACAATGGACAGTAACCAGGCATCTGGCTAAGGAGGGAAGAGGTTATAGTCACCACAGGGTGGTAAATCCTGTGAAAGAGGAGGTAGAAAGGTTTGGGGAGTCAGTGAAACCCATATTTGAGTCATGGCTCTGCCACTTCCCAGTTGTGGGAGCTTGGTCAAGTCACTTCCTTTCCTGTGTGCCTCAGCTTCCCCATCTGTAAAATGGAGATAATCATAATCCCCCCTACAAGGTCGTAGTGAGGACTAGATGAGATGGTGTGTGTCAGGTACACCCATGTGTCACATCACTCCTACTTGGGCAGGGGCACGCGGGGGTGGGGCTGGCTGACTCTGGAATGACCATTTCTGCATCCCTGGGTGCCTGTTGCTGGTCGTGGAGAGCGGAGAGCCTGGGAGCTGAAATGATGAGGTTTTGTGCCACTTTGGTCCTAAATAGGCCGTGCATCAAACTTCCAATCAATCGACATTTCCCATTTCTCCCCTGCCTCTCGTCTGTATAATACATTTTGGTGGGGGCAGTTTCTAGAGGCCTCCTTTCCCTGGACCAGTCCCCAGCCTCATCCCTTGAGCAGAGAAACGGAATGCCAGAGAAGGGGAAGGGAGCCAGCCAGGTCACAATCCAGGCTGGATCTAAACCTTGCTTCAACTGGTTGCTTTCGCTCTCCTGATGAAGACGATATTAAGGATGGCGTGGGGCCTGGCTATTTGCATCCCCTGACCTTCCCGTTTTCCAAAGGACTCCCCCTCCCCCAGCCTGCACACCCCATTCCAAGAGGTCTCATTCCTCATGTGTTGTCAGGATACAAGTACTACAATTTGTCCTGGACCAGACCTTTGTTCCCTTTCCTGCAGACTTGTTGATGGGAAAATTAGCTGTTTAGTAGGAGACAAAAAGGAGGGAGGGTGTGTTGCCAGAGATTTGGGCTTCTTAATTCTGATCCTAAATATGAAGTCTTTTGAGTTGTGTGTTCTGTTTGAGATTTGCACTAACCCCGTCTTTCTCTCTCTTAAATTCTTATTTCCTTGGCCAGTGTTGAAGTGGGACGCAGATTATTAAAAACAAAAACAAAACTTGCTTTCATAGCAGCACAGGCTTATATTTAGTTAGGAAAATAGTCCTTTGAAATTCAATTTCCCCTGCTCCACAGTGGTGCAAGGGGAAGGAGAAAAGTGGAAAAATCTGAAACATTCCCCAGCATCCTGAACTTGAAACAGAACAGAGAAGGGCGTTCAAAATTGTGTTCTGTGTCTGTCTGCCTTCCCTGCCCCTGCCACGAGCCAGTGATCCAAGTCTTGGGCCTCAGAAACCATCAAGTGTTACCTTGGACAAACACTGTATGGTGCTGCGGCTGTATTGTTGGGCCGCCTGATTTGCTCTGAACAAAGAAAGCGCAGTGTTGTCTCTCTCCACAGTCAGCTTGAGATGGCAGCCAGAAAATTGGCCTGAGGCATGTTTGGGACGCCAAGGAGTTTGTGTGCATAGCTAATTCCAAGGGACTATTTTCAATGTAGACAGAGGGAGAGTGGACTCATGGGGCCGGCAGGGCAAGTCAGGGAAGTGTGTTGCTGGTCCTGCGTCTGCATTCCACTCACTGTGACCTTGAGGAGGACACTCAGTGTGACCTTGGGAAGCTCATTCACAGTGACCTTCAGACCCTTCACTGTAACTTGGAGAGACCATTCAGTGTGACCTTGGAGAGACTGCTCACTGTGACCTTGTGGTGACGTGTGATTCATTCACGTCAGCCACTGTGAACTTGGGCAAGTCATGCCCTGAAATGTTGAGGTGTTCACATCTCCCCCTGAGCCCCGGCATCTGTCTGTGAAATGATGCAGTTACAGCAGTTCTGTTTCTCCGAATCTACCCTGTGGAGACATGGGCACACGTGCAGGCATATGTACAAGGAAGCTCTTTTTTAAGAATCACAATGCTTTATTTTTCTTATTATTTTTTATTTTATTATGTTATGTTAATCACCATACATTACATCATTAGTTTTTGATGTAGTGTTCCATGATTCATTGTTTGCGTATAACACCCAGTGCTCCATTCAGTATGTACCCTCTTTAATACCCATCACCAGGCTAACCCATCCCCCCACCCTCCTCCCCTCTAGAACCCTCAGTTTGTTTCTCAGAGTCCAGAGTCTCTCATGGTTCGACTCCCACTCCAATTTCCCACCCTTCATTTCTCCCTTCCTACTATCTTCTTCTTCTTCTTCTTTTTTTTAACATATAATGTATAATTTGTTTCAGAGGTACAGGTCTGTGATTCAACAGTCTTACACAATTCACAGCTCTCACCATAGCACATACCCTCCCCAATGTCTATCACCCACCCCCCACCACTCCAGCAACCCTCAGTTTGTTTCCTGAGATTAAGAATTCCTCATATCAGTGAGGTCATATGATACATGTCTTTCTCTGATTGATTTATTTCACTCAGTATAATACCCTCCAGTTCCATCCACATCATTGCAAATGGCAAGATTTCATTCCTTTTGATGGCTGCATAACATTCCATTGTGTATATATACCACCTCTTCTTTATCCATTCATCTGTCGATGGACATCTTGGCTCTTTGCACGGTTTGGCTATTGTGGACATGGCTGCTATAAACATTGGGGTGCACGTACCCCTTCGGATCCCTACATTTGCATCTTTGGGGTAAATACCCAGTAGTGCAATTGCTGGATCGTATGGTAGCTCTCTTTTCAACTGTTTGAGGAACGTGCATACTGTTTTCCAGAGTGGCTGCACCAGCTTGCATTCCCACCAACAGTGTAGGAGGGTTCCCCTTTCTCCGCATCCCCTCCAACATCTGTCGTTTCGTGACTTGTTAATTTTAGCCATTCTGACGGGTGTGAGGTGGTATCTCATGGAGGTTTTGATTTGGATTTCCCTGATGCCGAGCGATGTTGAGCACTTTTTCATGTGTCTGTTGGCCATTTGGATGTCTTGTTTGGACAAATGTCTGTTCATGTCTTCTGCCCATTTCTTGATTGGATTATTTGTTCTTTGGTGTTGAGTTGGATAAGTTCTTTATAGATTTTGTATACTAGCCCTTTATCTGATATGTCATTTGCAAATATCTTCTCCCATTCTGTCGGTTGTTTTTTGGTTTTGTGGACTGTTTCTTTTGCTGTGCAAAAGCTTTTTATCTTGATGAAATCCCAATAGTTCATTTTTGCGCTGGCTTCCCTTGCCTTTGGTGATATTTCTAGGAAGCAGTTGCTACGGCTGAGGTCAAAGAGGTTGCTACCTGTGTTCTCCTTTAGGATTTTGATGGACTCCTGTCTCACATTTAGGTCTTTCAACCATTTTGAGTCTATTTTTGTGTGTGGTGTAAGGAAATGGTCCAGTTTCATTCTTCTGCATGTGGCTGTCCAATTTTCCAAACACCATTTGTGGAAGAGACTGTCTTTGTTCCACTGGACATTCTTTCCTGCTTTGTTGAAGATTAGTTGACCATAGATTTGAGGGTCCATTTCTGGGCTCTATTCTGTTCCATTGATGTATGTGTCTGTTTTTGTGCCAGTACCATACTGTCTTGATCATGACAGCTTTGTAATAGAGCTTGAAGTCTGGAATTGTGATGCCATGAACTTTGCTTTTCTTTCAACATTCCTCTGGCTATTTGGGGTCTCTTCTGGTTCCATACAAATTTTAGGATTATTTGTTCCATTTCTTTGAAAAAAGTGGATGGTATTTTGATGGGGATTGCATTGAATGTGTAGATTGCTCTAGGTAGCCTTGACATCTTCACCATATTTGTTCTTCCAATCCATGAGCAAGGAACGTTTTTCCATTTCTTTATGTCTTCTTCAATTTCTTTCATGAGTATTTTATAGATTTCTGAGTACAGATTCTTTGCCTCTTTGGTTAGATTTATTCCTAGGTATCTTATGGTTTTGGGTGCAATTGTAAATAAGATCGACTCCTTAATTTCTCTTTCTTCTGTCTTCTTGTTGGTGTATAGAAATGCCACTGATTTCTGTGCATTGATTTTATATCCTGCCACTTTACTGAATTCCTGTATGAGTTCTAGCAGTTTTGGGGTGGAGTCTTTTGTGTTTTCTACATAAAGTATTATATCATCTGCAAAGAGTGAGAGTTTGACTTCTTTGCCGATTTGGATGCGTTTTATTTCTTGTTGTTGTCTGATTGCTGTGGCTAGGACTTCTAATACTATGTTGAATAGCAGTGGTGATAGTGGACATCCCTGCCGCGTTCCTGACCTTAGGGGGAAAGCTCTCAGTTTTTCCCCATTGAGAATGATATTTGCTGTGGGTTTTTCATAGATGGCTTTTATGATATTGAGGTATAAAAAATCACAATGCTTTTTGTAATTACAAAAAATAGGAAACAGTTTGGAAGTCCATCAAGAGGAGCATGGTTGAATGTGTCACGGTACATTCCTACCACAGGATGCTGTGACATATTGGAAGGGGCTGGGGCTGGGACACTGTGGACAATTTCTGTAAATGTAATGTTGAATGAAAGAAGCCAGACACAAGAGAGGCTGCTGTGTATTGTGTTGTAGCCCCCAAATCTATTCCCTGGAGCCCTAACCCACAGTGTGTTGGTATTGCGAAGTGGTACCTTGAGGAGGTGATTGTGGTCTTGATGAGGTCTTGAGGGTGGGGCCCCCATGATGGGATTAGTGCCCTTATAAGACCAGAAAGCTCCCTTGAGCTCAGTCCCTGCCCCCCTCCCAGTCATGTGAAGACACAGCAAGTAGGTGGCTGTCTGCATGCCAGGGAGAGCCTCTCCCCAGAGCCCACCATGCTGGCACCCTGATCTCGGACTTCCAGCCTCCAGAACTGTAAGCAAATACATTTCTCTTGTCTAAGCCACCAGTCTATTGTTAGGGCAGCCTGAGCTGACTAATGTAAGTACTTAGTCTATGAAATTCACCAACTTCCAAGTGTATCAAGTTCAATAACAAACAAAACTGATCTATGGACAAGTTAGGGGAGTGGTTGCCCTTGGGGCAGGAACAGGGGCAGGGAATGGTTACTGAAAGGCACACGGGGGGCTTTGGGATCTGGTCATGTTCTGTCCGTGATCTTACTGTCGATCACAGGAGTGCCTTTCCTTTGTGAAAATTTATCATTCATGCTTGAGATTTGTGCATTTTTATGTGTGTTATACTTCAGTGAAATTTACAAAAAGAAAAGAACCCATCCAAATAAAAAATAATGATTATCAGTAAGAAACAAAGGCTAATGAACAATATTTCAGTCATTTCTCTCTTATTGGTGTCCAGCGCAGTGCCTGGACTTAAGTCCCTTACATGTACACTAAGAGTAAAATTTGCTACAAAATTTACAAAAGTAAACATAGTAAAACTATGTATGCTGACACAGAAAGTTATCCATGATATGTTTGTGCTTAATAAAAGGTGCTGAGTGATATTTATAGTATAATCTCATTTGTGGTTGTAAAAATTTTAAGTGTATGGACGTGAATATGCAGATCTCTATATAAATTTATGTATGGACATCTCAGGTGGGGAGTCATTAATATTTCATTTTTAATCTTTTGTGGGTTTGATTTTTTTTCACAGCATTAAGGTATTTCTTTTTTTGTTTTTAAATATAAAAATATTGGGGAGAAATAAAAGGGTAAGTGGAAATGAAGGGTTTGGAGCAGATGATGTCTGAGATCTCCTCTTCCTGCTCTCGGGCCTGTGATTAACATGGAACACCTCTGTGTCCAGCAATATAGATGGTCAGGTTTGAATTGTATGGCACCGAATCTCTTTTTGTGTTTTTTTTTATCTAGATCCACAAAGGCATTCTGCTTTGTCCATTCCTATGGCTGTTGTTCTGGGTTTTTGTTGTGGATTCTTTCTCCAAGTCAGTTTGACACCTGGAAGCAAGGTATGTTGGATGTGCCTCAGGATGGCCATTCAGGGAGCAATTCCCAGCTTTCCCCTCTCCCCTTCCACCTCAGGGAGATGCTTTTCACATGCTCATATCCATAAATAATGGCTCTGTGAAGAGTGGTGTGGAGACACTGGGGAGAGAAAAATTGGTTCTGCCAGGGAAATCAGGGAGGACTTCTCACAGGAGGAGGCATCGGAGGTGGTCCTTGGAGGATGAGTAGGAGTTTGACAGGCAAAGACTAGAGGAGGAGACTGTTCCAAATGGAGGGAACTGCACACACAAAGTTTTGGAGGCCTGACTCCTTGGATGTTGGGGTCATGTGGGAGCGACGGGTGGCTGAGAACTCATGACATGGGTGCATCAGGGGAAAGTGTGAGGGTTAAGGCTGGAAAAGCTGTTTGGAGCCAGACTGAAGATTGGACTTCATTGTGATGGTAATAGGGAGCCATAGATGCTCTGAAGCAGGAGATTGATGCGCATTGAAGGAGGGAGCTTTTCTTTTCTCTCTCTCACCCTCCCTTCTAGAGGGAGCCTCCTACCTGTAGAAATAAAAGACAGTCTTTGTAGACATTGTAAATTGTCAGGATTATGTTGTGAGAGGCAGCTGACCCAAAGATTGGCCAGTCTTGTGGATGGTTTATGTAGAGGAATGGCGAGCTGGGGAAGTCCTGCACGTTCCGGGTCCAGAGCTTGTCAGTGCAACTCAACAGAGACCCTGAAACCCTGGGGTGTGAGCAGGTGGAGCAGAGGCAGGAGAGCGGAAAGAAGGGGCCCAGGTGGGCTCCGTGGGGCGAAGACTCGCCAGGAGAAGCCAAGAGTGTTCCTTGTAGCATCCTGTGGACCCTGAGCGGGCTCAAGCTTGGCTTGGTCATTGATCCCTCCCGGTGACCTGCTGGCTGTAGCTGTCCCCATAGAGCGCATGTGCAAGGGCTAGAGCGGCTCCCGACCCGCAAAGATGCAGAGGAAAGATTGGCCGGAGGTGTTGAGGCAGGAGTTGAGGATAACTAGAGGGTTCCAGTTTGAGGCTGGGGAGGGGGCGTATGCAGTGGGGCAAGCAGAGGCCAAGGAAGGGGTGGGGACTGGCCTGGGAGAAGGTAATTAATTGAAGTCATGGCAACACATTCATTCTTGCTTAGGGCTGTGTCTCTAGTTGACATAAGATGGGAGGCCCAACATCAGGGCATAGAGGGGAAATCATTTCTGCCATTTTTGCCTTCACTGGGAGGCAGCTTAATGGGGCGATGTCTGATATTACTTGTGGCTCCAGTACCCATCAAGGTCTCTGTGGGGAGTCAAAGCTTGTTAAAGAAGATGAGTGAAAAAAAGACCCAGTTCCTAGTCCCAACCAGCTCCCAGGTCCCTCTGTGGCCTTCAGAAGTCCCTTCACATCCGGGGACTTCAGTGCCAAGTGTGAAGCACATCTGTCATAAAAGAAATCCTAAACTGGGGCTTGCTACTCACTGCCATGGGACTGTGGGCAAGTCAATTCCCTTAGCTTGGCCTCAGTTTCCCTGTGTGTACGGTATGGAGGATGGACAAAGGAATTTCTCAGGTGCCAGTATGTGTTCGCCACCAGCAGTGATGACCCTCTTCTGGCTGCTTGCCTTTCTTGCTGGGTGGTGGAGGGGGGAACAGGCTGGTGATAGATCACCCCTCTGTCCCAGGGCTAGGGGTGAGTGCTGTCCTGACGACTGGGAAGGCTGGTGGTGCCTCGCAAAGCAAATTGAATTTGTGTTTGAAAATTTAAGTGACCAGATAGACTGGCCTTTTCAAATTCCAAATTGGGTTTGGAGACAAATGGATTGGATTAGCAGGAAGGGAGGGAGAAATGGAGGGATGGCTCGACACGGGCCTACTTGCTGGCGGGCAGCCTCACTGCTTAAGAGATTAGCATCTCTGGCTTTGGCTGAAAATACACCATTCTGTCCTCCTTGCCTACAAGGAGCCAGGAATAGAAACCTCCCCCAGGTTTTAGCCCAGAGAGACCAGCAGCCAGATCACAGAAACGTGTCCTCTTTGGTTGAATCTGCCGCATGGGGGGGTGGGCATCACCTTGGACCTGCTCGAGAGCTCCATGAGATGTGCCTTCCAGAGTCGTGGCTATGGGCTGGACTTTGAGCTGTCACCAGTCAGTTTTCTGACCCTGTGGGGACAGAGCTTTCCTTGTTTCCCGCTTCTGGGGAAGCACCCTTAGTTCAGCATGTGAGCCTCAGGGTCATAGTGAATTGTCCCTGTGATGAGGCATGTAGAAGAGACTGGGTTCCTCTGTTCTTGAAATTGTGAAAGTCAAGAAACAGAAACAAACTGATCTTTAAAAGTTACTAATGGATATCAGCCCTTTGTCGGTCGTGTCATTTGCAAAAATCTTCTCCCATTCTGTGGGTTGCCTCTCTGTTTTCTCGACTGTTTCCTTTGCTGTGCAGAAGCTTTTTATCTTGATTAAGTCCCAAAAGTTCATTTGTGCTCTTGTTTTGCTTGCCTTTGGGGACGTGTCTTGAAAGAAGTTGTTGTGGCCGATGTTGAAGAGGTTACTGCCTATGTTCTCCTCTAGGATTTTGATGGATTCCTGTCTCACATTGAGTTCTTTCATCAATTTTGAGTTTATCTTTGTGTAGGATGTAAGAGAATGGTCAAGTTTTATTCTTCTGTATATAGCTGTCCAATTTTCCCAGCACCATTTATTGAAGAGACTGTCTTTTTTCCATTGCATATTTTTTCCTGCTTTGTCAAAGATTATTTGATCATAGAGTTGAGGGTCCATATCTGGGCTCTCTATTCTGTTCCATTGGTCTATATGTCTGTTTTTGTGCCAGTACCATGCTGTCTTAGTGATCATGGCTTTGTAATATAGATTGAAATCAGGCAACGTGTTGCCCCCAGCTTTGTTTTTCTTTTTCAACATTTCCTTGGCAATTCGGGGTTTTTTTCTGATTCCATACAAATTTTCGGATTGTTTGTTCCAACACTTTGAAAAATGCCATTGGAATTTTGATTGGGATGGCATTGAAGGTATAGATTGCTCTGAGCAGCATAGACATTTTAACAATGTTTATTCTTCCAATCCATGAACATGGAATGTTTTTTTCCATCTTTTTGTGTCTTCTTCAATTTCTTTCATGAGTGTTCTGTAGTTCTTAGGGTGTAGATCCTTTACCTCTTTGGTTAAGTTTATTCTGAGGTATCTTATGGTTTTTGGTGCTATTGTAAATGGAATAGATTCTTTAATTTCTCTTTCTACAGTTACATTGTTAGTGTATAAGAAAGCAACTGATTTCTGTGCATTGATTTTGTATCCTGCTGCATTACTGAATTGCTGTATGAGTTCTAGTAATTTGGGGGTGGAGTCTTTTGGGTTTTCCACATAAAGTATCATGTCATCTGCGAAGAAAGAGAGTTGGACTTCTTCTTTGCCAATTTGAATACCTTTTATTTCTTTTTGTTGTCTGACTGCTGTTGCTAGGACTTCTACTAATATGTTGAACAATAGTGGTGAGAGTGGGCATCATTGACGTGTTCCTGATCTTAAGGGAAAGTCTCTCAGCCTTTCCCCGTTGAGGATATTTGCTGTGGGTTTTTCATAGATGGATTTTATGAACTTGAGGAATGTTCCCTCTATCCCTCTACTCTGAAGAGTTTTAATCAGGAAAGGATGCTGTATTTTGTCAAATGCTTTTTCTGCATCAATTGAGAGGGTCATATGGTTCTTCTCTCTCATCTTATTAATGTGTTCTATCACACTGATTGATTTGCGAATGTTGAACCACCCTTGCATCCCAGGGATAAATCCCACTTGGTCGTGGTGGACGATCCTTTTAATGTACTGTTGGAGTCTAAGAACTTCTCAAACTCAACACCCAAAAAACAAATAATCAAGTAAAAAAATGGGCAGAAGACAGGAACAGACACTTCTCAAAAGAAGACATACAAATGGCTAATGGACACATGAAAAAATGTTCATCATCACTAGCCATCAGGGAAATTCAAATCAAAACCACATTGAGATACCACCTTACACCAGTTAGAATGGCAAAAATTAACAAGTCAGGAAACAACAGATGTTGGTGGGGATGTGGAGAAAGGGGAACCCTCCTACACTATTGGTGGGAATGCAAGCTGGTGCAGCCACTTTGGAAAACAGTGGGGAGGTTCCTCAAAAAATTAAAAATAGAGCTACCCTATGACCCAGGAATTGCACTACTGGGTATTTACCCCAAAGACACAAATGTAGTGAAAGAAGAGCCATATGCACCCCAATGTTCATAGCAGCAATGTCCACAATAGCCAAACAGTGGAAAGAGCCAAGATGTCCATCAACAGATGAATGGATAAAGAAGATGTGGTCCATATATACTATGGAATATTACTCAGCCATCAGAAAGGATGAATACCCAACTTTTACATCAACATGGATGGGACTGGAGGAGATTATGCTAAGTGAAAGAAGTCAAGCAGAGAAAGTCAATTATCATATGGTTTCACTTATTTGTGGAACATAAGGAATAGTATGGAGGACATTCAGAGAAGGAAGGGAAAAGTGAAGGGGGAGAAATCGGAGGGGGAGACGAACCATGAGAGACTATGGACTCTGAGAAACAAACTGAGGGTTTTAGAGGGGGTGGAGTGGGCCAATGGGTTAGCTTGGTGATGGGAGGAGGGCACGTACTGCATGGAGCACTGAGTGTTATACGAAAACAATGAAACATGGATCACTACATCAAAAACTAATGATGTATTGTATGGTGACTAACATAACATAATAAAATAAAATAAAATAAATGAAGAAGAGAAACTGAGGACAAGTTGATCTATTGTAACAGTAAAAAAAATAAAAAATAAAAATTACTAATGGTCTCTTTGTCTCTCTCTGTCTCTGCCTCCCTCTTTCTCTTCACAGATGGAACAAACTCATCTTTGGAGAAATCTGCTCAGAAGTCCAGAAATAGGATGATAAAGTCCCTGCATGAGAATGTAGACTGTGAATTATCATCATCATGTATTTATAAGGCACCTGTTATTTGCCAGGGCCCATTCAGGGTGCTAAGCAGGCAATAGGGAACAAGACAGACAAAAATCTGTCCTCGAGGAGCCTACAGCCTGATATTAGGGTGATTAGGTAGATGTTAAGCGAAGTAAATAGTAAGATGGTTGATGTGTTGGATAGTCATAAGTGCTATGAAGAAAAACAAACCAGGAACCGAGAATAGGGAGCTGGAGATTCACTGATGGTGATGGTGTGTATGTGTGTGTGTGTGTGGGGGGGGTGTTCAGTTTTAAATAGAGGGCCAGGGATGGCCTTATTGGGAAGGTGACATTTGAGCAGAGACCCAAAGAGGCAAGAGAGTGAACTGTATGGAGATCTGGAAGGGAACTCCAGGCAGAGGGAATAGCTAGTGCAAAGGCCCTGAGGTGGGAGTGTGCTTGTGTGGCCCCAGCGACAAGGAGGCTGGTGAGGCTGGAGTAGGGGTGATGAGGGAGCAGGGCAGTGATGATAGCAGTGGGGAGAGGTCAGGTTGCCCCTCGCAGACCATGGCAAGGGCTTGGCTTTCAGTACCGGAGAGATGGCAGCCAGGGGGTGTGTTGAGAGAGGAGAGTCATCACGTGACTGGCTGTTATCAAAGCATCGGTCTGAGGGCTCTGTTGACACGGGCTCTGGGGGTGGGGGGGGGGCAGCAGGGAGCCCAGGGAGGAAGCCCCTGCAGTGACCCAGCTGAGAGGAGAGGGGGCTCAGACACGAGTGGGAGTGAGCAGTCAGAGTGTGATGTGGTTGACACAGCGGATGTGACTTGCTGACACTGCAGGGTTGTGGGGGAGGGGGTGAGGAAAAGAGAGGAATTGAGGGGGTGGATGTCAGGAGTCCAGTGTTGGACGTGCGGGCTTTGAGACGTCTGTGACATGGATCTGAGAGGCAGAGAGTCTGGAGTTTGTGATGCTGCATGAGGTCGCCACCCGAGGTACGGCTGTGATGTGAAGGGATGTAGCATTTCAGCCATCTTCATGACCCAGAGGGGCTGTGGGGCCCTGGCAGGGTGACGTGGTGAGAGAGCCTGTCGAGGCTGCTTCTGGGGAGGACTTGCATGTGGGAGGTCAGTTGGGGTGCTCTTGGGATCAAGCTGTGTGAGGAAAAGTCGAGCTGCAGGGCAGTCCCAACAGAGGCCTCAGCCAATGCCGGGAGGGCATGGGAGCCAGGTGGCCCTTCAGGGGTGACCTGGAGAAGGCCTTGGCTCTGGGCCTTGAGCCATCAATGCTACCTGAGCTGGGGAGCATGTGCCTGGGTCCCCGGGAGGCCCTGCCGTGTGCACCCTGGCGCCCGCTCCTTAAAGCACCCCACTGCAGGGAAGTGAGCAGGCCCTTATGGTAGCAGGCCAGGGTCTATTCAGAAAGTTGGTGAGTTTGGGGTTCCCTGGGGAATCAAGACTGGTGGAATCCGGGAGCTGTGATGTGCCCATGATTCAGGTTATGTTTCTTTTGTGTTCCATAACTCCCCAGCTGAGTGTTGTGAAGTGAGTCTGCCTGGTTCTAGAGACTTAAAGGCCCACCTCACTAACGTCCTTGGGTTGGGGGGCAAGTGAGGAGCAGAAGCCTGGAAGGGGTGAAAGAGAGAAGGGGAGAGCGTCAGACCAGAGTGGCAAGGGACAACACACCCAGTCCATATTAGTGCCATGCCGAGCATTCCTTGGGAACTTCCAGAAGGACCTGGGAGGATACTGGTGGAAGTGCGGCTTTCCTGTTGTCAAGGAGACAGAGGTTCAGACTATTATCACTCAGCCAGAGAAGGGAAGGGTGGCAGGGTGACCTTCTGGAAGGCCAAGGAATTACAGTCATCAATTTCATAACTCCTCCATTGTTTTCCTGGTCAGCCGGGAAAAACACTGGGTAGCCAGACTTACAGGGACCAAGCTGTTTTCTGGCTAGGTCCGTGCAAACCACGTCACTCTGTTTTCCCCCAGCTCCTTACAGTGACATATAATGATGCACAAAAGTGTTTGTAGTTTCTACATTAGGACCTTAGTGCCAACAGTTCTTGCTTGAATCCTGGCTTTGCCGCACATGAGCTGTGTGACCTTGGTTAAGTCACCTCACCTGCTTTTTTATCCATAAGGAGATAAGGTAGATATGGATTTTTGTAAGGGTTGATGCAGGAAGGCACCCATGAAAGCATGTCCTTTCATCGTTGGCATTTGGGAGGCATCAGAAGACCTCAGTCTTTTTTGTCTCTGTAGTTAGGAGCCCATGCCTTGGACCTGAAAGGATGTGCCAATTTTCCTGGCTCTCGGGGAGAGGAGGGTGCTTGGGTGCCGTGTTCCAGGAACCGCCCACTTGGGCAAGTTTCTTATTTGTGCCAAGACCATTCTCTTCCACTCCATCCTTGACTCCTGCCATGGGCACGACTGGTCTCCATCTACCCAGGCTGCAGATAAGCCAGGAACAATGTTATCGTGGTTGCCAGGCCCTTTAGGGCAGAATTCCTTTGTTGGGCAGTCTTGGCTCCTGTGGGGGTTCTGGGTGGATCCAGGGTTAGATGAAGTGCTGAGAGGGCCTGCGGCAGGGCCTGGCTCCTAGTAGATGCTCAATGAGGGTTCACTGGATGAATAAGTGACAGAGAGCTCTATGAGCTGGTGGGTGAGACCTTCTTCTGGAAAGAGCAAGACTGGCTTTGGAATCAGCGCTCACATATCCCTGAGTGTCAGGGGAGGGGGACAAGGCTGTCTCTGGAGTTAGGAGGCTCCAGACTGACTTCTGACCCTGTGATCCTGGGCAACTCCATTTCTTTGAGCCTTTTAAAAACATCTGTCATGTGGAGATAGGGACAACAATTTGTCAAGTGTTGGTGAGGATGCAGAGCAGCTGGGACCCTTCTGCCCTGTTGGTGGGAATGCAAAATGGTGCAGCTGCTGTGGAAAATAGTATAGTGGCACTTCAAAAAAATTAAAAATAGAGCTACCATATGATGCAGCAATTCTGCTTCTGGGCCTAGACCCAAAAGATCTGAAGGTAGGGTGTTGAACAGATATTTGTACACCCATGTTCCTAGCAGCACGATTCACAGTAGCCAAAAGGTAGAAGCAACCAGATGTCTATCGATGGGTGAACAGGGAAAGAAAATGTGGTCTATATATAGAAAGGAACATTATTCAGCCTGAAAAAGGAGGACAATTCTACTATATGCTACCATGTAGGTGAATCTTGATGAAGAAAGCCAGTCACCAAGGGACAAATACTGTATGATTCCACTTATATGAGGTACCTCAAATTCCTAGAGACAGTAAGTAGAATGGTGGGGTGCCAGGGGTTGGCGGGGAGGGGAATGAGGTGTTAGTGTTTAAAGGGGACAGAGTTTCAGCTGAGGATGAAGAAAAAGTTCTGGAGATGGATGGTGGTGGATGGTTGTACAGTGTGAATATACTTAATGCCACTGAACCATACACTTGAAAATAGTAAAGATGGTCAATGTTATGTTATGTGAACTTTTCCACAATAACATTTTTAAAGGGCTGTACATCCACCACCACCTTCATGACAACAACTTGCCTTGATTGGATTTGAGCCTTTTCACTTGCCTACATGAAAAATGGCTGAATCCTGAATAATTTAAAATTCTGGGTGAATTCTGGATGCCATCAACTCATCCGTGTATGGTTATGGTGCCCCTTTGGGGTCAGAAGGGGAGAGGAGATATGGAATAGATGACGTCTGTATTTGAATGTCCCGGAGGTTACTCAAGGTGGAGATGCCACCAACTGAGACATCTTTGACTCTAAAATGCTCCCCCAATTCTCACTGTGGTCATTACTGTTACCCTCATAAGATTTGTGCCCTTGAAGGAGAAACATGAAAACCCATGGGTTGACAAAAGAATGACCTCACTATGGTATCTAACCCACTATTATGTCTTCATCGTGAGTCCAAGGAAGTACCCTTTGCCCCCATAAAAGGAAAATCTAAGACAGATAGGAGGGTTATCACATTAAATATCTACTGGTTGTATCTTTTCTTTTTTTTCATGAACAACTACTCAACATCACTCAGCATCAGGGAAATCCAAATCAAAACCTCAATGAGATACCACCTCACACCAGTCAGAATGGCTAAAATTAACAAGTCAGGAAATGACAGATGTTGGCGAGGATGTGGAGAAAGGGGAACCCTTCTACTGGTTGTATCTTGAAATAACTATCGTAAGAAAGCACTTGGAATGCTGATTTGTCCTGAGTGGGTTCCTTATGTCAGTGTTTTTGAAAGTGTAGACCGGGCACCTGGGTGGCTTGGTCATTTAAGCATCTGCCTTCGGTTCAGGTCATGATCCCAGGGTCCTGGTATGGAGCCTTGCATTGGGCTCCTTGCTCCACAGGGAGTCTGCTTCTCTCTCTCCCTCTGCCTGTCCCTCCCCCTGCTTCTGCTCTCTCTCTCTGTCAAATAAATAAATAAAGTGTAGACCACCTGAGTTGGAATTGCTTGGGGCTCTTGTAAAAAGAGACACAATCCAGGGTTCTACCTCAGACGTACTTAATCAGGATTTCTGGGGGTGGAGCCTGGGAATTTGTATTATTGACAAACCCCTTAGTGATTCCTACTGACTGAGAAGCAAGAGCCCGGGGCCAGCCCAAGTGAATTAATTAGGAAGCCTGGGACAGACAGTGGCCATCTTGGGTAGCCACCATTTTGGTGGGAGAAAAACCAGTGGTGACCACCAGGGGACTGAGGTGTAGTAGTAGGGAATTGGCAAGCAGGAGGCTGGGCTAACCTGATCATTTCTTTAGTCTCAGAAGGGGCAGATTCTGCCCCCTTTTTGCTAGAGTCCAGAGATGGTAGTTTTTGATTGACATATGGTGTGCAGGGAAGGCAAATCTGTATTCAGAGTATCTGTTTCAGAAGAACAAAGTGTTTCCCTTTCCATGATGGAAGTGGTTAAATATAATCAACCTGTCGCCAGGTCACTGGCTAATCACCTCAGAGAATAGTGCCATATCGGGACTCAGTGTTTGGTCTTTGGTGCTGGTGGACTGAGCACTCAGTGGTAGCCTGGCCAGCGTCAGTGAGTGGAAGCCCGTGCATAACCTCCCTCCCTGCCACTTGGACCCACCGGGCCATGGCAGCAATGGCGGAGGAGAGAGCCTGACTGGTGCCCACAAATGGGTCATGCTGTCAACTTGGTTATTTAAAATCCCCCTCTGCTGAAGTTACCCTTTGGTGAGCATTAACATGGGATACAAATCTCTTCACATTCTTTAGCCATTCAGAGAAATCTATCAGTATCCCTCTTCCTCAAACCTCCTTGGCACCAATTTTTCAGTAATGTTCCTTCCAAAGTTCCTGACCATCCAGCTAAACCATGTTCCACAGTCCATGAATTGGTATAGACCCTCACCTTGTCATTTCTTGTGGGCAAAATGCACAACCAGGTGCACAGTTCCTGGTTCTGCCCCTGGGAGGATTTCCCTTCACCTGTCCTCAGAGATGCTCCATAAAGGGACTGTCATGCTTCAGTGTCCATTTTTGGGCTTTGAACACAGTTTTCTGTAACCATGACATACCCTCAAGACCCCGAGACCAACAAGTGAGGTTACATAGACTTTATTTCCAAGAACAAACAAGGTTCACAGTCAGAAATAAATGGGTAGAGTCTGCTCTGGGACACCTATGTTCATTCAGCAGCTGTTTCATGAGTACTTACAACATGGACAGAACGGGTAGTGATGGGTCCTATCATGGACCACTAAGGACCAGTTCAGGAAGGAAGAACTCAAAGGAACCCACTTCCTGACATCAACAGCAATGAGACAGAACGAGTTGAAGAAGCCTCCTTGGTGCCTCTCTTTTCCCACCCAAAGCCCCTTTGGTACTCGTGGGAGGTGGGTACCAGTATTAACTTCGTGCTGGCCTGGGTCCTTGAATGAATGATGCTTGTTCCTGCCGACACCATGAATCCTAGGTGGTAATGGGTACATTCCTTGCCCTCAGTCACTCAAGCACACTGTTACAGACAGCTTTCCTGTCTTGATGCCTAAGCAAGATGAGAAAGGTCTAGCAGTTGGTTTATTTTTGTAAATATTTTTTATATAAATAGATTTTTATATATTTACAAAATATTTATATTTTGTAAATATTTATTTTATAAAATACCAGTATTGGTATTTTAAGAGTTGTGTATTAACCTACTGCTGTGAGATCTGACTCATATGCAGCAAGGACTATCACCCCCTTTGATCTGCACCTCCTGGTTCTTAAGATACCACTCAGGGTTATCTACTTTGTGCAGGCTCCAGATTTCTGGTTTCTTTCATACTCTGCTCTGTTTAACATTCTGATCCTTCTGTTTGCCGTTTAAATAATTTCCTATGGTTGTTTCTTTCAAATGCTGAGGAGGGTTTTAGGCAAGCATACATTGCAGCTTAAAAAGTACTTGAGGTATAAAAAACCTATCATCTATCTATCTATCATCTATCTATCTATCTATCTATCTATCTATCTATCTATCTATCTATATCTATCATCTATTTATCTATCATCTATCTATCATCTATATCTGTCATCTATCTATCATCTATCTATCATCTATATCTATCTATCTATCATCTATCTATCATCTATATCTATCTATCTATCATCTATCTATCATCTATATCTATCTATCTATCATCTATCTATCAATCTATCTATTATCTATCTATCTATCTATCTATCTATCTATCATTTATCTATCTGCCGGTCCATCGTCTATTGTGTTTAGGCTCAAACACACACACACACACACACACACACATTATGTTTAGAGTTAAATATACACACACCTAGGCACACACATTCATGGCAATTCTGTTACCATGGAGACAGTTCTACAATGGCTTAAAAATTGCTTAATGTATAAAAGTATTAAAAGACTATATCCAGTAGGGCACACACAGTTCCACTAAAAAAAAAAAGACCATATTTATTCCTCAGGATCTGGGTCTTTCCCATGAACATGCAGTAATGAAACTTACAAAATTCTCAAATTTAAGAAATTCAGTGCCCCTACTGACCATAAAAACCTATTTGTAGGCATTGAGTCATTTGCCTGTATTTAAGAAGTGTTTGCCAAATTATTGGTACTGCTTTTTTATTTTTATTACTGCTACTAGCATCCTGTTGAGGGTGGGCAGTGAATGATGAGGGTGAAAGCAGTACAGAGAGATGAAAAGGGCCCTTGAGACCATCTGTGTGTGTGTCATGGCCGTCCATCCAAGACAGGCCAGTCACTTCCAGGTACTTCCTTGGGTGAGTGCAATAGCCAGTCTTCACTGAGGGGTCTCATGGGACAGCCCCATGGTCAGTGCTGGGCTGGGCAAGCCCGGGCATGGGGCACTTGCTTTGCCCTATGGTGGAAGGCTGCCCTGGCCAGAGATGGGAGGGGTCATTGCCAAGGATGCAGGGCAGGTGGCTACAGCTCACAGATGTCTGCTCCCACCACCAGGAGACCCAGGTCCAGGTGTTCATTGTTTAGACTCATCCAGAAGAGAGGAGTGATCCTCCAAGCGTCAGGTTGAAGGAGTTTCGAACTCCAATGCAGAAGGTTCAGGAAGAGGCTTTGAGAAACCCACAGCTGCTTTGCAGGGGCCTGGGCTGGCGTGGTGGGAGAAGGGACCACGCAGCCCGGGGTGGGAGCTGGCTCTGCCCACCATGTGCTGCATAGCTTTGGAGCATCGCCTCATCCCAGCCTCATTGCTTCCCCAGTGAGGAGGAGGAGGTTGACGCTCAAGACTTCAGAGACCCCACCCATATCATCTCTCCCCCAGGGGAGGTAACCTCTGTGTTATTTCATTTCTCTGTATCCCCTCCCCCTGCCCCCACAGTACTTAGAAGCCTGCCTCTGACAGATGAGCAAGTGAGCACAGTGCTCAGGAGCTCCGACTTGAGAGTCAGATCAATGAGGGTTCGAGTCCTGGCTCCGAAAAATGGGCACCCTGAAAGGGCCCATACAACCACAGGGTTGTACGAGGACACAGGTGACTAGAAGCACCCCGTCAGAGCCTGATGAGTAGAAGTTCTTATGAATAGGAGCTCCAAGGACCCCTGTAGACTGGGTCCAGAGCAGCAGCTCTGATGGACATGGCCTCCCCAAGATGTTTCCCTTGGTTGTATTCAAATCGGGTAACAATGGGCCTGGCGTTCTGGGAGGGGCCGAGGGTGGTCCCTCAGATGCCGGTGGCCAGAGCCCACAGGGAGGTCAAACACCTCCTGGACTGGACGTCTGCACCATGGACAGGGATCTGAGTGACGATGACAGTAAGTACAGCTGGGGGGACCTGGGGAGCTCACTTCTGTGGCCAGCACCGGCCGAAATCTTCCCTTTGGCCTCTATGCTGTCTTGGGTTCTGGGTCTGTGTTGCTGAGAGCATCCTTCCTTCCTTCCTTCTTTCCTTCCTTCCTTCGTTCCTTCCTTCGTTCCTTCCTTCCTTCCTTCCGTGTGGAAAGCCCATTTGCAGCCTGCTGGCTGTTCTTCCAGTATGTGCCTCTGGGCAGTGGAGGAGGATGGTAACAACCAAGACAAAGAACTTTCCTCCCTGACCATGGTAACCCCACCCCAGTCTTGTATCCTTCCATCTTCCTTTCTCTGGCTGACCCTTCCCCAATGCCCTCTCGCCGCAGCCACATGTGAGCCTGAATACCACACTTGGGCTCAGTTCTGAGGTGAGGTTAATTTGAAAGACATTCCTGGAAAGTCTTTACTGGCGATCTTCCTCTTGCCAAGAGGGGTGTGTTCATTATTGCTTGAGAAACACAGTCCTGGTGACCCCAGTGCTGTCATTCCTGGGACAGAAATACAATGGAATCTAAGGACTATTTAAAGAGATGAAGACAGAAATGGCATTTTATTTATTTATTTTAAAGATTTTATTTATTTGACATAGAGAGACAGCGAGAGAGGGAACATAAGCAGGGGGAGTGGGAGAGGGAGAAGCAGGCTTCCTGCTGAGCAGGGAGCCCGAGGTGGGGCTCGATCCCAGGACCCTGAGATCATGACATGAGCCGAAGGCAGACGTTTAACAACTGAGCCACCCAGATGCCCCAGAAATGGCATTTTAGGAAGAAATGTGCCATGTTTAAAAAAAAAAAATGTTTGATCCTGAATTTGGAAGGGACAATGTGTGGAAGAGTATCAGATTGGGGATTGGGAGGCTGGGGTTCGGGTCCTGGCTCTTCTATGAATTGGCTGTGTGATCTTGGGCAGGTAACTTAACCTCTCTGAGCCTCAGTTTCTCCATCTATAAAAGGAGATGGGTCAGGATTCCCTAATTTGAAGACCATGAAGGTGAGGGCAAAATGTTGAATGAATGTAGTTTTCTGGGGGGGGGGGGGGGGTGGTCCTCAGCTTTCATTTGAATCCCAGAGGAGCTTGTGACACTAGTACATTTTCACGGTTCCCGAACTTGGGGACTTTGAAGGCCCTGTGCAGGTCCAGCTGTATTGTCTTTCAGTTTCAGAGCTGAAGTGGGATATGAAAAAAGCCCGTGTAAATCTAAGCAACACATTTAAAATTTTGTTGGAATCCTTTTTCATATTGAAGTGGGAGACTGTACAGAGATATTTTATCATGTATTTGAGCTGGACCTAATCTGATCTCTGATATATTGGAAATTGTGCAGTCATAATTTTATAAGGTTCTACTAATAATCAAATGCAATTTTTCCTCTTTGAAACACTGCTTATTATCAGTCTTGCAGTTTACAATAGGAGTTTCTTAGTAACAATGGGCTAGGTTGGATCTGGATTCAGATCCAAGCTCTGCCTCCTAATTGTTGGGTGACTTTGCTCAAGTCGCTTAACCTCTCTGGGCTACGTTTCTCACAATAAAAACATAGATCATGTCATCTGGAAGACTTGGTGAAAGATTAATTGGATGTGAAGTGCCTACAGCATCACTCAGAGTCGAGTAAGCATGGAATAAATGTTGACTCTAGAAAATTATCAGATTCTGTCTCCCAGAGCTTTAAAATTAAACTGCTATTAATGAAAAATATTATCACCTGCAGTGTTTCTGTTTTGGCATCATGCCTTTTGGTAAGCCAGGTGAGAGTAAGGTTAACTCTTTAGTTCCCTTAAAATTCTAAAGACTCTGATTCCATCATAGTGTCACCCTCCATGCTGGTTTCCAATA
Organism: Callorhinus ursinus; assembly: GCF_003265705.2. NCBI lineage: Eukaryota > Metazoa > Chordata > Mammalia > Carnivora > Otariidae > Callorhinus > Callorhinus ursinus. The sequence continues at coordinate 38,449,276 of NW_027397077.1, read as the reverse complement.
TAATCAAACCACAGGGTCTAGTGCAAGGTATGAGATTGTTCAGAAAAGTTTTTAGAAAAAATGCTGATGAACTCTGAAACTAGGTCAGTATTTGTCCAGGTTTCGGAAAGGGAGCCTGCTACGGGACTTAACATAATTGAAATGTCCCTCCTTAGGCGAGAGATGGCTGCCCACTTTGTCCCAGTAGAGTTACCCGCCCCAGTCACGAAAATGTCGTCTCCTCAGTTTTTGAGTCTGGAATGTGGGCAGCCTCAGAAAGAGAGTATCTTCTTCCAGTGACACACTGTGGGACTGAAAGTGGGCATGGACAGAGACATTCTGGGATGTGGCGTCCACATGGAAGTCAGCATGAAGGTCTCTTAACTCGGCCTTAGCTCTGACAGCATTCGGCTCATGGCAACACCTCCCGCCATCGGCCGAGACGCTTCCGGTGATGGGCTGGTCCGCCTTCCATAGCTGAGGTGGTCAGGAATTCTTTCCTACATTCATTTGATCTCTCTTTCCCTGGCACTTGTACTCTTTGGTCTGGATTCTACAACCCCACCCCCGCCCCCCGCCCCCAGGCTACTCAGAACAGGTCTGTTCCCTGTTTAAAATAAGAAGCCTTCAGAGTTTTTTCTTTTCTAGCATGACCAGGTCCTGTTTTTCCAACGGGCCCAGATGCAATGTGGTTTCAATCACTCTTATCTTAGAGGGAGATATCCTAGCCCAGAGATGAAGAAGAAAAATCCCCTCCCTTATTCTAAAAATCATATCCCTTGTAATACAACTTATTTTATTACAGACTGAATCCCCTCCCAGAAATGGTGTGCAAGAGCCTCTTCAAGTCAGACGAGCCCCACCCCATAATTGGAGGAGGGGGCTGCTGTGATTCTGGACAATAGGACCTAGATGGCAACTCCTTACTCCTGGGCGCTGATAGCTGGGGATGGGGAGAAATGATCCGAAGCCACACTGTCACCATCAGTGACCCAGTGCTGAGGGATGGGACTCTTCCCTCGGTACCCTGGCCAGCTCTGTTGCCCAAAGACATTCTTTAGTGTTCCCCCAGGCCAGCTCTGAGTTGGCGACCAGAGACTGGATGAAGCTATCAGGGTAACTTGGTGGGAAAGATGCTGGACTTCATGGCAGGAGCCCAGCTTCCAAGGGCCTTGGTGACTGACCGTGGGGCGTTAGTGTATCTCGCACATCCCTTAGGAGGGAGGCACGGCCACCAGGAGCACAGGCCCTCCCTGCCAGTTTGGCCCTGACCTCTTGGGACAACTCTTAATGGAAAGATAGAGTGTCCCTTTTTCTCTGTTTTCCCGAGTGCTCCTCCCACTGACTATGTTCCCTGAGCCCTGTTGTAGGGAAAGAAGACCAGGGCCCTAAAAAATAAAGTGACTCTCCCCCCAGACTACACAGTAGGCTAGCTATTTGGAGCTGTGCTCATGGCTGGGGGTATAAGGATGAATGCACTGATCTACTTTTCAGGTGTTCAAAGCCTCGTGGGGGAGGCAGACCTCCAGCTGGACTTTTTCTGAATAATTCTTAAAAAGCTGTTTGGCAAAAGCAACAACAGAGTGCGGAGGGGCACAGGGAGGGGGCAGCACCCCCAGGCAGGCTTTGTAGGACGTCAGGCCTGGGCTGAGTCAGGCTGAGGGAGTGGAGGGGGTGTGTCCTGGGCAGGAACAGCCAGAACAAGGCCTGGGAGAAATGGCACAGTACACATGCCAGGGTGAAGGCCAACATCAGTGTCCTGAAGTGACAAGGCAGCCCTGAACACCCCCTTTTCCTTCCCTGCCCTGTGGCCCTCTCTTGGCATGGTGACGCTTTCTACAAAGCAAGACCTACACATCCCAACTAAGTGGACGTTTGTTGTAACATTTGCCGGGTTGCCTCTTGGCCTGCCAGGGGGTCCTGAAGAACTCCAAGGACAGCTTAGCCCCGGCCTTCCCCCCATTTCTCTTGATGCTGATCTCACTCCCACGGTGGGCCTTGTGTTTGCTCTCCCAAATATGTTCTCGTTGGCTCCCACCTGAAAGCTCCCACACGTCTCTCTCCTCTCAAGCCCCAAGGAGGCTCTTCTCTCTCCTCCCCCCTTTCTGCTCTGTTCTTTGTCCCCACCCCTCCCCGGCCACAGGGACTGTTTTCCCTTCTCTCACTTGTTCTGGGCAACGTGGGAAGGTTTTTTTTAAACCCAGCGGGGGAGGAGACTCCACAGGTAATATAGGGCCAGTTAATACAGGGCCTTCTCTGCTAAGGGCCGGAGCTTAGATGTTAGTTGTGGGCTGTGGTGGGCGCCTGGGTCGCCCAGTCGATTGGGTGTCTACCTTCGGCTCAGGTCATAATCCTGGGGTCCTGGGATCGAGTCCCTCATCGGGCTCCCTGCTCAGTGGGGAGTCTGTTTCTCCCTCTCCTTCTGCCGATTCCTCCTGCTTGTGCTCTCTCTTTCTCTCTCTCTCAAAAAAAAAAAAAAATTTAAAAAAAAAAAGCTTTAGGCTGTAGTGAGCCACTGAGGTGTTTAAGAGACGGGATGGCCTGGTCAGCCTTTCTGGTCTTGCTACGAAGACTCTTACATAACATAGCCAATTATTTGTTCTTCTTGGCAAGCAAGACTCTTTTCTTTCTCTTGTGCTCACCTGACTTCTGTTTTTATTACTTTAAATTATGGTAAAATACACGTAACACAAAATTTTTAATCGTGCTGTTCGGCGATATTAAGTACATTCCCATTATTGTGCAACTGTCACCACCATCTATCTCCAGAATCCTTTCATCTCTAACAGCATTCAACAATTCCCCACTTGCCTCTCCTCTTTGCTCCTGGCCAACCCCATTCTATTTTATGTGTGTGTGGATTAGACCACCCGAGTCTCTCCTGTACCATCTTTAGTGTCATTCAAACCACAGTGTATTTATGTGCACCGACTGTATGCAGGAAGGGGGGTTCTCTGTCTGAAAGGGGCCCTCACGCCTGTTGGAGGAGACAAGGTAGGAAACAAACAAAAGCAAGATGGCAGTGGGGCGCCATCTGAACAGAGAGGTGGACTGATTTTAGTGTTTTTAAGATGATTTGTCCTGGAATCAGAGGCAGAAGATGTGGACTCCTTTTATCCTCAGAAATAAAGGGAATGGCATTTTAAAAAGAGGAAGTTAAAGAGGTTATTTGTGGGGCGCCTGGGTGGCTCAGTTGGTTAAGCGACTGCCTTCGGCTCTGGTCATGATCCCAGGGTCCTGGGATCGAGCCCCGCATCGGGCTCCCTCCTCGGTGGGAAGCCTGCTTCTCCCTCCCCCACTCCCCCTGCTTGTGTCCCCTCTCTCGCTGTGTCTCTCTCTCTGTCAATTAAATAAATAAATAAAATCTTTAAAAAAAAAAAAAAGAGGTTATTTGTTAGTTATACCTTGCTCCACAAGAAAAATTCCTTTCTACACAAAAGAAAAATTGCTGGTGGCTGGTGAGCACTACCTTAGAGGTGCTTTGCAAAGCTTTCTCAGCAACCACTTGATGCCATTTGCATGGAGCGATAGGGCGTTCAGCGAAGTGGAAAGGTTCATTGGCTCAGAGTTAGGATCTGAGTCTTAAGCACTCTTTCTGGCTCTGCTGTGAATGTGTGAGCTTGTTGCCCCAGATCCCATCTCTGAGTCTCGTGCTTCTACAAAGCCGGGAAAACAGAAAACAGTGGTTGTTGTTAAATGCAGAAAAAGATCACACCCGCGCCATCCCTTTGTGAGCTACAGGACACAATGCATGTCTTAGGGTGGGGTGGCCCAGCTGCAACTCAGCCCCGACCCCGTGGAAACAGTGATACGGCTGGGGGGGCCCCCTTCGGAATGCCCCACACTGGGCGTCACACAATGACCCGTGACGTCCACGTTCCTGTTGTACCCGCTGAGTCTGCACAGGAAATGACGCATCTGCCCATAGGTCAGCCCAGAGCCCTTTCTTTTTGTACATAACATAATGGTGAGATTAATTTAGTTCTGACGAATTATGACTGCCCTGCGAGGTCAGGGCGGCTCCTGGCTGATGGATGGAGCTCTGAGTTTCCCACCTCTTATTCTTCCCCTCTTCCTGCCTCTTTGTTTGGTTTCCAGCCGGACGTCGCAGCTGTATGGCATTTCTCTGTCTTCTAGCAGCGCAGAGTCTGGATGCCCCAGCAGACCCAAGACCTCGGGCTGGGCGGGGGCCTTCCCTGGGGAGAGGGCTGTGCAGGTCTTGCCTTTCTTTCTATGCTTGACATTTTCATCTCTGGCTTAAAGGAGCACAAAGAGAGAGGAAGACCCTCCCTCCTCAGGTCCAAGGCATTGACTGAGCGTTTCTTGAATGCCAGGCTCGGGGCTATGAGCTGTGTGCACATTGTCTTATTAGATGGGCACTAATATCATCTGCTCTGTTTCACAGCTGGGGGGCAGGGGGTTGAGTTCTGCAAGGATGTGTGGCTGGCACAGTATCATGCAGTCCATGACTCAGACGTATCAGAGCCCATGTTCCTAACCACCGTGCCTCAGGAATTCTGACTCCGACAGACAGCCTTGGCTACAGTCCAACCCTGACCTTTATCCTAAACGCTGATAACCGGGCTCACGGGAATTGTAATGACATGCACGGGCCCTGGTCCCAGAAAGGTTCAAATTCTAGCTTCCCTCTTTCTGACCCTCCCTCAAATCTACCCATGAGTGTCTAGGGCAGCGTGGGCAAAATAAGGCTCAAGGGCCAAGTCTGACCCACTGCCTGCTTTTTCAAGTTTTATTAGTACAAAGCCATGCTTACGTAGTTGTGCATTATCCATGGCTGCTTTCAGCTGAGCTGAGTAATTCAAACAGACCGTATGGCCCACAAAATCGACAGTATTTACTACTTGTCTATTTGCAGAAAAGGTTTGCCGATTCCTGGTGGCTAAAATAGCTGAAAATGCTAATCCACTTATCAGGAGCAAACAGTGTTCAGAACCAAGGTATGAATGAAAATTCCCAATGAGTTGTCATCTTGGGGACTTCAGTACACTTCGGCAGGCACCAGTGTGAAGCTTTGGGTTGACGTCCCTTTGCATCACACCCATCTCTACCCCGGGTCTCGCACCTGTTTCTGCACAGAGTTGTTTGTTTACAAAGATAAGCTTTCCTGCTAAGAAAAGCACTCGCTACATCTATACCCATTCATCTATTTCAGCTGCCTTTGTACATTTCCTGCAAGGAGAAACCGCAGAGATGCGAATGCATTCCTTATTGTCAGAGGCCGGAGACATTTCTAAGTTGGGGGGATTGGAAGAACAAGATGGTTCGTTTGTCTTAATGACCCCCCTCCTCCCTCCACTGTGCATGGCCGCGGGTTTCAGCCTTCCTCCCCACCTGCCATCCCACTTCCAGAGAGCCCCAGCTGCTCCAGCTTAGAATAGGATCTGCTGCTTCTTCTGGCCTCTGTTTTTATTAAACTTGGAAGGACAGGGCATATTATTTTTATTTTTGTAGAGGGAAAGAGTGCTAGGCTTTAAAGAGCTGAGGAAAAAAAAAAAAAGGAGGGATCTAGGGGGTGAGAGGGATCAGCTGTTGATCAGAGTGTGTTCAGTGACTTCATGCAGAGAGAATTACTTTCCACCCACCATTTACCAGCTTACCCTTTAAAGTCAACTTCCTGTAATCATGTTGGCCACTGGAAAGACAGAGCTGAGGAGTTCTTATGCCCCAGCTCGGGGGCTGTAGGGAATGGGTTTGTGTGGTGGCCCAGTGTGCTGGAACTGGAACAGGGGGCCTCTAGCCTGCTCTGACTTCACTGCTGTTCACCCTAGGACTACTGGAGTAACCTCTCTGAGCCTCAGACTCCTCATGTGGAGTGGAGTTAGAAGTCCTGCCTTCTGTATCTCCAGGTGGGAGGGTGGGGTGTAGCAGCAGTTGTGGGGAGATGCTTTATGAGTTGTCCAGCGTTTCTGGGAGCCAATTCTTATTTTTATGCTTTCCTCCCTTGGAGACTCAGGGCTATGGGTATCTCTTTCATAGCCTGGCAGATCAAGTTGAGGGTTTTTATAAACCTAAACCTAAAATATTGAAGTATAATTAACATGCAGTGTTACATGAGTTTCAGGTGTAGAAGGTGAGGTTTGAACAGCAGGTATGTAGTGAGTGATTCTTCCGCAGGGGCTGCCTCATGAAAAATGCTTGGGAAGAACATGGACTTTGGAGAACAGTGAGTCTTGGTTTGAACCCAGCTCCATCACTCATGGGCCTCATGATCTTGGGTGAGCCACAGCCTTTCTGAGCCCCATCCACCTTTTAGGAGAATGGGGTGACAAGTGTCAGTTTGGGCCATCCGAGAAGCGGACACCCAGATGGCATTAGAGGTGTCAGAGGTCCCTCGGAAACACATGTGAAAGGAAAAGGGCAGTGGGAGTAGGTGTGGGCCGGGACCGCCTGCAGGACCACACTGCAGGGGGGGTACACCTGTGAGAGGAGAGTGGGAAGCAAGGCGCCTCAGACCACGGTGTGGCTCCAAGAAAGTCTTGCTCAGGTTTGGGGGGAGTCCCAGAGCCAAGACTGTCTATTATGGGAAGCTGCATAAAAAAAACCACTGTGCACCTCAGTACCTTAAGACTGCCCCCATTTTATTATAGTTCATGGTTTTGTGGGTCGGGAATTTGGGCAGGACTCAGCTGATTCTTCTCCTTGTGTAATCCATTAGGGTCTGTCTTAGTGTGGGTTGCTACGACAAAACACCATAGGCTTCCTGGCTACTAGAAGCAAACGTTTATTTCTCACAGTTCTGGAAGCTGGGAATTCCAAGATCAAGGCACCGGTAGACCCAGGGCTGGTGAGAGGCTGCTTCTGGCTTGCAGCCTGCTGCCTTCTCACCAGGAGCTCCGAGGGCAGAGAAAGAAAGGGCCCGAGTCTCTTTCTTTTCCTGCCAGGGCACTAATCCTACCACGGGGGCTTTGTGCATGACCTTATCTAAACCTGATCACCACCCAAAGGCCCGAACATGGAATACCATTCCATGAGGGGATTAGGGCTTCAGCATATGAATGTGGGGGGCCACGGACCCACAGTCTGTAACAGGGTCACTCAGGGGTACTCAGTGGGCAGCTGGCCTGGCCTGGCGGAGCCCGACGGCTTTGCTCGTGTGCTTGCTGGCTCGGCAGGATGGTGGGGTGGCGGGAAGGCTGGGCTCTGCTGGGCTTCTCTCCATGTGGTCTTAGGGTCTCCATGTTGTCCATGTGGTCTCCCCATTAAGGCAGCTTGATGTCTTTACACGGCGGCTCAGGGCTCAAGAGGGCAAGAAGTAGAAGCTGTGGTCTCTTCATGGCTTCTGTGTACAGAGTTCCCTTGCTTGAAGCAGTCTCAAGTCTGCCCGCGTCCAAGATGAGGAGACATAGATGCGTCTGTTGATGAGAGAAGCGTCTAAGAAGTGTGAGCCTCTCTAATTCAGTCGCTGTCCCCTGGGGTCCTGGGGTACGATCCTGCTTCTAAAGCACCTGTCATGGTGGTTGGCACAGAGTAGGTTCCCAGCAAGCAGAAGTTGCCGTTCCGAATGTTTTTCTCACCAGGATTATTCGTGCCGCTCCTATCACACCCCACCCCATCCCTGCCTGCCCTGCAGATGGGGGCCCGAGTGAGACTGGCTTAAACTGTGAGCCTTTTCAATAACGCACCCAGCCTCACTTGGCAGCTTCCGGTGAACCGCCCCTCCCTCTCTCCTTGCCACCCCCCGGAGGCTCAGGCCTGCCTTCCTCCCACAGGTGTGGTGGACCTTAGCTTCGAGGCCGAGAGTCCTCCGGCGCCCCCAGCCGAGCTCCTGGAGAGACTGCCCAGTTGTGACTGGCTTCTTCAAGGAGGCGGTAAGTCTGTGAGGTCTTGGTTCCTGCAGCCTCTTCCTGGGGCTCCTGCTGGTTGGGGAGATGTCTCTGCACCAGGCCAGTGCTGGGATGGCTCGCCTCTCCTCTGGGGAGCCCTGGGAAGCCTCTTGTCACCATTGGGGGGGGGAATGGGAGGACATGGGGCATCAGCCCTGTGTCCACGAACATTCCATGACCACATCCCTGTCGAAGACTGGAATCATCCTGGTTTGAGAACCATTCTTCTTGCGTTAGCTGCATTAGCATGTGGGGCTCTTTCCCTTTGTCTCATTCAGCCTCACGTTCAGCCAGTCTTTCCTTCTTTCGCCCCACAAACACCTGTGCCTTTGAGCTAGGCTGTTGAGCCCCTGACCCCTCCCCTCTCCCCCAGGACAGCAGATATTCTTCCCACCTTTGGAGGCTCCCGGGAGACCCCTGGAACAAAGGTGCTGGTCCTCATTCATGGAACACAGGTGAGCTGGTGCCATCACATAGGATGTCGCCCTTGCCCGCCCGCCCCCAAGAACCTTCCTTGGGGATTTTAGGGTCCACAGATCTCAACCCTGCCAGGGCCTCAGGATCCCAGACCTGCTGGATCAGATTCTCCAGGGACAGAGGCCAGGAATGTGTATTTTACCAAGCTCCCCAGGCTGTTTGGCTACCAAACTGGGGTTGAGAACCGGAGTGTGGACCAGGGGTTGTAAACTGTAGCCCCCGGCTCTAATCCAACCCACTGCCTATTTTTGTAAATCAAGTTTTATCAGAACAGAGAACCACAGAGAGCGTGGCTCTCTGTTCTCACTTGTTTGCTTACTATCTGCGACTGTTTTTGTACTACACCAGCAGAAGGGGGTGAGTGAGGCAGAGACTGCACAGCCCTTGAAACCGAAAATATTTACTCTCTAGTCCTTCACCGAAGAAGTCTGTTGACCCCTGGGCCCAGGACTCTGGGCAGAGTGCCAGCTTTGTGCAGAGAGAAGGTGGAGCCCCGCTTTCTGGGTCCCGCCTCTTGGCTGGGTGGCTCTGTCCTGCCTCCAAGGAGTCTCCGGTACTCCTGGCCCCACTGCTGCCCGGAGCGCCTCCCCTTCTCCTCCCTGGCCGCCCACCTTCCCTGCCCAGGGCAGACCCCGCTTCCTCAGTGGAGCCCTCTGGGCCATTCTGGGCCCCACACCTCCTGCATGCACGCAGGCCCCCCGATGGCCCAGGCACGGGGTGCTGGAGACATCCCTGTGCATGAGAGGGGCATACTGTTCGGAGTCGGGCTGCTGTGGAGAAGGAAGTGAAGATGGGAGGGAGGGGAAGGAGGAGAGGACTCCCGCTTCCCGTAGGTGTGGGCAGGGGCGGGCTTGGCTAGGAGGGGACATGGCAGCTGGGCCTCAGGGCAGGCTTTCCTAGGAGGACGGGGAGGCCTCCAGAGAGAGCGCCAAGGAGGCGGCCATTGGTTGTGCGCCCCTCACAGCCACAGCCGCTGCAGCCCAGCAGGCTCACGGTGCTCTCTGCGGGCACCGCAGTCAGATAGCTCCCGGCCGGGGTCTTCCTGTGAAGCCTGCTCACAGCTCCTCTGGCCGAGGTCAAGGTCTCCAAGGGCAGGCACGGGGTCTAGCCTAACTTTGCGTCCTTCTAGCTGTGTGACATCTTCTACAGACTTCAGTTTTCCTCATCTGTAAAATGGCCTAATTCATGTTTAAATGTGTGTGTGTGCGCGTGTGTGTGCGTGTGTGTGTGTGTGTGTGTGTGTGTGTGAGTTCTGAGATTCTTTCAGCCCTTCTCATGAGCCTTGCGCTTTAGCTAAAGAAGTTTTGCTGTCCTCTAGAAAGAACTGTGTTTTGCTGTGGGCGTCTGTTCACACAGCTCCCTGCGCCAGAGACACCTCCCCCCCCAGCCAGATGGAGCCCTGAGTGCTTTCCCATCATGGGGGGCCACAGCCAGGCCCTTCCCTTTCTCCCGACCTCAGTTTCCATCTGTGTCAAGAGCGGGCTGGCTGGCCCGGCGGAGCCTGGAGGCCCTTTCCAGAGACCCTGCTTCTGTGCTCTGTCCCCAGCAGAGTCCCCATGATGACAGAAGAAGTGGCTCGGGAAGCCCTCCTCAGCTTTGTGAGCTCCAAATGCTGCTATGGCCGCGCAGCCGCCGGTGACCTCGTCATCCAGGAGCTCAAGCAGCAGACCCTCTGCAGGGTAAGGGGGCCTGGGCCTGGCGGGCACCCCAGGGTGCCTCAGGCATTAGGTCCTGGGTGGGGGGTGGCTTGTGTGATGTCAAATGGGAGAAAGGAGTCCTGGGGGGGGCAGCGCGTATGAAGAGGGGTGACCCTGAAGCCCTTTGTGCTGCTTCTCTGGTCTGTGGTCCACTGAAAAGCTCGAACGTGCTGGGCATCATGGGAAGCACATCACATGTACGTCATATGAAGTCCTCAGTGGCTACCCTACACGGTAGATATGATGGTCACCTGTTCAAGGGGGAGGAACTGGAAGTTTAGAGAGGCGAAGTTACTTGCCCCAAATGTACAGCTAGAAGCGACAGAGCTAGGACTCTAACTCAGGTTTGCTGGCACCAAAGTCCACGTCCCTAAACACACGACTAACCTGCTTCCAGGAGGGGTGGGCCGAGAAAGCTCCATCTACCCGCCTTGTTCCCCAAGTCACATCTGTGCCAAGAAATCATTAATTCATTACCCTTGGGCCTGAAGCTCCGGGGAAATCTGGTACTGAGGCCACAACAGGTGCCTATGTCACTGTCTTCGTTGACTGGGCCACGGGACAGATTTTAAGTCCATACTTTCTAGTGTCACTGGCACAGCCATCCTCTGGTGAGCGTACAATCCCACCAAAACCGCACAAGCCTCACAGGGAGTGGTTAGGACAGGAGGCTGGGGGAAGAAGTACCTGTGTAGCTGTGTGAACTTGGGCAAGTCAACCAACCTCTCTGAGCCTCTGTTTCCTCCAGTGTCAAAGGAGGAGCCAGCTGGTGTCCAAGACCCCTTCCTGTTTTGTGATTTTTGTGGATGGGCTCAAGAAGGAGGCTCTTGACATCAGGCACACAAATCCCTCTGAAGAGGACGTTTGGAGAAGCAGACTCCATCGGTCTCCATCTATCAAAGGGCAATTTTGCTGCTCCACAGCTCGCCTTGTAGAACATTCTGGGTATAAAGAAATGGGGGGCTGAAACCACCCCAGTTGTGAGCCTGTCAGGAGAAATTTCCTGGGGCTGACTGATCTCCCCACAGACGTCTGGGGGTATCTGGAGCAGAAATCGTTGTTGCCGGCTTGTCCTCAGCAGCCTATGGTGCTGGGAGTGGGGCCTTTCGATTTCCCCTCCGAGGCTCAGCAGGTGGGAAGCTTCTTCGTTTTGTATAATGCTGTCTTCCTAAAGGGCATGAGTGTGAACATGCTGGGCTTTTTTCCCTCTGTAGTATCGACTAGAGACTTTTACCGAATCCAGAATAAGCGAATGGACATTTCAACCCTTTACTAGTAAGTGAAATCAGTTTAATTGGGAGCAAATCTGATAGGGGCTGGTGGAAAATATCAGGACACATCTTAGCCACTAACCCTGGATAAGATGCGCTTCTGCTTGCAGCCTCAGTTTCCCCATCCCCTGTAAAAAGAGAGGGTGAGCTTTCATCTTGGACTTCCCAGAGCTGATCTCAGCAAATCCTTCCTGTCTGGGAAGTGGTTTGCAGAAAGACCTAAAAAAAGTCTAGTGTTTGCCTTTGGTCACAGACAAAGGCAGCGTGTGTGCCTGGGCATCCGCCTGCCCTTGAGGCCACCTCCAGTGCCTCCCAGGGTCCCTGTTCACTGTGCCATCCCGCCTGCTGCTGAACCCTGCTTGGAGGCTGAGGGTTCTCCCTGGGGAGCCCTATGCCCTTCCTTCTCTGATGGCCACTCTGGTTCGTCCTTCAAGACTCAGCTCCTGTGTCACCTCTTTCATGAAGCCTTTCAGGATTTCTTCACCTGCTGACACTTTCCCCAATAGAAGGAGCCAGTCTTCTGAGTTTTCAGAGCCTTTATGCCGCTCTGGTCCAACGCTCTCTGCATACCCTATGACCTCGTAGGGTGGTTGCCCCTGTCCTATCTCCTTGAACGGAGGAGCGGGGAGGAGGAAGGAGGAGGGGCGGATGGTCACGATGGTGATGGTAGTTATTGTTGTTGATGCCTCTCAGGGGCCAGCCCGGTGCTAAGCATTTCTATGCCTTCTATTTAATTTTCACTACCATCCTATCTGGTGGGTTCCCTCTATTTATCTCATTTCGGAGAGAAGAGAGTTGAAGGTCGGAGAGGTAGAGTAACTTGCCTGGAGTTACTCAGCTAGGAAGTGGAAGAATCAGGAGTCAAACCAGGTCTGTTCAACTCCAACACATGGTTAAGTCCAACACTTAACCATGGACTCCGAGGGGCTCCTTGTCTACCTGTCCCGTAGCCCAGGATCTTGCCTAATGCCTGGCGTCAAGTGAAGGCTCCGTACTCTTTGGTAAATAAATGAAAGCTTGTCCTTGCCGCTGTTCGCTGGCCTTACAACGATCCCTTTCTGTATTAGACCAGTCAGTGGATGGGCCACAAAGAGGGACCTCCCCCAGGCTTTGGGACATCAAGGTCCAGGTCCCCCCGATGTTTCAGGAAGATACGAAGAAGTTTCAAGTCCCTCACTCATCACTGGTCAAGGTAACGTGATTGTTGGCATCTTTGCCCTTCTCTCTGAGCTGCTTTCCTAGGCACTGTATATTTCCTCAAACTTTATCTTTTTAGAAAGGAAACCCAGAATGCAGACCGGTGGTTCATTCCTTGGCTATCAGCAAGGCGAACTCTAAGGAAACTCAGAGTGTGGAATATAGACCCATACAAAATTCCATGCAAATTAGGGAGTAGTCACGTAGCGAAAGGATGATTCCATTTATCAAACTGTCACCAGCTTTAAACAGTGAGTGTTCACATTCCTAGACCATCTGAGTGTTTTTAATTTATTTTTGTTTTTTATTTTTGCCTGACAGTAAACAGCTGAAGTGATGAATGAAACAGATATAAAATACAGCTCAAACATTATTTGGATTTTCAGCAAAGTCAGTAAAGGGACAGAATTTGACTTCTGTCCCATTTTTTTTGGAAATATAATCATGACACGAGGCGAGGCTAACCTAATGTATTACAAAAGCACAGATGAGATATTTCCTATTATGTTCTCATTTTCACTTTTAGAACTTGATTCAAGCATGTAACTTTCCCCTCTGAGTTTTTGTAGCGTCATATGATGATGAGGACTTTGAGAGGTCCAGAGAAGTTTCCATTCTTTTCTCAAGAGTGGAAAGGTTATTTTGATTCAGGGATTAGATTCCAGTAGCTAACTCTTTGCCCTTCACAGAAATGCTGTGCATTTTTTTTTTATGACTTCTATTCCCAAGGACCTCTTAGCTAGTCAATGGGCCAAGGACACCGGCCTTTGTGGTTTAGCCTGGGAGCATGAGTTAGGACATGGAGCTTGGAGAACAGACTGGGCTGGGGCCCCAAAGAGATGGTAATATGATTTCTTTGGTTTGGCATTCAAGGCCCTGTGGAATCCTAGGCAAGTGAGAATGGCCGTCTTCCCACACTGGGCCTGGGACTGGTGATGCCATGGGGTGGGTGTGGGGCTGGTGAAATCAGGAGGCGTTGGTGCTTGGGAAACTGGAGCCAAGGAGAGCTTTTCACTTCCAGGGATGCCACAAATGCCATGGGCGTGGGCGTTACAAATGCAGCGGCTGCCATGGGGCCGGCATGGTGAGTCCTGGGTGGCTGCTTTTGAGTTAATGATCGTGGGGGAGGAGGGCCCCTGCAGGGATGGAGGGCTGGGCTGGGGGCCCAGGGCTCCTCCACTAACAGTGTGACCTGAGGCAAGTCATCCTCCCTTTCTGGGCCTCCATTTGCTCACCTGTAAAATGGGAAAGTTGGATTGGGCGTTCACTACTGGCCTTTGTTCACTTCAATGGTTTATGGTTCATGATTTTAATTCTTCTGTTTCTCATCTGTCTGCAAACATTTGTTGAGACTGAGTACTCGCTCAGTGCTGGGCCCCTGTAAGAGGACTCAGACCTGGGGGCCTTCCTATCGGGGACCCTCTGTCCTTGGGGAAGACCGACAGGTGACCAGCACATGTAGTATCCAGTGATGAGTCTGAGAAGGTGAAGTTCAGGGGACTTCGAGGGGCAGAATAGATGGGGGCCTTGGGTTAGTGCCCTAGGGCTGCTGTAGTAAATTACCACAAACTGAGGGGCTTAAAACAAGCGATATTTATTCTCTTACATTTCTGGAGGCTGGAAGTCCAAAATCAAGGTGTGAGCAGGGTTGGCTCTTTCTGGAGGCCCTGAGCCACACTGCTAGCTTCTGGCAGTCCCCAGTCCTTGGTACACCACTCCGTCCTCTGCCTCTGTTGTCACGTGGCCTTCTGCACGTGTGTCCTGGGTCCCCTCAGGCGTCCTTTTGAGGGCCCACCCTAGTGCAGCATGACCTCATCTTAACTAATGACACCTGCCAAGACTCTTTCCAAATAAAGGCACATTCTGAGGTACTCTGGTGGATGTAAATGGTCGTGGTGGTTGGGGACGGGGTAGACACTGTTCAACCTAGTACAGGTCCTTAAGTGCACAGCCAGGCTCTGGAGCCATCAGCCTCCTCTTCAGAACCCTTCAGGGCTGCTGACCTCCCAGGAGGAAGCCCACGCTCCTCCCGTGTCCTCAGCTCTCCCCCTTCGCTCTGATCTTTTAGACACACATTGACCACTTGCCTCTCTAGGCCACGCCTTCCTCCATCCTTCTCTCTGCCCACCTGCCCTTCCACGCTTTGGACGCCCACCTTCCCCCTGCTGTGTACGTTCCTCCGCCTACTCATGTGCCACCTGTGGGGCCCTTCTGTTACCTCTGCCTTCACCCCTGCCATATGCCTCCTTCGGGCCTTCTTGGAGCCCCTCCCTGTGGTCTTTTGTGTTCCTCCCTCCACCCCTGCTCTCCTTCCTCCCCACCCTCCTCCCTCAGGCTTTTTCTGGAGTGTCTCCGGAGTCCACTCTGAGCCAACTGTGGGAGTGTAGCCTTGGGGCCTTTCCAAGACCGAGCTCCCCATCCCCAACTCAGCCAGCCTGCCCCTTTTCCCAGTCCCTTTGGCCATGACCATTTGGTCAGGGTGCAGTCTCAGAGGTTGTGGGGATCCAAGAGGAGCAGGGGAGGATGGTGTCTCAGGAGAAACACAGATGTGAGGATGTAGCATCTTTGAAGGCTACAGCTGGAGGGGCCCAAAGATACACAACATTCACCCCTCCCATCTTCCAGCTGAGGGAGCTGAGGCCCAGGGAGAGGAAGTGGCTTGTTCAAGGTCACCATGTTGGGATTTGAAGTGGGTCTCAGGATGCCCTTTGCCCCTCTTCCCTGGGAGGCCAGTGGGGGCTGAGCCTCTGGTGTGTCTGCAGGTGAGGTGCCCATCCTGCAGCGGAGCCAAGCGCAAAGCCAAGCAGTCCCGCAGGTGTCAGATGTGCTCGGGGTCTGGCCGGCGGAGGTATGAGCAGGTCTCCCCATCACCGAGGTGAAGGGGTCTCACTTACCAGCTTTCTTGCTTTTCATCGTCTGCCCTTCTGGAGGGCAGTCAGGAGTCCTGTCTTATCACTCTTGTGCCCCAGAGCGCTGTGCCTAGCAGGTGCTCAGTAAATATTTGTAGAATGGGTGAGCTTTCCTCCAGGCTTGCTATTTTGAGATGAGACTAGAACTCATCCAGCCATCTATGGGTCAGATGTAAGGAATGAGGCACTGTGGAGAGGAAGGGAGGAAGGAGGGGAGACTTCTTCCTGCTCACATGGTGGGGAAATGAACACAGAAAACCAGATCTGTAGGTGAGATCTGTAACTCTCTGGGGATCAGGACCTAGGCAAACCCTTATTTATAACTCATTGCAGGGCTTGAGTGGAGGAGTCAAGGAAGGTTGGTCGACTGACTAAACAATCAACAAAGTTCCATCTCTGTTCACAGGGCTTTGCAAATACTGGGTCATTGCATTTTGTAAATCATGTCCTTAATGTATTTATAAATCTTTAAAGGGAAACAGGAAACCATGAGGAGTGAGACTATTCAAAGTTGTGTTGGTTAATGATACTTTTGGTTCATTGAAGCCCCAGGCCATCCTTCTAAGAAGCCAGAGAGCAAAGCTTTGGCAGACCTGCCACCTGTGGTTGATAAAGAAGGTCTTTGATTTGGAAAGAAGCTCAGGTTTCTTTTGTTTACAAGTGAAAGAATCCAATTTCAAATGAGCTTAACAAAAAAAATTCTGCCCTTGTAACAGAAAAGTCCAGGATTATATTTCTGGAATGGCTTCAGGTTCCTCTGGATCCAGGTGCTTAAACAATGTCACCAGGACTCTGTCTCCATCCCTCACCCTGCTTTCCTTTGTGTTGGCTTCATTCTCAGGCAAGCTGTCTCTTGTGGTGACAGAGGGGACAACCAACAGCTCCAAGCTTAGTAGCCTCAGTTGAAAAGGATATCCCTTTGCTGATAGTTTCACAAAAAGTTCGAGGGCAGATCTCATTGCACTCACCAGGGTCGTGTACTCATCTTTGTGCCAGCCCCTGTGGCCGGACAGATGGAATAAGCTGATGGGCCAAGCCCAGGTCCCAAGCTGGTCATAGAAGGGGTGGGGGCAAGCCCACAATCCAGGTGGTCAGAGTGGGAAAAGGGTGGTCTCCAAAGGGAAACTGGGGCATTGCCACCAGAAGCAGGAGGTCTAGACGGTGGGCAGGTGGAAGCAATTGAGGCTCACCTTAGTCCACCTCTATGAGGAAGGATTTGGGGTGAGCCCTCGAGGAGCTGCCAGCCCCCCCCCCCCCGCCAACTACCCACATGGTACTGACCATGTGCCCCTCTCAGGTGCAGCACGTGCTCAGGGAGGGGCAACAAGACCTGTGCCACCTGCAAGGGGGAGAAGAAACTGTTGCACTTCATCCAGCTGGTCATCGTGTGGTATGTGGCAGTGTCTCAACGCTGTGGCCCAGTGGGGGTGGCTGGGGGATGTGGCCTGGACTGGTTTCTACAGAGAAGCTCCACTTGGCTGGGGCTTTCACAGTGCAGGGACCTGTGCTGGAAGAAAAGGGCTTCAGGCGCCTTGGGGAGGGGAGAGGCCCCTGGGTCTGAAATCCCCGTGTCAGGGGAGGCCCCCAGGCATTGCGGGGTTCTCCTGTGGGGCACCGCACGAAGCACTTCACAGGTGAGGACCGAATGAGGTAATAGAACAGAGCTGTCGGTACTTTACCGGTTTCCCATGGTACAGATGAGGATGCTAAGGAGCTTGCCCGAGGTCCCAGCGGTAGGAATGCAAGCCCTCCAGCCTGGGTTCTTCACCTCACGCACCGTGTACTCCGTTCCTCACCCTCTCCACTTCCAGGAAAAACAGCCTGTTTGAGTTCATGTCTGAGCACCGACTGAATTGCCCTGGGGAGCTCCTTGCTAAAGCCAAAGGAGAAAGCCTCTTTAAGGATGAAAGCACCATGGTAAGGAGGGCTTCCAAGACCATCACAAGGGAACCTGGGTTCTCCCCCCACTCCTGTGAGGGCTGCTTCTCATGGAAAGACAGGCTGGGCGGGAACAGTGCTGCTGAGCAGGGGAGAACCTGCTGGGACCCAGGGGGGCCAGTTCTCTCTCGAATTCCACATGCTCGACCCCTCCCTTCCTCCCTCCACACCCTGACACAAACCTTGAGACCCTCCTCTCATACTAGGCACTATTGTAGGCCTGGGGATACCGTAAAACAAAACCCTTGCCCTCATAGATCTCATAGTCTGGTGAGGGAGAAGGTAATAATATTTCATCCCAATGTCAGATGGTGGTAAGGGTCACGGAAAACATGCAAGCAGGGAAAGAGACAGGAATGGGTGTGGGTTCAGCTGGGGGCTGGGAAGTGACACCAGGCAAAGACCCGAATAGTGCAGTGGGGGAGTGGACCCTGTGGGCTCTGGAGCCAAGGTGTCCAGCAGAGGGAGCTGCAGAGGGAAGCCTTGAGGAACAGCAGAGGGCAGTGGGACAGGAGGGATGTGAGTTGTGCAGAGCAAGGAGCTAAGACATGAGACATGCCAGTGGTCCTTGGCCCTTGGCCTGCTTTTGTAAATAAAGTTTTATTGGAACACAGCCATGCCTGTTTGTTTACATATTGTCTGTGGCTGTTTTCCTGCTGCAAGGGCAGAGTCAAGTAGTTGAGACAGAGACCCTATGGCCTACAGAGACTAAAATAGTTATTGTGTGGCCCTTTATAGAGGAGATTTGCCAACCTCTGCTGTAGGCCTTGGCAGGGAACTTGGCCAAGAAGCCTTGGACATCTGAAAGGGCCTGTTTTCTCTAAGAGGGTCAGGTACTCGGCCTCCTTTTTCTTTTCTCTCTCTCTCTCTCTCTTTTTTTTTTTTTTTTTTTACAGTAAGTAGCGTTTGCAGATTGGCTTTCTTTCACTTTATAGTATGTATTTTTAAAAACTGAGGCATAATAACATACATTATTCCCAGCTGTACAGCACAGTGATTCAATATTTGTATGTGTTGTGAAATGATCACCACAATGTCGAGTTAACATCCCTCGCCATACACTTACAATTTTTATTTTCTCACGATGAGAACTTTTAGGATCTAGACTCTGAGCAGCTTTCAAATATACAACACAGTACTATTAACTGCAGTCACCACGTACATCAATCACATCCCTAGGACTTACTTATTTTATAACTCTGTTTGTACCTTTTTACCCCCTTCTCCCATTTCATACCCTACAACCACCCATCTCTTTCTGAATCTATGAGTTTGTTTATTTTTTAGATCCCGCGTGTAAGTGAGATCATACAGTATTTGTCTTTCTCTGATTTATCTGCTTTAGCATACTGGCCTCAGTGTCCATCCATGTTGTCGAAACTGGCAAGGTTTCCTGCTTTTTTATGTCGGAATAATAATCCTCAGCTTCCTTTCTTTGCCCTAGTCAGTCTGGCTCAGCTGGGGCATCGCCCCTTAGGAAGCCCCACCCCCCGCCCGAGTCAGACAGCAGCAGAGGGGTGCTGGGTGAGAGAGTGGGCTGCAGGTGAAGGAGTGCTCGGTCCACAGCCCCCCTTTCTTGGTGCGTAATCAAAGGAGGTTAAACAATCCCCAACCACTCGGGCCCTCCCCTGTCTGGGCTCATTTTCCCGCCCCTGTGAATTAGAGCTGCAAGGCTCCAGGTGCTGACAGCCTCAGGCCAGCGAGGTGGGCTGCATCTCTCCTGCAGGTGTACCCCATTGTGGATTTCCCACTGCGGGAGATCTCTCTGGCCTCCCAGAGGGGCATTGCCGAGCACAGCGCTGCCCTGGCCTCCCGGGCCCGAGTCCTGCAGCAGGTGAGTGGGGTGGGGACTGGGGGCTGTTGGGAGGCTTCTGGGGTGGGACTAGGGCTCGGAGGGTGCTGGCCCTCTGGTCACATGAAGGAATGTCTGTTCCCTTTGCTGGAGGGCCCCCTCCAGAGAAGGGAGGGAAGGCACCAGCTAGGGGAATGGTGAAGGAGAGGAGCCCTGGCTTAGGAAGGGGGGTGGGGTGGGAGGGGGAGTACTAGAGACTGACCAGAGGCCCGTGTGTCCAGGGGGCAGAGAGCAGAGCAGTGTGGGGCCTCAGGGGCAGGCAGGACCACTGGACGTAGAGATTAAGATGAGAGCAACGGGAAGCTATTTATTGTAGGGTTTCAAGCAGGACTGCGGCTCAGCGTGATTTTGACTCTAACCCCGTGGGTTAGAATCTTCAGAGAGGGAGAGGGAAAGTCCAAGACTCGGGGTCGTAGGCAAGTCTGGAGCCCAGAGTCCTGCCCCTCAGGAGCACTTTCTGTCGTGGGCAGGGATGGCTTCAGGCCTAGCTGCTTTGGTGCTGTGTTGGGATGGCCACTAGGTGGCGGTGGTGCCCGTTGCAGCTTTGAGTGGTCATGGCAGCAGGTGGCGGGGGGGCCGGGGGAGCTGGGGGTTTGGCCAGGGAATGGCCAGCGCCGGAGCTCCTGAGTCTTATAGACTGGGCTTAATTCCTGGTTTTCCTGTGTCACAATGTGGTCCTGGGCCAGCTACTTCCTCCTCCCTGAAGTCTGATTTCTCACCAGTGTTTGTACCACCTTGGGTTTTGGTAGAGAGGCAGTACTTTAAATGCCTGGAACCTGGTGCTCAAAATGTCCCTTTTCCCTCTGGTCCCTTTGCAATAAGTATTTCGCCTTCTCTCTCTGCACGCCTCCCCTGTCTGCAGGAGAGAGAAGGATGCACTTAATTAAAAAGTAATGATGACCATCTTGGAGTAGCAGTGGGCCTCAGAAATCACGGATTTGGGGCACTGCAAACTCAAAGGCCTGCCACCACGGAGTGGTAACATGGGTGGGAGAGCCGCCTTATCCAAAGGGGTGGGCCACCACTCATCTTTGTGTAGGCGAAAGGGCAGCGGTTTCAGACCTTCTGAGACTCCAGATTTTTATATGGAACTTCCAATTTTTCAATATTGAGAACAAAAATTTGAAAACGCTAGGAATACTACATGGGCTGACGGGTTGGCTCCAGCCTGTGGGCTGTCGTTGGCTACCCCTGCCTAGCCCCAACCCATGACGTTTCCAGTAAATCAGAGGAAGCTCGGGGAGTGGAAGTAATTTACCTAAAATCACACAGCTGCTTAGTGGAAGAGCCCAGGAGCAGAACCCACTTCCTAGCTCCAAGCCAAATGTTGCTACTCACTGTGTTCAAGATACACACAGTGTATCTCCTTGAAAGCCAGTGCAGGTTTACCGGGGTCTCCGCTGAGGGGGATCTGGGGCCAGACACACCGCAGGGACAGTTCCCGTCCCAAGTTGGCACCCGCTTGTCAGCTCTGGCACATGCTTGTGGCTCCAAGCCACGCTCTTCCTTCTTAGGGCCTCAGTGTCCTCATCTGTAGAATAAGCTGGGTTGGACGGTGCCTTAGGTTGGGGTCTGCAGAAGCAGCTTCGAGACGAGAGCTTGTGTGCAGGACATTTATGAAGAAAGGGCTCCCAGGAGAAACCTGTCAAGGAGGTGGGGGGCAGAGCCAGAGAGGCAGGGGTCACAGAAGGGCGCAGTGTGGTGAGGGTCGGGTCACTGCCCCATCCCACAGGAGCTCTGAGCACCAGTTACACCTCAGCAACGGTGTGCCTGGGCTGAGGAGGCTGGCCTCGTGTTGTTTGGTTGTGCTCTCTGTGTGCGAGGGGGGTTCTGTATCTCAAGGACAGGACCCTGCAGAAGAACGATGGGCTGTGAGTAGCAGAGAAGAAGCAGATGTGCAGGAATGTGAGTGAGACAAGAACAGTGTCCACGGAAGCCCCCAGAGCATCATCCCTGTGGGACTTTGCTCTTGCCTCACTAGTGTTAATGGCGTGGGTCACACGAAGAGCCCCCAACATTGGGGTATTGACTCCGGGAATGGGAAGAAGATAAGGGCCTGATTTTAGCAGCTTGCAGACACTTGCAGTTATTCTGGGATTCTTTTACTTCTGAGACCATCTGATTTTGAGCCCTTGATTTGGCAGCTGGGGCAACTGAGGCTGAATAGGGGAAGTGAGCTGCCTGAGACCACACAGTGTGTCTGTGACAGGCCTGGATCTTCGGGGCCTCTCCCCTACAGGACAGTCCTGTCTTGGGCAACACAAACACCCTGTGAACCAGTCCCGGAGCGGGGAAGGGTAAACAAGGGGCAAGTGGGCGGATTTTGTTAAAAGAGAGTGCCATGGGAGAAAAGGGCTCTTCTATGAATCTTTTTGGTCCTGCATTTGTAGACAAAGATGCATGCTGATATTTTGCTCAGGATTGAGAAGTTAGCGAGTTGAGTCAGCCTGAGCACACACCTGTCATGACACCATGCCCCCCCCCCCCCCGCAGCCCCCATTGCTCTTAGACCTGGAAACTGCTCATCCTGGAGGGTGACCAAGGTGTGCCAACAGATCCGTGGCTGATTACAAGGCAGCCACTTGATGGCAGCTGATGTCCTAACCAGTCTGTAGCCTTTTGAATCAGAAGCAAATGGAGGCTGGATGGGGTGGTATTGTTGTCCCTTTTGATCCCGGTAGAAAAGGTCGGAAAGAATCCTGCTGCCCAGGCACTCAGAGCAGTCATGTGGGCTCCCATCTTTTCTTGTCTCTTGGTGTCCATTTTGTGTCCTCCATAACAAAATATCAAAGAGGGGTCTTCTGCCTTTGATTTCCAAAATTATCACTTAGACACCACTTTCTGGCATACAGGAAGTCCCCGGATCTCATTTGGTGATCTCAGCAACTCTGTGGTATAGAAGCTTTTATCCCTGTTTCCTAGAACAAGCAAGTGCAAAATCATGCAGGGACCTTCATGGAAGAGGCACTTCTTGACTCTGAGTCCCCTCTTCCTGCCACAATATCACACTGCCCTTCAGCTGCCCCTCCCGTGCAGTGGGGAGCCTGCTTCTCAAAATCCCCTGCCCGGCTTGTTTCCCTTTCCCTGGTGGCCTCTGGACCGTCACCTACTGCAAGAGGACTTGGAACTGTTCCCAAGGAATGGAACTTCCTGAAGTTAGACCCTCAGAGGGGACCCCAACCTAAGGCACCGTCCAACCCAGCTTATTCTACAGATGAGGACACTGAGGCCCTAATCCTGGGCTGTCTACACCATCTCCCTTTGGGCTTGGGGACCCCATAGATGTAAGTCTGGGACAAAGAAGCATCTTGTGCAGAAAGAACTTTGGGGTTTTGATGCAGACCCTGGACCACGGGACGTGCCCAAGGAAGCTCAGCTTCAGCGATGGGGAGTAGCTTTCCTACGTCAGCTGTATGTAGCTGTCCCTAACACAGCAGCACCCGAAGCTGATGGAGGTGTGTGTTTCAGTAGGATGCCAGTGTTCTCCTCCCAAGGTGGTCTGCCGCATTCCATTCAGGGTCCCACAGTTTGGGAAGGTTGTAGAGTAGCTGCTCAGAGAAGGGGTCGGAGCACGAGGGGCTTTAGGACCCCTCTGCTGGGGGCAGTGAGTGCCCCAGGCTCTTAGGTACAGGGTGGTGCTGGGAGGAGATTTGAGCATTAAACACACAGGGCTTGACCTGGATGGTCTTCCAAACCTGAAATTCCATGAGCCCACGGGCCTCAGTTTCTCCATTTCTAAAAGAGAGGGAGGGTTTGAGAAAGACCTCTCTCCAAGGAAGGTCAAGGCAAGACCATGGTGAGGGAGGGAGAGTCCTGAGAAAAGAAAAGCCTGAAGCGGACCACCAGATTTTGGAATTTCTTTGGTGTCATTGTTTTACCTTAAAATTTAATTCAAATTGTATAATCGACTCCCTAATATCTCCATGGCTGTATTAATATAGAAATGCTTAAAATGGCTTTATCTTCCACCTTTCTCTGCCCTTCCTCCCCATCTAAAAAGTAATGCTTTTGAAAGATGTCCCATTTGGCTGGTAGCCTACCATACATCCTGGGACGCCCCTGGGGATGACTGTGCCCCCACTTTGTGAAACATATCATCAGATGGTGGCTAACGCTGAGAAGTCCATTTGGACCAGAGCTTAGTGTGTGTGAAAGAGTGTAGTAGGAGACACACCTAGGAAGGCACATGGGAGCCATAATGCCAACTCCAGAGCGTGAACTTCATCTCCTAGGAAGTAAGGAGCTACTGAAGGTTCTTGAGCAGGCAAGTGACGTGAATAGAACACTGAAGTTTTTCTTGGCCAATTGTTTCCCTAGCGCCAGACCATCGAGCTGATCCCCCTCACAGAAGTGCATTACTGGTACCAAGGACAGACTTACGTCTACTATATCTATGGCACGGACCACAGAGTGTATGTGGTCGATTACCCCGAGCGGTACTGCTGTGGTTGTACCATCATCTGACGCGGCCCAGCCATCTCCGGAGCCAGGAGGACAAATGAGGTCCCAGAGTTTACTCGTCATTGGCTACATTGGACAATCCTATACAAACCCCGGTGTGTCCTTCTAGACAATCCAGCTTATCATCTGTCAAGCCACAGGTCTTTCCAGAGTTCCTCTGGTGGGATCCATCATGTGTTTAACCTATGAGAGTTCAGCTACACCCATTTTTTTGGAACAAACAATTTAAGCGGGTGGGGCCATGCCTCTGGTCTCCAAGCTAACGTCTTGCCCCGATGGAGCTTGTGGTTAGATTTTGCCTCTCCCTTGGCTTGTCTCTGTTCTGCTGTGCTGCTGCTAGTGTGAGCCATTTGCTAAGCCGAGCGTTACTCAGATGTGTAGAGCTATCCTACAAACTGGCTGCCTCTTAATGTGCACCACACAGTGCTCTTAGGCTTCGAGAACAAAATTTACCCCCTATTCTGTGGGCTAGGAATTCAGATGCAGACACAGTGGAGGTAGTTTATCTCTGCTCTGTGATGTCTGGGGTCTCACCTGGGAGATGTGAAGGCTGGGGTGGCTCAAGAGCAGGGGGCTCAGATCATCGGAAGGCTGGTTCACCCAGATGTCTGACCGTGGATGGTGGCTGTCAGCTGGGACATCCCCGAGGATTGTCAGCTGGAACACCTGCAGGCCACTTCTCCATGCGGCCTGGGCTTCCTCACCATGTGGCACCTCTCGGGGTAAGCAGCCGTCATGCACACCCCAACTGAAGAAATAGAGATCTGTTTCCAAGCTGGAGAACAAAGCTGCCGTGTTGGATAAACTGCAGGTCTATGCGCTGGTCTCTAACACGGTGCATGTGCAGGGGTAGGGTTTGGAGAGTGATTCTGGAGATATGTAGATTCTTACATCACCTGCCGACCTTAGAACCTGCTCATTAGTAGAACCTGAACTGGGTGTCCTGTGCACCCAGTCATGTGCATGAACTCCCACTTTGTGCAGCAAGGCTGGGTGGGTGCAGGGGATGCTCTGTCGACTGAATGCCCAGTCTGCTTTGGGGGCCAGCTGGGCCACTGTGCACCTGGTTGGGGGTAACCAGAGGCCCCTGTCATCTTATTCCAACTGCACCCCACCTGGAAGGGGATTGCTACACCCTGAGAGGGCCAGGCTATGCCCCCTTGTTCCCCAAGCTCTTGCTGGCCTGCAGCCCCTGTCCCCCTTGGTTTGGGAGGATGTGGACATAACAGGCCTTGCTGAGGGAAGCTTGGGAAGTCTGAGGCCACCCTCCAGGGCACTGTTGACAAATGATATGCAAATGAGCACTCGCACCCTCACCTGCTACACCCCTGCCCCAGGATTCCCCATATCCCATTCCGTTGCTGCTGTACCCCCGAGTCTGGCCAAACTACTGGTGGGGTCTTGCTTACAAGAGCATCAGCATTTGGAGGGGTGTCCCGCTCCCTTGGGGCTGCATGGAAGACTAGGGAAATTGAGAAGCAAAGGGATGTGAACCAGGAGGCTGAGTCACCTGGTCCTGGCCAACCTTCCAGGCTCAGACTTTGCCTCCCACGCCGGCTGACCCTAGCCAATGCCACACGCTCTGCATGTGGGGGAGGCTGAGGGCGGGATGAGGTTCGTCCTTGCCTTGCCTGGCTCTCTGGCACCTGGGGACGGAGCCTGGTGGTGGCAGGGGAGACAGAGAGAGAATACTACGAGGCTCCCTTCCTCCGCTTCCTCCTGGAGGTCTGCAGTGCTCAAGTCTGGGAGGCCAGCACTTCCGACCCTGGTGTCTCTACAGCCCACCTCTGTGGGGCTCACCCAGGATGCTGCTGCCCCCTGGGGGCAGGCAGGGTTTTGGGTTGTTGCAGTGACTGGAAGTGACACTCCTGGCATTTGGTGGACATAGAACAGGAAAGCTAGCTGGCTACCCCTCTGCACAGTGAAGCCTGTTTCATGTCTTCCACGACTCGCAG
Source organism: Callorhinus ursinus (assembly GCF_003265705.2). Classification (NCBI taxonomy): domain Eukaryota; kingdom Metazoa; phylum Chordata; class Mammalia; order Carnivora; family Otariidae; genus Callorhinus; species Callorhinus ursinus. The sequence goes on along the minus strand of NW_027397077.1, from coordinate 38,423,696 downwards.
ATCCGCCGCTGACCTTCACCGAGAACTTCATTACCAGAACCTCAGTGGGGACTGCTGACTGCGGTGCTCACCCTCACTTACCGGTCAGCTCTGCTCTTTGATTTTCCCGTATGGTTAGGAATTGCTCAGGTCCTCTCACTTCCTGAAGTCCAAACTCGTAACTCCCTGACGACTTCGTTACAGCCCCTCACGCCGTCCTGCCTGAGCATCACAACCGGAAATACGTGCAGTAAAATGTTACTTTCTTCTCATTTCTCTGTTCTCTTTCCGTTTGGGCATTAAACTGCTTTTGTGTTTGTTGTTTTTTAAAAACATGGTATGTAAGTGGACTATACCCGAGTGTCATTTTGGGATTAAAAAAAAAAAAGGAACCTCAAGTACGGTAAGGTTGTGGCTTGGTGACCTGTACTTGCTCTTGATGTGTGAACACAGAAAATCCAGCGGGAATAAAGTGGGGCCAAAGGGACACTGTTCCTGTTCAGCACCAGGGGGTCACTAGCCCCAGGGCCCTTAGTCCCCTTGGTTCTGGCAGAAGTCCCAAATAAATCCCGGATCCTCCAGCCGTTTCATAACTCTTGCGTGTTTTTCCCTGTAGTGTAACCTATTTTTATGGCCTTCGCTGCAGCCAGGATATGACTTAATTTTCTATTTCTGCCTCTTTCTGTCAGCCCAGGGCTGAGTTAGCTGGTAGTGTGTAGACCTAAACCTAGTTGAAGTCACTGGGGGATAGAGAGTAGAACACAGGACAGCCCTGACCCCAACACCGGCCACCACGGCCTGTGGCTCTGGTCTAAATTCTGTTTCATTTTAAAAGAACATCGGACTCCAGTGATTTGCTTTTACTTCTTCTTTTTTTTTTAAAGATTTTATTTATTTATTTGACAGAGAAAGACACAGCGAGAGAGGGAACACAAGCAGGGGGAGTGGGAGAGGGAGAAGCAGGCTTCCTGCGGAGCAGAGAGCCCGATGCAGGGCTGGATCCCAGGACCCTGGGACCACGACCTGAGCTGAAGGCAGATGCTTAAGGACTGAGCCACCCAGGCGCCCCTGATTTGCTTTTTCTTTATTGCTCTGCCGAAGGAGAACACTAGCTCTGCTCCTCACTAGTCACTGATGGTTAGTCTGCCAGGTGGCCAGAACCATGCTGGGCTTTGTGAGGGTTTCACAGAGATTGGCAGACTCTGCCCTAAGACTACAGGATAGTAGGAGAGAATGTATGCAGAGGGAAATGTAAGCATGGACATGACTCAGGTAGCTTTAGAAGGTGAGGATACCTGAGACCCAAGTAGTGATTACAGGTGACGGAGACTCAAATTGACTTCAGCAGGAAAGGTCATTGATTAGTTCTTATCCCTTAATAAAGGTCATCATGAGCTTCAGGTACAGCTGGATCCAGGGATTTGAAGGATTTCATTCCAACGTGGTCTCCCCAGCCCTCCCGCCCTCTACCTTTCCTATCTGCTTTTCTCCCTTTTCCTTTTGTTCTCAGGCAAGCTTTCCCTACCTTGGCAATGAGACAGCTACCAGCATCCTGGAATTTCATCATATGAATTCAGTAACCCCTTTGCAAGTGAACTGGCCAAAGAAACTCCCACAGAGATCCCAGGGAGGGTTCTCAGTGGCTCATTTTGGGTCACATGCCCGTCCTTGAACCAATCACTGACCAGTGAATGCAGTGACTCAGTCGGCCAGCCTAGGTCACATGGTACCCCTCCCCTCAAGCTGGGCTCAGCCTGGGGCTATCAGAAAGGGCCCTGGAAGCTGGGCACCTGCCCATTAGAGGTACAGACAGAAAGTGCTGAGTTTATCCAGGGATGGTGTTCAGGAGTTTTCTATGTACTTTGCCCCAAATGACATCTTTTTTTTTTTTTCTAAAATTTTATTTATTTATTTGAGAGAGAGAATGAGAGAGAGATAGAGCACATGAGAGGAGGGAGGGTCAGAGGGAGAAGCAGACTCCCCGCTGAGCAGGGAGCCCGATGCGGGACTTGATCCTGGAACTCCAGGATCATGACCTGAGCCGAAGGCAGTCGCTTAACCAACTGAGCCACCCAGGCGCCCTGCCCCAAATGACATCGTAAGCCAGAGAGGCAAGACTGGGGCTAGGTCCTTTCCCTGCCTCAGCCCTGCCCCTCCCTGCCTGTGTTTGCTGGGGTTGTGGGGCGGCTACACCTCTGCAGTTTGGCTATTAAAATAACAGTCTGGACTGATCTTGGTCTCAGGGGAGGCATAACGGCCCTGGAATCAGAGAGGGTATATGCGTGCTTGTGTGTGCATGGGGGGTGTGCACAGGCGCGTGTGGATGTTTGTGCGTGTGTGTGTTTGCCAGATGGGGAGGCTACTGCTTAGAAGGCAGGAGGGACTTCCTCCCCGACCTGGTTTTCCTGCCTTCACTCCAGGTCCCTGTCATATCTCTGGAGTTCCCAGGACCTGGCCTTCATCACGTGGTTAGCTTGTTGAACCCACGGCCAGCTTCAGTTTCTAGGTCATGTGCAGCCCTTGATATGGAGACTGATGAGAGAACCGTTTCCTTCACAGTCAGGACAGACAACCCAAGTGGAGTTCTGTTGCTCAGCAGCAGAGACCCTTCTGCCTGCAGTGGCTTGGACCCCGCCGGCTCCCGGCAAAGTTCCAGGCTCCATCTGCGCACACTGAGGGCTCAGCGGTCCAGGAGAGGGCATGGGTGTGGGGTCATCTACCTCTCAGATGAAACTCCTGCCCTGCCTGTTATCAGCCATGGGACACAGCCATTCCACTCACCTGGCAAGAGCCTGCTTCCTTACCTGGGAGAAGGGGATGCCACTGCTTGCTTGGCAGGGTGGGTTGGAAAGGGATGAGGTGTGCCGAGCTCAGTGCCGGGGAGGGGCTGTGTCCTGCCTGAAGGAAACGCCTTTGGGGGGCGGGCAGTACTTGAGCGGTTGTCCCAGGGCCTCTCTGGGTGACGATGAGCCAAGCCTCAGGTGCCACAGTGACTGTGAGAGCTCTCTTTCCCGCCAGACCCCCCTTTCTTCATCCTGCAGCTCAGCTCATCCATCCCTACCCCAGAGGTGTTTCTCCTCACCCTCAGCTTGGGCCAGATCCGGCCGCCCCTCCTCAGAGCTGGGATCTCCGCAGAAATCACAGGTGTATTTTCTCCGTGCTTTGACCTGTATCTATCCCCACGCTGGCCCACCCACCGGTCCCACGGCAGGACTGGGTGTTGCTCATCACTCGGTTACCCGCAGTAATATGCTCTTAGTAAATACTACCAAGTGTGACTCAGTGACTGAATGAAGGTTCAGGATATGGATGTAACACAAAGAATATTGCATCTTAATTCCAGTCTCCAGTAGCTGTGTGGTGCTGAGTAAAGTCTTTTCATCTCTTGGGCTTCAGTTTGCTTTTCGTACCATGAAGAGTTGGTTAGATCCCTTTTTCCTTTTCTTTTTTATGGCACCCTTTCCTTCTCCCTCAAATAAAATCTTATGTGGGGCACAGATATTTAAACACTGCTCACAGATCAAGTGGAACTGCTGTGACTGAGGTATGGATGGGGTCCCAGAGCCCTCCCCTGATGCCTGCCCCCTCTTCACCTTGAGCCTCCAGGGGCTTGGTGCCCACTTGAACATGGCGAGGCCAGAGTCTCTCATAATGTTCTGGGAGATGGCCTACATCTCTAACAGACCACAGGATACTCCTGGAAACTTTTTTTTTTTTTTTAAAGAGAATTAAATCCTTGATGTGAGCTTGTTTTCTGATTATTTCTCAGAGTGAAAAATTTTTATAGATAAGAAGGCACTATGAATGTTCTGTCTACTGGTGCTCTGGCCAGTTGATAGTTCTCCTGTATTTTGTCTGGAGCTAAAGGGTCCCGGGACATCCAGCTATAGGGGTTCCCTCTTTCTACCTTGGTCTCCAACCTGGAGGAGAGGGTTGCTACTTGTCTTTATGTCTACAAGTCTGGGGCATTCTATGCTCCCCCCCCCCATCAGCTAATTGCGATTTCCAGCTAAAAGAAAGTGTGACCTGGACAGAGGGAGTTGATATTTTAGGCCAAAATCAGTCACTGTCATTTTAGTTATGATTAGTTTCTGTCCCATGGTCAGAGAGTCAGGCATGACTTTCAGGGGGCTGGGACACAGGGCGGGGCCTTCTGTCAGGGAGCTAGCACAGTGTGGACACAGCCACGTGGTGTGGACTCTGTGGTCACAACCTGGGATTCCCATCCTGGCTCAGCTGTAGTTCACCCATGTGGACTCGTGGACCTTTGATTGCCCAGAGGCCCCATCTGTCAGACGGGTACATTGTGCACTGACTGTTAGGATTGTGGGAGACAAAATGAGTGGCGTATACGGTCTGCATGGCATGTGAGACCTAAACGGCGTGAGAGGTTAATAGTATGAGCGTATACAGGAAGAGGTAACTACTGGGAGGAAGAGATCAGACCCGTAGCATGGGGAGTTGAGCAGAAGGAGGGTGCTGTCGACTGAGTGAACATTTGTGTCCCCTCAGAATTCATATGTTGACATCCTAACCCCTGAATGTGATGGTATTTGGAGATGTGGCCTTTGGGAGGTAATTAGGTCATAGGGGTAGAACTCTCATCCGTGGCGGAGGAGGGCCCTTACAGAAGAGACAGGGAAGCTCCTTTGCCATGGGAGGATATAGTGAGAAGACAGCTGTCTCTGAACTAAGAAGCAGGCCTTCACCACACACCGGACTTCCGGCGCCTTGATCTTGGACTTCCAGCCTGCAGAAATGTGAGACATTAAGATTTCTTTTGTTTCTAAGCCTCCCAGTCTATCGTGCTCTGGGATAGCAGCCCAGACTAAGGCAGAGGGTGTCTAAGTACAGAATCTGAGGCTCTGTGATACAATGCAGTGGTTTTCAAACGCCGGTCCGGGTGGTGTCGGGATCTGACTGCACCAGCCTCCCCTAGAAAGTTTGTCGAAGATCCAGCTTCCCAGTCTCACCCCTAGATATTCAGGATACCGATGGCTGAGATTCTGTAGCCTTAACCAATGCCCCAGGACGATTCTTGTGCATAGTCAGAACAAGAAATTGACATTTGGAGTCAAAATGATTGGGCTTTGGAATCAAAATTCTCCACCTTTAATTTCAGTTGTTAGCTCACTGTGGACTTACCTTCTCTAAACTTCAGTTTCTTCCGTGAAATGGGGACAGTCCCTGCCCCTACCTATCTCCCAGTGTTGTTTGGAGGCTCATATAAGACACGGAATGTGAATGCACTTTGCAAACGAGCACACCACATATATATATCTCTTATTATGGGTGGGAAAGTTTCCAAGGCTTCCTGCTGCTTTTGACCCTGTCCACCAGGGGGCAGCAGGTGCACGCACAGGAAACCTTGGGGCAGTTTCTCCAAGTTGAGTTCCTTGTCTGGCAAAATCAGAACTTTAGGAAGATTGTTCTCAGCAGTTCCTGGGCCATGGAGACCCTTGCAAGGCCCGGGCCTCAGGGAAATCAAGGTATCTTCAGAAAGTTCTTCAGAGATGCATTTAGTATATTTATACTAAATAGTATTCAGAGGCTCCAGTTAAAATGTTTTATCCTTCCAGAAGGACACCATGTGACTGACATTTAGGAAGCACAGCTCGAGATGCCGAACTAGAAGTTAACGGTCCAGGTCAACACAGTAGCTCTTGAATCCAATTCATTCATTCACTCACTGACTCATCTGCTCACTCTTTCAGCAGACAGGAGCTAACACCTTTGCTATGCTGGGCACTAACCAGACCAGGCACGGGGAAAACAAAGGGGAATCAGGCACAGAGATAGCCTTGAAGACAGTTCTCAAGATAATGGTGAACATTTTTGGAGCATCACCCATGTGTCAGGTGCTGTTCTCGATTCTTCATATGTGTTAACTCATGGGAGCCCTGCTAGGTAGGTATTATTACTACCTCCACTTGACAGAAGAGGGAACTCAAGTCCGGAGAAATTAAGTCAAGGTCCCATTGAGCGCCTGGGTGGCTCAGTCAGTTAAGCGTCTGCCTTTGGCTCAGGTCATGATCCTGGAGTCCTGAGATTGAGTCTCACATCGGGCTCCCTGCTCAGCAGGGAGTCTGCTTCTCCCTCTGACCCTCCCCCCTCTCATGTACTCTCTCTCTCTCTCATTCTCGCTCTCTCAAATAAATAAATAAAATCTTTAAAAAAATAAATCAAAGTCCCCCTTTGAGGGGAGAAGCAAGGATTTGAACATGGGCTGCCTGCCTCCAGAGCCCATGATCTAGCTGGTTTAGATGGGGGAGGCAGACATGATTAATGACTTAGCAATGAGAGCTGTTAAGAGACTGGTGCCTTAGTCACTCCATGTTCCCAGGTGTGCTGAGGATCTTACTGAGCTGGGCAGTGGGGCAGTGCTGGAGAAAGGATGCCCCCCCCCCCGGGGGGGATGGGGGCGGAGATTGGAGGATAAATACTCCAGCTCCCTATGGTGGGACCCCTCTGAGACGTGTCTGCATCGCCCTCTGGTGCTCCGCAGTGGGACTGTGCTCCAGGTGGTCCCTGCGGTACCTGCTCAGTAAGGTGTGTTCCCTGCCTTCCAACCTGTTCTGTCTCATTTCCCCACACTCCTCTTGTTTCCTGGGATTGCCTTCCAACTAAAGTATCCCCATTGCAACCCTTGGTTCAGGACCGGCTCTGGGGGGAGCCCTGCCTGGGATACCTATCTCCCTGAAGTTTGTATCCTTTAAGGAGCAGAGAGCTGGATCCAGTTCATAGCTATAGCCCCAGCCCAGAACATGCCCGGGCTGAGTGGAGGGGAGCTGGAGGCTGCAGAGACATGGGAGACATTGATTTGGCCCTGTGGGGAACAGCAAAGGCCCCTCAGAAGAGATGACATTTGAACTGCTGAATCTGGATCCACTCTCCCTGCCTTACCTCGCTATTAAAGTGCATTCTTCCTCATTGATTTCCTCCTGGCCTTTGGCACCCACAAGCTTCCCTGAGGTCTCCAAGAGTCATGATCCAACCCCTGCAGAATTCCAGTGCCCGCTGAGCCCTGCACTATCCCCCTCAAAGCATTTTCTTCCCACGATTTATCAGCACTGTGAACCAATTAATTGCTTTTGCTTAGCTTTCTTTAGTTATCTGAGGCCACAGGTCACCTTTTGGGGCCTCAGTTTCCATATCTGTAAAACGGGGATGGTAATACTCCCTCACCAGGCACTTGTGAGACTTGTGAGTCTCAGTGTAATAATGTGAGGACAGGCTGTCCTCACAAGGGCTTCTCTGGGAACTCCCAGCACAGCGCTGTCATTTTATGCATGAAGGTAGCTCAGTCCCTAGCTGTTTCTCTTCTCCCCAGTCCCTGGGTGCAGGCAATCTTTCAGTCTGATCTTTGCCCTCCCTCATGATGTCCTGGGTTCCTAGAAGAAATCAAAAGGAGAGATGCTCTACTTCTTGCTTGTTTCTTTTGGATGCCCCTCACACTCGGTAGAAATCCAAGCATCTCGTTAGGGACACATGGCCAAATAAGCAGTCCTCCAGACTCCATCCAGGAGACCCAGCCCTACATCTGGGCCTGATTATGCTAATAGAGCCCTAGTCTCCTCCCACCTTAGTATACTATGAAGCTCTGTGGGGTTCCTCTAACCTGGCCTTGGGAAGGCATCGTGATTCCTTCCAATTCCTGTTTCTGCTTTCCACTGATTGAAACATGTAATAATCATGGAGAACATTTATTAAGCCTTTACTGAGTGCCAGGTGCTGTTCTTACCATTTTGCATGTGTTTGGCCCTAAATCTTCTTAAAGATCTTGTGAAAGAAGGAGTTTTTATCCCCATTTTACAGATAAGCAAACTGAGGCCCAGAGAGTGTAAATCACTTGTGCAAAGTCACAGAGCAGAGACATGCAGAGCCCTCCCGCCTGGCTTTCCATCTTGGGTGTAAATGCCGTATGCCAGGATAGATGGTGAGCTTGTGTGTGTGCGTAAGAGGGGGTGACCCACAGTCCTCCAGGGGTGAAGTGTGCCTGAGGCCGGGTGGGCAGAGCAGCGGGCCAGCCCGTGGGTGGCTGGAACAGCTGTGGCTTTGGGAGGCCCCTGCCTGGCAGCTGCTGAAAGGAAGTGTGTTATTCTTCTTGGATAGAAATTTGGGGCCCAACTTTCTCTGTGGCCAAAGCTGACTTGGCCTCTTCTCGAGGTGGGTTGGTCCCAGGTCACCTCTTCTGCCACACCCGAAAGCAGGAACTAGGTTTTGGGATGCAAGTAGCTGTCCAGCCCGTGGCTTCCTGTGTGTGTCACTGTCCGGGGGACGGGGACTCATGGAGCCCTGTGTGGTCCTTCTCCCTGCCAATAATTCATGGGGCTGGAGTTACTCATACATCATACGATATATGATATATGTAGGGCAACCACATGGCATATATATGAGAAACTGTAAAGTCACCCCTACGTTTGAATCAATCCCAACTATGCTCTTTCGAGCTTGAAGACCTTGGCTCATCAATCTCTGTGAACTCAGTCTGCCCATCTGCAGAATGGGATATTAGTAGTAGCTCTTCCTCCTGGAGCTGTTTGAGCACCAAGGGTATGTAATGCGCGGAAAGCCCTGAGAATGGGGTCTAGCACACACTAAGCACCCCATAATGATTACTATTATTAATCCAATGTCAGTGATGATGATTGTTATTCCTGTTACTTCTGTTTGGAGATCTTTGTGGGGCTTAAATGACTTAATGTGTGGCACACAGTAAATTTTCATTAAAGGGTAGTTCATTATTTTGTTATTTTCTTTTTACTAAGCTCTTTTACCCTCATTTGGTCCTCACTCTGGATCTAAGGGAAAGCTGGAATTCCTTTTGTCATTTGAAAAATATTCAAACAGATGAGTAAAAAAGCAAAATGTCTTGTTCCAGGTTTCCTAAAGAGCAAGGGTCAAAGTCGTCCATGAAATTTAAAATTTTGGGGCTCAAAACGCCACATCCTTCTTAGGCATTGAAGACTCCTTTAAACTGTCCTCTGGTTATATTGGAAACCACCTTTTAAACCACGTCAGCTCTTAATCGCTTATTTACGAAACACCCGTCCACCTCCTGTCTCGTCTGATGCACAGGCCTATGTATTGTAAGACCCATTTCAAAGATGGGAAAACTGAAGCTCAGAGAGGTTGCACTTCCTGCCCAAAGTCATGTGGCGGGTTGGACCAGAGTCAGAATCTTCTGGCTTCTCCATCTCCAGCATGGAATTAAAGAGAGTTCCTTTAAGACCAGAAGAGGCTCGGGTGTCTCAGGAAGCACATACTAACACAGAGCATGGGTCTTCCTTCCCTGTCCTGTCTTCCCTGATCACCCTTGCAGCTCCAACTGTCTGTGAGGCCCCTGTCACTGATTCAGGCTCTGTCCCCTCTTGTATCTGATGACTCTGGGGGAGCTGTGTCCTAGAACCAAACGTGCCCCACTTCTCACAGCACAGACCATGTTTGGACATCCCGAGCCTCCTCTCCCAGCGTCTGATCCCTGGCCATCTCTAGGTTCAGCTTCCAGGCTCTTCTCCCAGATCTGGGAGATCTTGCCGCCACCTGTCCACTGTGCAGCTGAGCTGGGATGCTCACGCCTCACCTACTGCCTTCTCCAGACCAAGGCAGGACACTCAAAGACAGAAGAGGAAGGTGTGCAGAGGGGAGATGTGGCTGACGCCATCAGCAGAGTGACTCAGGTCCGGCAGAAAGATAACATGGGTGTACGTGTGGGCACCAGAAGCCTGGCTCACCCTGGCTGAAGGAGTCTGTTGGCCTCAGGGGTTTTCTGCCCGGGGGCCCGGGTGTACCCAGAGGTTCAAACAGTGCCCTGGGGAACCTGTGTCTCTCCATCTCTTGTCCAGTTGGGTGGTATGCTGTCCACCTTAGTTCCAGGCTTAGGCTGACTCTCTCAGCAACTCTTGCAGCCAAGAGCACATGGCTTTCCTGGTTGCTCCAGAAAAGTTTCCAGGACTGAGACTAATGTGGCCAAATGGCCCAGTTTGGGCCAGCTTAGTGCCAATGGCTATGGCCCGGGTGATGAAATGAGCTGATTAGCCAAGCCTTGATCCAGGGAAGGGACCAGCCCCATGAAAACTGCCTGGATCCAGAAGGAGAAAAGGCTGGTTCCCTTAGGTTAATCTGGTGCTGTTCCCAGAAGGGGAGGAGACTCTAGGCAGCCAGATAAGATAAGCAGTGACCAGACCAGGGCAGCATCTGTGCACACTCTCGACGTGGGCCATTCCCCAGCCAACCTCTTTCATCCTGACACGGTGTGCTTGGACCTGTTCAATGTCACACGTGATAGGAACCCGGGTGCACATTTTCCTTTGAGGATGCAGGGACTCTTTGTCTATACCAGGCCTGAGTTCAGTCTGAAGCTGGGCACCCAAGTCAGGCTCCTTGCTCTCCATCCTTCCTGTGGCGCACGCCCATGGAGGATCACCCTGTCTCATAGAGGGCGGAAGACAAAAAGCCAGTTGCTTCTAAGGGACCTAGGTTGTCTTCAGGTGGTGCCGAAGGCAGCCTCTTCCCTTAGGATGACGGAGTGCCTGAGCATAGGCTGGGCTGCTGGAGCCAGTGCAGGCTGGCCCTGGGCGGCGACGGGCAGACTGGGCAGGTGGTTTGGGTCTGTGGTGGTTGGTAGGCATGAGGGAATCTAGACTCTTGCAGGGGACCAGACCAGATCCCATGATGCAAACATGAAAATCCTCCAGGCATCTGCTTCTTTTTCTCATCCCTCCAGCGTGGCTCTGAGAGAGCGTTCTCACAAAGAAAGATCCACTTAGTGGCTGCCCCGTATAGCTGCAGAAAAGCCTCCTTAGCTTTGCCCTGGAGCAGATCGCTGCAGACGTGGCAAACGATCTGCGAATGGATGGGATTTGTATTGACAGACACATGTTAATCCAGATCAATTAGGGAGAATGATTTTATTTATTTATTTATTTATTTATTTGCAACACTCCCCCAACAAGGCTTTGCAGCTAATAGTGAGCTGGAGTGTGCAACACGAATGACAAAAACGTGAACTGGGATGAGAAACTGATTTGCCAGACTGCCTCCAGGGGAGGGCATGGTATGGTCGGGAGGAAATGCTGTGATGACCTCTTGGAACAGAGGGCAGGATGCCTCCGGAACGGCTCTGCATAACTGAAGAAGTTTGAAGTTGGGGAGGGTGTGACTAGTTTTGAAAGCCAGCCGCTGTGCGGAGAGGGCGGGCAGATGGGGAGAATAGCACTGCTGAGAAGGGCCTGATGAATGTTCAAGTGTCAGGTAGGGAGCTTTTCAAGAGAAATTCAGGGTGCTGGCAGAGGTGGGCCTTCCCTGGGAACATACAGAGTGTCAGTAGAAATTATTAAGGAGTCCCCAAATGTTTGGTGGGCTGAATCTCTTCTCTTTACTCGTCTAGCTCTGGGACGCTATCCAGGATAGGCTCTCTTGCCCTCTGGCTTCCTTTGGGTTTGGCCAACAGGGAGCTGTGGGTTTGGCCGATGAGGAGCTTCCCTCTATGTCTGGTCAGGGTCTTGGAGGGAATGAGGAGAGTGATGTGGGGGGCTGTTTATCCCCCTGCTTCCCACTTTCACATGGCCTTGAGTTGGCTGTTGCTAGATCCTGGGAACCCACACCCTGCCCACACCTTTGTAATATTTTTCTCTATTAAACTGTCCCTAAATTATCCTAATTTGAGTGTGCTGGCTGTTTCCTTCCAGGACGCTGACCAACCCACCTGGGATGAGTGCATTTCTCACGGACGCCTGAGAGGGACGGGTCATGCGTCCTGGGTGAGGGGCTGAGGCAGCAGTGCACCCAGGCAAAGGAATTGCTGACTTCCGGTTGTCGCGAACAGGTGCTCTCCAGGGATCTTTTGGCGGCCTGGCTGCCCCTAGCAGCTATGGTGGCTCGGAAGTAAAAAATGTGAGTTCCAAAATAATTAGGGTGGCCCTAGGAACTTACCCAGGCTTGAGGCTGGGGACATTGAGGATCTTGAGACACAGGGAATGGGGAATCTGAGAATTGCTGGGTGTGATCATTTCCTTGATTGAAAACTGAGGCTGTAAGTGACTCAAGTTTCCATGTCAAGGTCAAGTAGATGGCAGCGTCGAAAGAGCTGTAGGGGAGCAAAAATGGGGTTTGGCTTAAGATCAGCTCACAGTGTCAACAAGAGGAAGAGTCAGACAGGTAAATACAGAGTGGAGTTGGCCAGATCGAGTTGGGTGCTGAGCTGGAGCATTTACACAATGGTTCGGGCAAGGCAGCTAGGACACTTCTGTGGTGGGGACACTGAGAAATGCCCCTTCGTTTTGCTGGTTATACATTTATAATTCAGGTTCATTACAGGGCACTTGAAAACCACGGCATAAAAAAGAAATACCCAGGTTCTTCTTCCCACTTAGAACTCAGTTGCTATTTAAGTATATTTTCTTCCGAGTTGTTTTCTTCAGTATAGTAGTCATTCTTTTCCTATAATTTTGCAATCTACTTCCTTCTCCTAGCATTATGAGTAAACATTATGGGTAAACATGATTTTAAAAACTTTCTGTTTTTTATATCATACAGATTGTCATAATTTGTTTTTGTAACTATTCTTATGGTAGTGGGCATTTAATTTTTTTTTCTTTTCTGGTTTTTTTTTGCTATTGTAGTTGAAGATACATGTATATATGTAGTGATATATATACACACACACATATATAATGTATATTGTTTAATATATAATATATAGTTCATATATATATATATATATATTTCTGTCCTTTCAGGCCATGATCCCACTTTTAAAATTCTGAATGAAGGAAAGAATCAGAGATGAACATAAAAAATGTGAGTACAATTTTGTGCCATTATATATATACTTTTTTTAAAGACTCCTGTTCTATGAGGATGATTTGCATTCCAGAGAAGCTGTACTGGTCCCATTTCTCCAACCAGTCACTTAGGAGAGCACAACTGTCAACACAGCGCTGACTGTATGGAGTTGGGTAGGGCCTCATTTCAAGGCCCTGCCCCGCCCCAGGTCCCACCTCCATCTCCATTAGTCTCAAAAGTGAGCCCACTGGTAGGGAGCCCATGGAGTGGTTCCAAGAGTAATACATATCTACTTTCTACTTTCCAGATGTTTCTTCTCTCTGGGACCAGTTCCAGAGCTCCCTGGAAGGTGATATGATGACCTTGGGCTTGAACCCAAAGAGTACAGGAAATTTTTGGCAGGTTGATGGTGGGTTTGGTGCCAACCCACTTAGAACCAAAACACTGTATGTTGGGCTCCCATGGAGGAAGGCATCTGCCTCCGCCTCCCATGGACTCAGAGGCCACCGCAGGCTCCTCTAGGGGACTGCCTGAGTGGCTGGATCCCCTGGAGGGAAGCAGGCAGGATGCACTTTAGGAAGGATTTATGTATGGGGAGTTGGTGGAAGATGAGGCATGCACTAGGTGTGGAATCAGGAGACATGGACCTTGAGAGACCATTGGTACAAAATCAACAGTAGTACAAGAAGCAGGTATTTAGCCTCTCTGGATCTGTTTCTCCATCACGTGGGTGAGCGTTGGAAAGATTTCTAGGGCCTTCCTAGTGAGCTCAGATACACTCGTGCATGTGCAGACACACACAAACACACGTCCACAATATACATTTTATTGCATCCTCCACTTGTTGGATGGTGAAATCACAAATCATTCATCTTTAATGATCAGCTTCCTCCAACTTACCCTAATGCTGGAAATGCATTTAGTAGATTATTGGTAGTAGCTATTAAAACCCGGGGCTGCCTTGCTCATGACAAGGCCCTCTTCCTCTGACTACCCTTGTAGCTGCCTCATGTCCTGTGGCTGGGTAGAGTTCATTTTATTATTAGCGCCAAAAAAAAAAATGATTAAGAAAGTTGATCCGCAGAGCTTGCATGTGGTCTTATCCAGTGTGTATGCAGTCATGCTGCATCACTTTCTCCCCGAGTGCAGGTAACTTAGAGCTGCTGGAGTGACCATCTTGTAGATGTAGAAACTGAGGCTGAGAGAGGGGGCACGTCTAGCAAGAATGCCCACCCAGTGAGCGCTGGAGCCGGGATTAGAACGTTAGTCGCCAGGTTCCAGGCTGGTCCTTTACTTATTTCACCTGTCATTTATAAAAGTAGAACTCCTCAAGTATGAGTCTTATGTGAGTCCTCTTAATTCCTAGGCAGATAGAAGTAGTGGGGAGGGGGTTATGTGTGGCCCAGAGCCTCATCCACCAGGGGCTTTTGAAGCAATTCCATGGATCTTTACAGCTCTACTTACAAACCAAGCAACCTGCCCCATTCATTTACTTAGTCTCTCATTCATCTATCCATTCAACAGACTCGTGATGAGCACTCATTATATCTTTGGCTCCATGCTTAAGTGAGCTACCTCCAGCCCTTCCAATAAATTCTCTGCCCTTGACTTTTTTCCTATGTTAAATTATTCAGATTTGTTTCTGTTGCTTTTCATCAATGAGCCCTAATAAGTACAAGGAGTTTGTACTATTTAGGTGGTGGAGCTGCTTTGGAAGATTTTAGGTAGGGGAGTATCTGGGACAGATTTGAATATTATATAGACCATGCTGTTAACTGAACAATGGATGGCTTGGTTCTTGTGGGCGTTGGGGGGAGAGAGAGGCAAGAAGATTGGTTAAGCAGTAATGAAGACCAGGAAGGAAATCCTAAAGGTATAAGCTATGTCAGTGCTTGTACCAAAGGCAGAAAAGTACCTTTGATTAAGAGCTTGGACTCTGATGATAGATCTGGGTTTGAATCCTAACTGTGCCACTTACTTGTAAGTATAAACATGGGCTAGTCACATAACTTTCCAAGTCTTTTTCATGATCCAGATAGGCTGGATAAGAGTATTTCTGCTAGTGGAGGGTTGGGAGAATTCACTGAAATAACTCAAGTGAAGCCTTCTCATTGCCTGGCTCACAGAAAGTGTTCAGTAAAGGCTGCTAACCATTAATGGTGAGGATGGTGGTGATGGTGGTGATGAGGATGATGATGATGCTGGTGATGGTGATGATAGTGATGATGGTGACTGTGAAGAGGAGGATGGTGCTGATTGTGGTGGTGGTGAGGATGGTGATGACTGATGACTGATGATGATGATGATGAAGATGATGGTGGTGGTGATGATGATGATCATGAAGGTGATGGTGGTGGTGGTGGTGATGATGGTGATAGAGAAGATAATGATGGTGATGATAATTATGATGACAGCTATCAGGGATGGAGATGACAAGTGGGATTTGAAGAAAAAGTCAGGGATGACTCTAGGAGTTCTAGGCCAGGTGACTGAGAGAGCACTTTTTAAGAAAAAAATACCACCCAGAATATATTAATATGGTTATATGCTTTTGTAGAATTTGAAAAGTTGGATATTGTATATCTTAACCCTAATTGGCTCCGCCTGCCTTCTCTGTCCACTCTGACTTCCCCTTCACTCCTGCCTGCTGTGTCTTATGTTGGGTGGTGGCGGGGCAGCTTCAGGAAGGCTGTGCAAGCTTCGTTAAATCTCCGTTTTATCACAATTCGCAGAACACCTGAATTATATTTACTTAACATTTCTTTACCTTGTCTTCTGGTTGTACATGGGAAGCCAAAATCATTTCCATAAATAGAAAGTGGATACAGAATTCAGTATGATGAAAATCAAAGTTAGTTAATGTTGGCTCGATACTGTTGCCGGCAAGGACTCCAAACCTGAGGCTTGCTCTCTGTTAAAAAGGGGGATCAGCTAGCGTTAGAAAGGTGTTAAAGGCACTGGCACCAAAAGTGAGCCCTTGTCCTTATAGACACCAGCAAGAGAATTATGGCAGAACGTGGTAAATTTCTCAGTGTGTGGGTCAGTGTTTTTTAGTGCCTGGGCTGTGGACCACCCAAAGCCATTCCTGAGCTGTGGGTGGAACTCACCCTATACCATGGATAGTCCTGCCCCAAAGATAGGCTGTCATATCACTGTGTCACATGGCTGCACTATCCAGGACCTGTAGAAATTGACATCAACAGGTGGACACAGGTAAAAATTAGCTCAGGATTAATCAGCTTGGCCTTTCAGGCTGGCTTCCTCAAGCAGGCAAAAGAAAGGCACCATCACACAAGGTTTCTATTTAGAGAAGGCATCTGAGCAACTGGGTTTGGGGTGGGCCAGGCTCTGCAGACGGGTTGTTCAAATCTCCAAAGCAAGCTTGCTGATGACGTCACTGGCCACGGCACAACAGTCGAGCTCGGAGACCACTGGGAATCAACTGAAGGGACAAGAAATCTTCGAGGAACTTCCCCAGAGGTACCCACTTCCCATGAAGGAGGCTGAAGCCAGCAAATTGGCCTCCCAGAAAAGAAAAATGAGGATGAGCACCCTCTCTGCCATGTTTTTAATGAGCGTGCTTTTCTCAGTCCCTGCCCTGCTCAATAGCAATTTGCTCAAATGACTTCCAGAAGGACTAATAAGCACTAACATCATCATGGACACCAAAATTGACCTTTGCAAACTATTTGTATCCTTTTAAAATTCTCTTTCTAGGCTGTAACATAAGCAGCGATGCTCAAAATATTGGCAACCTCTCCTTTTCAAGTCTTTAATTATAGAAGATTTCAAACATATGCAAGAGTAGGGAGAGTAGTATATAATGAGCCCCCTTGTACGCAGCACCCTGTTGCAGCAATATTAACTCACGGCCAGTCTTTCATCTATGACCACCTCCCCCTCCTCCATTACCCTGCTAGGGTATTTGGAAGGAAGTCCTAGAATTATGTTATTTCATCCACAAGTACTTAAGAATGTGTTAAGTTGAACCCTATGCTGTTGCTAATAGACAAACATATTTATTTGAAGTTGGCTTTGGCGTGAAGATTCAAACGGGGTCCACCTATTCTGGTAGCTTCTTCATGTTGGTTCTTTCTCTTCCTTCCACCAGCCTCCATCCTTTTTCTGTCCCCCAGGTGTATAGTCATCCCAAGGGGGCATTTGGGGAGGGAGGTACATTTGTTTTGGAACTCCCAAGCTCTTCTGGGGGTTGTCTGCTCTGTGGGGTTCCTACCCACCTCCTTTAGGCACTCAGAGAGGATCTATTTTCTATTTAGGAATGTTGATTCTCCACAAATTCTGATTCCTGAAAAAAGAAGTCCCAGAGATGAGAGAGCCAGTGAATTGGATGGTAGAAGGGCCTCCTTGGTGCTTCTGGACCCAGTGGGGGGCTGGCATGTCTGGTTAAGAATTGACAGAAGCCTCACCACTGCTCTGTGACCCTGGTCCAATCACTCAACCTCTCTGGGCTTTGGTTTCTTCATATGCCACAAGTGAGAATGTTTGTTAGTTATCATTCCTTTCCTTTCCCACCATGAGAATTGAGTCTGCCTTGTTCGTCGCTATAGCAAAATACCTAGCACGTCGTGAGCACTCACTCATCTGCCGGGCGAGTGGATGATGTGCTCTCAGGAACCCTTCCCCTCTGAAGCCCCGCTGTTCCACGACACCTAGCCTGGCTGGTCCTGCCCATGTGGAGAGGTCTCCCGTTCTCATCCCAGTGAGGGTAATCTCCCATCCCTACTTGGCTTGGCTGATGGAAAGGAAAATCATTGCAGAGAAGTGGTCAGAGACGTTGGAGGCCGCTTCCCCAGTGTCCTTGACTGAACGTCCCCCTCCTGGGTGACAGCCTTGGTCCCAGCGCTCAGCTCTATTTTGATCGCCATTTGGCATGTGTCACCTTACAGAGGCCCGGGCCCTCAGGGACAAAAGGCCAAAATCTGCTACAAGAATGGTAATTTGAGGAAACTTGGCCTCCGGCCTTGGGGCTTCGGTGTTCTTTGGGACCAGTTGAGTAATGATATCATGGACTAATTACTTTCGGGACTATGAAGGGCCTTGTCTCCAGGCTCAGCCGGTGTGAGGCCCCAGGGAGCCTAATTTAGGAAGAGGAATCAGTGGGATGGCAGCTGTTGAAAGCGCTTGGCTCACGCCTTCATCCAGAGAATTTAAGAAAAAGGCCATTTGAGGCACCTGGCTCTAGGCAGGTCTTCCCTCCTGAGGCCTCTTAGTTCTTAGAGATGAAAGGGCCCACAGAGGTCCTCTGGGCCCGAGAACACCCTTCCCAAACCCCTAAGAGGTGGTCATTCTGGCTGGGCTTGATTACTTCCAATGATAGGGACCTCAGTCTCCGGAGACAACCCTTTTGAATATTGGACAGCCCTAACTGCTGGACAGTGCCAACCTGGCTTCTACATGGCCCCGTCTGCCTTCATGCCCCTTCCCTTACCCTGGGTTCAGCCTGTGGAGCCACATAAAACACATTTAAATTCCTCTTCTTTGTGGCAATCCTTCAGATATTTGAAAGCAGCTCTTGTGTCATCCCCGAGTTTCTTCTCCAGGCTAAACATAGCTCTTTCAGCCATTGCTCATATGACATGGCTTCAGTCCGTGCCACGGTCCTCATCATTTTCCACTGGACGGGCACCAGCTTCTCACTGTCCTTTAGCTGAGAGGAGTCAGACACTCCCTTTATTCCGACCCTCACACATCCACTGTCACAGCTCTGTTTGGCAGACGCCCACCCTCTTTACATGCAACAAAACCCCCTACATCGTCCTCACACATGCTGCTGTTAAGCCGTGCCACCCACTCTGGGATTTGGGCAGCTGTGTCTCAGGGCCCAAGCACATGGCTTCCAACCATCTGTCCCCATTAAGGCTTCGCCTTGTTGAATTTGTGCTATTGTTCCAGGCTGTCTGGGTATTTTTGGGTCCTAATTCTCTCATTCACCATTGGCAGCCCCGCCCAGCTCTGGGCTGCCCACACAGTCGACTGGGGAGCTGCCTGTGCTCGCTGGGTCACTGGGCAACATGACCGGTGGGAACGCGCATGGGTGTCCCTTTCAGGCTCCTTCGAAGCCATTATTCAGCACCTGCTCAGGGCGGGCATTCGACACATTCCAGGTTGTAGGGTCCATTGGCTCCTGTTTCTTCACCTACTCCCGGGGACAGTCGGGGAGGCCAGGTTGCAATCCCAGTGTCCCAGATAGTCTGTGTCTGAGCACAGTCCCTGCTGACTTGTTCTGTTGAAGGCGATGAAGTGGTCAGCGGTGTCTCCTGCAGTGACCCCACGCTGCTCCTACTGTTCTCTGCTATCTGGAGGACCCTGGAGGAAGCCCTCCATGTTGTTCTGGAAGCCAGAGGGAGGCAAGCGTGGGGGTGGCAGCCACCTGTGTGGGGGCCTGGGGGCTGATCAGTGAAGGCTCTAGGCTCCTGGCTGAGGTCAACAGGAAGGGCTGGGTCCCGGGTGACAGGTGCAGGGAAAGGGGAGCCTCCCACCTCATATTGGCCTGCTTACCTGTGGAACCTTGTCCAGGGGCTGGGCTCAGTGGGTTTATAGCTAGAGGGGCTGTAGGTTTCAACATCTCTCTGGTTTATTTTTCTTCCCCCTTCCTCCCTTTCCTTCTTTCTCACTTTCCCCGCCTTCTCCTTTTCCTCCTTCCTTTCGGTGGTGCCTCCCCACCTGCCATCAAAGTCTGTCTTGGTGTTCGCCATTGCCCCGTGCCTCTGTGTGCCCGGGTTGCAGGCCAGGGGGCAAGATACATATCAATCACCAACATCCATCCTTCTGGTGGGGGGCGGGCCCAAAGTGCACACTGGGCTTCTGGGCGAGCCCAATGTTTGAGCTTCTACTCCATGCTCTTCATAAGCCCTTGAGCTCTCCATGGAATCATCGCACTTTGGGGTCCACATGACAACTTCCCAGATTAATTTTCACACCTGAAGGAGAGTGAAATTTGTCTGTTAGACACTTGGCTTATTTTGGGTTTGGAAAAATGTATGCCTGTAATAGGTGACCTTAAAGTTAGCCCAGGTTATTTTGGGATTCAGGATCCTTCTGAATTTGGGGACAAAGCCTGAGAGGGAGCAGCTCACCATAGGTCAGTGTGATCTGCTGGAACCAGGACCACTTGTGGTCTGGGAGCCTGGGAGAACCAGGAGCTCTCAGGACCTTCTGGAAAGAGTGTAGATTCTCACATCAGTCTTTGGTTTGTATGGTAGCTCTTCCTCTCACTGTGTGTGTGTGATGTTGAGCCTCTTAACCCCTCTGAGCCTCAGTTTTCCACATCTGTAAAATGGGGATAGTCCTTTGCAGTGTCAGTTGTGAGGATTCATTGAATTAGTGCACCACCTGGTAATAGCAGGCATTGTATTTCTAACTTCACTGTTACACCTCTAATAGCACTATAAGCTCTTTTGAAAAATCTGTCACTCTTCTAAAAAGGAAAACAAACTGATGGAGAATATGAATAATGTAGTTTCCATAGGGGGCTTGAATTATGGTTTCAAAATGAGTTCTAATACATGTCTCTCATGCATGTAACTTGGCATAAGTTTGCCTTTCTTCACTGTTAAGTTTTGTTAGGAAGTCTTTGGAGAGGTAAAGTACAGCTGCATTTCAAAAGAAAGATGCTAGGCTTGCCTTTGTTTGGGACAGCTGGGCCCCACAGAGCAAGCGTCTGTCCTGATGAACAATGACAGGTGGGCCCGGGGCCTGCCCTGATCTGTGCAGTGGGGTGGGGTGTCAATCGGGGAGCCTCCCTGGGGTGCCGAACTGGGAGCACTTTTGCGTGGCTACGACAACAGGACAGAACAGTGGCCTGGAGTATCATGCAGGAGGGATGTTGGGAGGCTTGGCCATTCACTTCTCCTGGGCTCCTGGCTAGGGAATGGGGTCCAGGAGCATCAAAGTGGGGAAGATTCCTCCTGCTCTGCTGACCTTCACTTCCGCCTCCCCCATTTGCAAGGCCAAGGTCTGAATTCCATGTTCTCCATCCCGCCTACTGTCCTCACTTATCTGCTCACCGGGCTCAGCCCAGCCCGGCTGCCAGCTCTCTGCAGGTCAAACTGAACTTTGTCTGATCATTTCTCTCCTGGATCTGTCTCCCTTTCCCCTTCCTCCCGAGTCTCAACATGGCACAGAGTCACTAGGATTTCCCAACTCTGAATTCCATGACATGGCCAGCCCATGCCATTCCTCACGAAGTTAAGTCAGCAGATTTCATACTATTTATAGGAAGATACAGCAGTTCAGACCTGGCGCCTCAGAGGCTGGCCTGGCGGCCACAATAAACTTTATTTTCTTTTCTCTTTTTTCTTTATTCTCTAACTTTTAAAGATGATTATTCTCATTGGGAAAGACTTAAAAAATAGAGAAACATAGAATGCTTAGAGTAAAATATTTAGGTTTCACTTCATTCAGTTCTGACACTTAACAGTTGGCATGTTTCTTTCTAGTCTTCTATGCATTTATATACATATCAGTGTAAATATAAATGCAAATACATATGTGTCTGTGCAGTAGAAAATTTAACCTTGCTCACTAGGGCGTCTGGTCTTAGCCCTCAGCTCCTGGGAGGTGACCCTCATTTGCCAGGCGGCATTGGGCCAGCCAGATAGTCACAGTTGATTTAGGGTGAGGGTGGCCATGCCAGAGAGACCAACAATGTGATTTAGGGTGGGGGCTTTGGGTCATGCTCTGTTGACCTGCAGATGAGACCAACCAAGGAATCATTCATGCCTATGTAATGAGCCCCAGTAAACACTCTGAACGCTAAGACCTGGGTGAGCTTCCCCTGTTGGTGGTACTCTGTGCATATTGTCACACATGGATGCCAGGAGAGTAGCATGTCCATGACTCAATGGGGGGAGGACAATGGGAGCTCTATGTCTGGCCCCTCTCCTGGACTCTGCCCTAGGTACCTCTTCTTTTGACTGATTTTAATCTGTATCCTTTCTCTGTAATAAACCATAACTGTGAGTGTAAGAGTTTTCATGAGTTCTGTGAGTTTTTCTAGCAAATTATTGTCCCTGAGGGTTTGGGGCAGCCCCCTGAATTTGCAATTGGTGTCATAAGTGAAGGTTATCTTGGGGACAGGGCCCTCTGACTTTGTAGTTGGTTGGTCTAAACTCATCACTGTGTGAATTTACATGTGTGTGTGCATGCGTGTGTGTGTGTGTGTATTTAAAATTACGTAATTGGGAATTCTATTCATGGTGCTGGCACTTGAATTACTTCACCTTTCATGTGCTTGGAGATCATCTTTTAAGGCTTCTGTGCCTTAGTTTCCTAGGGTATAAAATGGGATTAGTAGCACCACCTATATCCATAGGGTGTTATGAGGAGTGAATGAATGAATGAATGCATGAATATTTTTTTAAAAAGTTCTTAGTACCTGGCGTGGAGTTAGGGCTACCTGAGTGATGATGGTGATGGTGGTGATGATGATGATTTCCATACCAGACCACTGAAGTCTAGCTTATTGCTTTTAATAGCTGATTAATGGTTATCACTTCTGTGATTTCCCTTTGGGTATCCCACAGAGAGCGTAGTAGGTTGGGGGCTGGAGTGATTTATGGGAAATGACTCTTTGCTGCACTACAAGGTCAGATAAATTAGCCAGCTGATCTAGAACAAGTGTTTATTGAGCACCAATTATGTATTGAGCAAACATTAATTTGGCATACACTGTGTGCAGAAGCGCTGTCCTGCAAACTGTGGAATTATCAAAGCAAATGTACCTTCAGGGAAAGAAAAAGAAGAGAATGAGCAACCATTGGAACACACTGTGAATCTGTTCTTTCATTTTATCCTTACTGCAGCCCTATGAGGGAAATATTAGGACCCCCCCATTTTCCAGAAGAGAAAGCTGAGTCTCACATGCAGAAACTTGCCCACCTTGATCCCACCAGGATGTGTTGGGGGCCAAACTGAAGTCCAGGTGTGCTGTTTTTCAGAGCGTTTTTGCACAAGACCCGGACCTTGGCCTGAGACCGCTCATGTTTCTTTGGAGAAGGTGTGTCAGTGGTGGGAAAGACCAGACATGACACAATTATTAGTATTATTATTATTTTTAAAGATTTTATTTGTCAGAGATAGAGAGAGAGAGACAGAGCACAAGCAGGGGGAGAAGCAGGCAGGCTCCCCGCTGATCCCAGGACCGAGGAGCAGGCTCCTCGATCCTGGGATCATGACCCAAGCCGAAGGCAGCCGCTTAACCAACTGAGCTACCCAGGCGTCCCCAGACATGACACAATTAAAGAAAGCTTCAACTCTTAGAAGCACGTCCCTGTTTGTAAAGTTGCTCTGTTAACCAGTGTAGCATTGGAATTTTCAGAATGACTCTGACATAGGCAAGCATCATTACTCCCATTTGCAGATGGGAAAACTGAGGCTCAAAGGGGCTAAGTGCCTTGTCCAGCTGAAACATCTAATAAGGGGCAGAACTGGGAGTTGAGTCTGCATGCTGCAGTGAGTGGGCATAATAGACCTACTGCAAGTGACTGTCTCAGTGACCAGGAGGGACGGGCTCCTGCGGGCAGGAACTCTTGCTCCACCCTTGGACCTTGCCACCTGTCGCTGGAGGGTGCATGCGTCTTCTTGGATTCCTAACTCCTTTCTCTTCTGGGCTAGCTGCTTGAGTCCTCAGGACCCTGGAAGCACATTCCTTTGGGCTCTTGGTAATGGGGCATTTCAAAATGGATACTAAATTAAAAATAAAAGCCTTAATTAGTTTCCTTTGCAGTTTTATCTGCAAACAAATAAATAGCTGCCTCTGGAGGGGTTTCTTCATTTTTCCAGGCATGATTCATCGCCAGATTTATGCTTCCTCTAAGATACAGTAGAAAACTAATGAGAATCTAATCTCTGCTGAGCAGAGGAGGAAAAACGCAAGTCGGCCACGGGGCAGTCAATGAGTGGCTTAGAATGCTCTGTCTGGCCTAGTGTGGCCTTTGAAAGGGTGGCTGAGCTCTGAACCACCAAAATAAGTCACAAATGAAATTGGGATTTATTTTCCACATGAGCTTCAGCTTCGAGACACTCCCAGCACTTGACCCTCCCTGCAGAGGGGGCCCAATCCCCCCAGCCTCTGCAAAGATACCAATCTTCCTCCCTCTGGCATAGCCACCCTGGCATAAAGGTGTCCCAACACCTCCTGGAAACTGGGATCTGGTTTTCCTCCTTGGAATCACAAATAAACCTGGGACAAATATTGGGACCATTCTCTCAGGCTCTAAGGACTGTAGGATTTCTGGGACTTGGGGAATTATTCAGGAACATTCTGCTCCGAGAAACCTTTGTTCAGTGGAAGCAAAACCGATTCATTTGTGCATTCATCCAGCTACTTTTGATTGAGCACCTACTGTGACCCATCCAAAGTGCGAGGACCCGAGGGCACAGCCAGGAGCAGAACAAATGTGGACCTCCCCCCTGCGCCCCCAGGAAGCTGGAATATTTTGTGGTCATGACGAACCTCAGCTCGTACCCACCACAAATACGTGGACGAGGCAGAGATCAATCATTCCCATCTTCCAGGTGACGAAACCGAGGTTGGAGAAGGGAAAGTGACGGGTGACAATTGCAAACCAGTGTTGGAACCAGGGCTTCAAAGTCACAACTTTTCCTACCCTCCTTGCATTTCTAAACCAACACATTTGGCAAACTTCGGGCACGTTCCTTCCTGTTTCAGAGGCTCAGTTTCCCCTTCTCTAAGGCGGGGCTGAGGGAATCTACTCTGCAGACCTGCTGAGGTAGTTGAGTGAGATGACGTAGATGGATATTAATAGGTAGATGCCTGTCTGCAGAAATAGATCAAATAGATAATAAGATGCTTAAAGCACTTGGCATTCTACCCAGAGCATGAGACCAATCGCCATGACAGCATGAATATCGGCTAATCTTTATTGAGCGCTGATGATGTTTCTGGCAAGTTCTATTACTGTCTCTGTTTTGCACTCGAGAAAATCTAAGCATGCTGAAGGGAGGTGATTTGCTTGATGGTTACCCGGTTTACTCTTCATGCTGATAAGGCAAGTACTCAAGGCTGCAATACAGGCACATATTCTACCTATAACTCCAGGAACTACTTTTAAATTAGGTGACGAGATAAAGACAAAATGAGAGAGGAATTACCAGCCAAGCGTTTTCACAAGGCCTTTCCCCTTGCCTTTCACTGGTGGAGAGAAAAGGTAATTATTTTGGACCCCACAGAGGAGAGGCTGAAAAATTTTCCTCAGCTAGCTTATATGGAGACTTTCCAGATGTTGCACTAGGCGTAGACTCTGAAGGAAGACTGGAGCCTTATACTGGTGTCACCTGACCAATGGCGGTGGTGGTCATTCCCTCCACTTTGTTGTGAATATTGAGTGAAGAGTCTGAAATGCTTTGCCCTTGAAGTGCTGCCTGCAAGAATGGCTTGTCCTCCTATGTGAAGCTCATAGGTCCACAGCATTATGTGCTCTGTATAGTGATGCCATTTGACACAGAGATAAATCATTTTTTTTCATGTTGAAAAATTATATATTTTTTAATTTTTTATTGTTATGTTAATCACCATATATTACATCATTAGTTTTTGTAAATCATTTTTTCTAAGTCTCCAGCCCAGAAGATGGTATTTTATTGGGATAAAAGGACACCCAGCTGACTATCTTGGAAATTGCAAGTAAACTATTTAAATTAAGTGCCTGGGTTATTAATGACCTGCTGCTTCAACTGAAGACTTGACTTTAATGTCATTTTTTTTTTTTTTTTTGAGAGAGAGAGAGAGAGAGAATGTGTGTGTGCACAGGGGGGAGTGGAGGGGAGGGGGAGGGGCACAGGGAGAGGGAGAGGGAGAGAGAGAATCTTAAGCAGGATCCACACCCAGCATGGAGCCCGACATGGGGCTCTATCTCACGACCCTGAGATCATGACCTGAGCCAAAATCAAGAGTCACAGGTTTAACCAACTGAGCCACCCAGGCGCCCCTAATCTCATTTTTAACAGACTTGTCCAGAAGCTGTTTCCTTGTTCTCATTTTGCCTTTAATAACCTGCCTCTTGTTTTAAAATAATGTATTGACGAACTGGGAGAGATGATGGACTCTGAAAAACAAACTGAGGTTTCTGGAGGGGAGGAGGGTGGGGGGATGGGTTAGCCTGGTGATGGGTATTGAGGAGGGCACATTCTGCATGGAGCACTGGGTGTTATGCACAAACAATGAATCATGGAACACTACACCAAAACAAATTATGTAATATATGGTGATTAACATAACAATAAAAAATTTAAAAAAAATGAAAAAAAATAATGTATTGAAGTGCATAATTCAAAGGGGGGGAAAAAACAACAGAAAATTGAAATTCCTTTTATCGGTAAGCAAAAAACTAGAAACACCCTCTGCTACTCCACCAATTTTCAGATGTGGTGAAGAAACTTAAGGTAATAATTTCTTTTTGTAGATTTTTTTTTGTGAAAGTATACTTTCTTATTGTAGTAAAAAATATATATATAACAAGATGTACTATTTTAACCATTTTAAGTATGTAACTTGGTGACATTAAGTACATTCACAATGTTGTGCAACCATCACCACTATCAGTTTCCAGTACTTTTTCCTCATCCCAAACAGAAACTCTATAACCAGTCAGCACTAAATCCCCATTTCTTCCTCTTCCCAGCCTGTTAACCTCTATTCTACTTTCTGTCTCTATGAATTTGATTATCTTGAGTACCTTATCTGAGTGGAATCACATAATACTTGTCTTTTTGTGTCTGGCTTATTCACTTAGCTTAATGTTTTCCAGGTTCATCCATGTTATAGCATATTATGAACTGAATTGTGTCCCCTGCCCAGCTACAATTCATATGTTTAAGTCCTAACCCCCCAGTACCTCAGAGTATAACCGTATTTGGAGATAGGGTCTTTACAGAAATGATTAAGTTGAAATGAGGTTGTTGGAGTGGGCCCTAATCCAATATGACTGGTGTCCTTATAAGAAGAGAATATTTGGACACAGACACATACAGAGGGAAGACCATATAAAGACACAGGAAGAATATGACCATCTGAAAACCAAGGAGAGAGGCCTGGAATGGATCCTTCCCTCATGGCCCTCAGAAAAAACCAACCCTACCAACATCTTGATCTTGGACTTCTAGCCTCCAGAACTGAAGAAAATAAATTTGTGTTGTGTAAGCCACCCAGTCTGTGGTACTTTGTTATGACAGCCCTAGAAAACAGCATGTACCAGAGATTCTTTCCTTTTTATGGCTGAAAAACATTCCACTGGATGTATAGACTACATTTTTTTTTATGCATGCATCTGTCAATAGACACTTGGGTTATTTCCATCTCTTGCTTGTTGTGAATAATGCTGCTTTCAATAGTGGTGTGCAAGTATTTGCTTGAGTGTCTACCTTCAATTCTCTTGGGTATATGCCCAGAAGGAGAATTGTTGGATCATATGGTAATTCTGTTTAACGTTTTGAGGAACTGCCAAACTGTTTTCCAAATGGGCTGCACCATTTTAATTCCTACCAGCAAACCGCAAGTGTTCTAATTTCTCCACATCATTGCCAATACTTGTTATTTTACTTTTTGGGGGGTATGTTTGTTTTTTAGTATTTGTTCAACCAGAGACATCAAAATCAACAACAAGGAGTTACACTTCCAGGATAGCAGAGTAGGCTCCTAATAAGCTGTCCTCCCTCAGAGAACAACTGTGAACTCTGGATAAAATACAAGAATCAGTACCTGAAGTCTCTGGAAAGTGCACTAAAGAGAGCAGGTTATGGGCGCCTGGGTGGCTCAGTCGTTAAGTGTCTGCCTTCGGCTCAGGTCATGATCCCAGAGTCCTGGGATCGAGTCCCACATCGGGCTCCCTGCTCGGCTGGAAGCCTGCTTCTCCCTCTCCCACTCCCCCTGCTTGTGTTCCTGCTCTCACTGTCTCTCTCTGTCAAATAAATAAAAATAAAAAATCTAAAAAAAAAAAATAAAGAGAGCAGGTTTTGAATAGGGTCAAAACCTGAAAGAAGGGACCAATATTAAGTAGTTTGCAGTTTCTGTGGCTTCAGCTTGAAGGTGCAGTGCAGTCATGGTGAAATGAATGTAGCTAAAACTCCAATGGAAATCCTGCTGTATCTCTGGCCTGGGAACTAGAACTCAGTTCTGTGGGGCTACTGCAACCACTGGAGAGCAACATTAACGTTCTGGACAGAAGAGAGGGGGAGAAGGGGGACCCCCCCCCAAATTCTTCTTATTCTCTAAAATGCCTCTGGCTGAACATAGAAAACACATGTGCAGGACAGATGTAAGTAGCTTCCAGCTAAGGTTAAACAAAATCATATGTGTTTTTATATGTTAGAAGTAACAAATTGGAAAATAAAATTTTTAGACATTACAGTATCATCAACAATTTAGGCATACACTTAACCAAAGATATCTGAGACTTTTGCAATGGAAGACATTTGCAATACAATAGATAAGACTTACACAAATGGAATGATATACCATATTCATGGATTGGATGACTCAATATTGTTGAGATGACAATTTTCCCCAAAGTGATGTACAGTTTTAACACAATCCTAGTCAAAATTCTAGCAGACACTTTGGTAGAAATTGATGAGCTGATTCTGATGTTAATGTGGAAAAGCAGATGATCTAGAGTCAACCAAAACAATTTCAGAAAAGAATAAAGTTGGAAGACATATACTATCTTATATAGTGTAACTACTGTTTCAAGACTTGCTATAAAATCATAGCAACCAAGAGAGGGTAGTATTGGTGAAGGACAGACATACAGATCAGTGGAACAGAAGGGAGTCCAAAATAGACCTACACATACATGATCAATTGATTTTCAACAAAGGTGCTGAAGCAATTCGATTGGGGAAAGAATAGTCTTTGTGTTCTTTGGGCCAAAGCAGTTCCCAAAGCTAGTCCAGAATCAAGGAACAGGGACATAAACTCTACCTCTTGATGGAAGGGCAGCAAATTCACATGGCAAGGGCTGTGGAGACAGGGAGACATGAAGGACTGGATTCATTTTGGAATCTACTACCCCAAGTAACCTGAATGAGCCTTTGGGACCACTCATCACACAACTCTGTCTGCCTAGGCTTCAGCTCAAAGGCCACCTCCTCAGAGAGGCCTGCCCAGATGGCTCTACCTCAAGGTGACCCACCCATGACCATTTATTACACTGTTCTGTGCAGCTTCTTCATAGCTCCTCTACAATCTTGTTTCTTCATTTGTTCATTGGTCTGTGTTCCCCATTAGGATATGATTATAGTTTAAGATGGCTTTGAGGTAGATGGAAAGAATTGAGGCTGGAAGGTAGCCAGAGTCCAGGCCGGAGCTGCATTGTTCCAACATTAAGTTGTATAAAGGGTCAGGAGTTCAGAGCAAGGGTGTAACCTGATAAAATGGTTATTTTCTAACAAGATTCCTGTGGCAAGGACACTGGAGTGGAATTCCTTGGGAGGTGGGGTGAAGGGAGAATGGGAAGGGGTGAGAACAGGGGCAGAGTGCAGTCCATCTGAAGGTGGCTGTGTCAGTCCAAGTGAGAGTGGATGGCCTGAGCGAAGGGTCAGTGGGGATGGGGAGGCAGGTCCCTGAAGGTGGATATGGCCAGGCCTTCTGATTTTTCAACAGAGTACCGGCATTTAGATGTTCTATGTGGAATCTCAGTATTTTTCATTGTTGGCGAATAATAAAAATTTTTAAACTATGCTGAATGGTGGCACGTGGCCTGACCCCCCACGGACAGCCTCTGCCAGGCATCATAATTGTGATTGCACGGATATAGTTTTAACTTAACTTGAATGCCTGGAATCCAGGTTATTGCTCTGAATGGCTTGCGTGGGTAACACCTAGTGCAGCACCTAGGAGACAAGGTCAGAAGGTGGAGGGCACGGAGCAAGGGAACATGATGAGCCCCGAGGGCGGAGGGAGGCCCAGTTCTCTGCCATCACTGGGAGGATTCCAGTACACGATGAGTGCTCATGGACCAGCTCTGCCGTTTCTTCTTTTTAGTTTCTTCCTCTGCAAAGTGGGAATAGCTCCGTACCTCTCAGAGCTGGTTGGTGGAGAAAGCAAGGTCCTGTGTTCACTCATGTGATGATAACCATGCACCACCTTAGTTCTGCACCCTTTGCCTAAATGAATTCCCTTAAGCCGAACGACAACTCTGTGAGGTTGTTATTATGTATATGTATTTGGTACTTCCAGACCCACCTGCCATTCTATAGAGGGGAGAAGGGCTGGAAATTGAGTCTATAATGGATCATGTTTACATGATGAAGCCTCCACACACATTCCTAATGTACAGGTTTCAGAGCGCTTCCAGGTTGGTGGGCACATCCACATGGTGGGAAGGGAGCACACCCCTACTCCCTGAGGACAGAAACTCCTGCACTTGGGACCCTCCCAGACCCTGCCCTATATATCTCTTCATCATATCCTTCCTAATAACTCTGTAAATGTCAGTGTTTCCCCGAGTTCTGTGAGCCCTTTTAGGAAATGACCATACCTAAGTTGGGGACTGTGGGAACCCTGATTTATATCCAGTTGGTTGGAAGTACAGGTGACAGCCTGGGATGTGTGGTGATTTCTGGGTTGGGGGCAGTCTTGTTGGACTGAGCCCTTACCTTGTGAGGTCTGCACTAACTCCGGTTAGTGTCAGAATTGAGCTAAATTGTGTTACCCACCTTGTGTCAGAGAGTTGGTCGGTGTGGGGAAAAAAGCCATCCATGTGGTCACAGAAATATTCTGTGGGTAGTGAGCATACTGAGTTGGAGAAACAGAGTTTCCTTTAGTTGGTATAGAGGAGTTTTTCCCTTCCAGGGGTAAAACGTCGAATGACTGGTGACGGGCCTTTCAGAGGGCCAGAGGTGGCCAGAGGTGGCCTCTACAAAGAGGTGATATCTGAGTTGATGCCAGAGCCTGCCATGTGACCAGCTGGGGAAGGAAGGAGCATCCCTTGGCACAGCAAGCACAGAGTTCCTGAGGCTGGAGTAGGTTTTGTGTGTTACATCTCAGGCACGTGTGGAAAGGCCTGGATGGCTGGAGAATGGTGAGCAAGGGAGGGAGTGGTAGGAGATGAAGTCAGAGAGGTTGACACATCCCAGATCTTGCAGACTGGGTTTTATTCTATAGGGAGACATCATAAGGCTGCAAATAGGGAATGACTTGAGCTAATGCATGTCAAACATCAGCTTGAGGGGAGGGGGGATGCATCATGGTGGGAGCAGGAGTGGAGACCAGTTGGGACTGAACTGAAGCCAACCAGGTGAGCGAGGACAGAGCACCAGGCACTATGCTGGGCAATGAAGGGGCCACAGTCCTCAGGGGCTCACAGTGTAGAGAGCAGACCACCAGGGAATAGACGCTTACATACCCGGGACAAAGATGAGCTGCTCATCTCCCCAAAATGCCAGTTTCATGAGCCTTGTCTTCCTCACTGGGCCATAGGGTTCTCAGAGTGTCCAACTTTCTCTACCGCATTGCTATCCTGCTGGGAGAAACCAGCAGAACCTCTCGTAAAGTAGCCGTTCCCTGGAAAAGCACTTAACCATATGTTCTAGGCCCCTAACTTTCCTCTCCACTGTGGTCTGGGTGAACTGCGAACGGGGCTCCAGGCCCTTCGGCGAGTGCCTTGAATGCGGGTGGGCCTGTTGGGGGTCACTGGCTCTTTTTTCTACCTTTTGTTACATGTTCTTGTGGAAGTATATGACTTAGACGTATCTCCCCAGGACAGTCAGTATTTTAGTGTGGATTCTGTGAGAATGGAGGTCATGTTTGTCTGTTGTGGTTCATTGAACTGCACTCAAACTCTGGCTGACACAGGGAGTCTATCCACCGGCAGGGACTAGGCTCAGTGCGGATTCAACTAATTGGGGTGGTTTGATTTTTTGCTTTTAAACTGAGAGGGGAGGACCAAACTGCATTGCAGGGAGAGTCTAGTGAAGAATGACAATAAAACAAGAAAAACGAATGGTTTTTTTTTTTTGGATTCATTCTTCCTTTGCCAACCTACCTCAATTAAATTCTCTGAACTTTGGTCAAAAAAATGATGACAGGGCGCTTGGGTGGCTCAGGTATTTGGGTGTCTGACTTTTGACCTCAGCTCAGGTCTTGATCTCAGAGGCGTGAGTTCAAGCTCCACGCTGGGCATGGAGCCTACTCAAAAAAAAAAAAAAAAAAAGTGAGAGAAACAACAACAAAAATAGTGACAATAGCCTTAATAATCGCTTCTTGTTGCATGAGTTGCTACCACTATTCTTAAAGAGGAGTAGAAAGGTCTGGAGAGGAGGAACCAGGAAAACGGGTTCTATTCCCAGTTCTGCTACCTCCTAGCCATGTGGTTTTGAGCAAGTCACATTTCTCTCAGGACCTCAGCCTCCTCATGTATAAAATCCCTACGATACATTTTATCGTCTACAAAATGCAGTGACATCTATCCTGTTTTGCCAGCCATCTGCCAGGCGACCCTGGGCTTGCCACCTAAACTTCCTGAGCCAGAGTTCTCGACTGGCACAGAGGAGTTAGTAACACCTACTCTGGTGTAGGCAAAACCTGAGGCCCACAGTAAGGTCCCTGCACACATGATTTCTAGGCTGAATGACCGATGGTAATGTCTTCCTACTGAACTGTCATGACATTTTCCCTGTTAAAATGTTCCTTTGCTCCACACTTAATATCCTATGATCTACAATGACACAGTCATGCAAAAACAAACACAAACGTTTGAGCTTGTTTTTCTAGGTGCCGGAGGGTCTGTCAGTTTTGGGGAAGAACAGGACTGAGCAAGTCCTCACCAGTTACGTGAGGCTGGGAGATGGGATTGTGTTTTTTTCTTTTAGTTAATTATTATTTTTAAGTGATTCATCTTAAAATTATTATTTTATTATTTTTTATTATTTTATTATATATATATATTTTATTATTATTATGTTCAGTTGTGTTTCATGTTGTCTACTGATCTGGGATGAAGTTTTGTCACTCCCAGCTTAGCTCTGGGCCATTTTCAAAGCTGGTTTCCTTCCTGACGCTGCCATCTTGGGTGGGATAGTAGCCCCAATCCACTACCTGAAAGACCCCAAAACTGGTCTGGCAGCCAGCAACTCCACGGCCGAAAGGCTGCTCCAAGTGGTTGGTTGGTGAAGAAAAACAAATGTGGGGAAATTTCCCTTAGTTCTGCTCTTCATCACTCTGTGGATTGTTTGGTCAAATTGTCTGCTGTGCCTTCCCACCCCTCTCTATGTCCTTTCTCAAGAAGCTTCCAGAAGGAGCCAGCCTGGCAGCATAGGACACAGGGGGCTTTAGCTCCTGCCTCTGTTTGTGAAGTGGTCACTAGCCAGGGAGGACCCTGATGGCGAGATCTAGTCTGGAGCTTTCCCCCTTGTTCCTGGGAACCCTGGGGTCTGTGGGGAGACCTCAGATGTGGCCATCAGTTTGAGGTCTAAGCTAAATGGGGAATGGGGGGAGGGTCTCCAGCTCCCCTCCCCCTGCTAATCCTTGTACTCAGGCTTTCATTTGTTTCATATTCAAGGAGGCTGTATAAAATTTCATCAATATTAATAGTTCAAAAATGTTTGGACATGCCTGAGCTAGCTCATTGGGTGCTACTGAAAGAGTGTTCATCTCAAACTGCAGCAGGAGAAAGCTGGTATTTCTTCTGGGAATATCAACTCAGCAGGCCATACATGAAGAGGACTCTTTATCATTTTCACAAGTCTTTCCTACCTGCTGTCCCATCCGATCTGCTGCAATCCCCAGAGGTGGGCAGGATGGATGTTATCACCTCCATTCTACAGGTGACCGTTGAGGTTTTGCCAGGGAGTCAGGAAGCTCGGATCTGAGCTCAGGCTTTCTGCCTTGTAGGCCAGTGCTTCCTTTGTTTCCTATCTAGAATCCCCAAGAAGAACCGGGAGTCCCGGCTGCTGAAAGGGAACCCTGGTGAGAAAAAGCCCTTAGCTAGTGAAGTGTACCAGAAAGGGTGCCACCCAAATGAGCTACAGACCAGTGAGAGCAAGTGGATGCCTGACAAGCTGTTAAAACGGCACAAAAGGAAATTCACTTTTATAAAGTAGGTTTGTATTTGTAAAGGTGTCTTCCTTTCCTGTAATAGGAAGAGAAGGGCTTAATTACTCTCAGTGGAGAAAGTATGGACTTAATTCTGCGGAACAAATCTTGCTAAACAGTCATTTACTGTACTTTTCCAGTCACCTTTCCATAACTTGCCTCTCCCCGCCAGAAGCCCCAAACCCCTTTTCCTTTGTTTAGACTAAGATGATCTAGAAGCCTCAATCATCTGGCCATCTCCTTGAGCCACATTTTTCTTTGCAAACTACTGTGTATAGATAGGTATGTAATTGAAACTAGGTTTTTTTTTTTTTTCCTTCTTCCTAATCCATTTCTTTTTTCTTCAGTTTGATTCGTTGGTCCCAGCCAATGAGCCTAAGATGTATAGAGGGAGAAAGAATTTTTTCCCTCCCCTTCACTAGTCTGCCAGCGGTGCCCGGATTTCGGGGCATCAGTGGCTGGGGTAGAGCGAGGAGAGCATCAGAATGGTGTCCTAGTCTTCAGGCTGCTCAGAAAGATCCTCTAAGTAACGACTGGGGCTGACTCTTTCGATGCTGAGGTATAGTGTCTGCCATTTCCCCTCTTCCTTAACCTTTCCCTGCGACACTGCAGGTAGTGTTCGCAGAAGGGGAGAACCCGGGTGTCTGACCTCGAGTTAAGGCAGACATGGTAACCCCTCTTCATTCCCTATAGAAAGGAATCCCAATTCGGCATGTGTCTCTGGTGTATTTGTTAGAATAACCATCTGGACTCCTAGCTGCACAGTTGCCTGCAGATGACTTAGCCTTTTGGAAAAAAGCCACCTAATTCTAAAGAATTAGAGAAAATAGCTCTTACTGTGCATTATAAATGGAACAGACAAGATCCGGATTAGCTCTTTCTTAGTATTCCTTTTGGAGAGTTTCCTAGCGTGGAGGATGCCACCTTTGTCATAAACCCTTTGCCAGGAACTGGGATTGCCTTTAAACTTTGAGATGGAAAGAAGTTTCATAGAATAATGTCCCGACTCCAAAGTGAAATTTGTTCCCAGGCTACTCTTGATATGAAACGGATGGCCGATAAATAGAGCCGAATGTACATCCCCATGCAGGGGACTCCTTGGCAAGACAATAGAAAGCTATCACAGTTTGGGCAAAATCTGGAGGATCTCACTCTCACTGGCGGGTTGACAACCTAACAACAGCCTGACCAAAACAAGTACATGTACCCATCAGAAGGCACTTTTGACTCTGAATACAGAAGAAAAAAATCAAAGTCAGCAGGCCAGCAGTGGGCTGCCAGATACATTCTAACTCAGGGACCTGGCTTCTCTTTAGGTCATAGGAAGTATCTCTGGAGCCATGTAAACTGCTGTTCAGTTGTTCCAAAACAAGGTTTTTTCATCTGAAGTTGTGGGCATTTCATCTAGAATATTTGGCATTTTCTTCCAGGCCCCTATTTTGAAACCCTTTCATTAAAAACAAGCAAACAACAAACAAAAACCCACTTTCCTTAAAAAATGTGAACGTTTAGGTGCGGTCATGGCTTAGTCTCTCAGACCACGTGCTAATTTAGAATTTGTGATAATTTTCCAAATTGATTTCTTTTTTTTTTTATCTTTTTTTCAGTCTTTTATTGAAATTTGTAAAAGTGTGATGCCTTCATATGATTTTTATTTTTTTTAATTTTTATTGTTATGTTAATCACCATATATTACATCATTAGTTTTTGGTGCAGTGTTCCATGATTCATTGTTTGTTCATAACACCCAGTGCTCCATGCAGAACGTGCCCCCCTCAATACCCATCACCAGGATAACCCATCCCCCTCCCCCCCTCCCCTCTAGAACCCTCAGTTTGTTTTTCAGAGTCCATCATCTCTCATGGTTCGTCTCCCCCTCTGACATACTCCCCTTTTCTTCCTCTCCTGTTATCTTCTTCTTTTTCTTTTTTCTTAAAATATGTTGCGTTATTTGTTTCAGAAGTACAGATCTGTGATTCAACAGTCTTGCACAATTCACAGCGCTCACCGTAGCACATACCCTCCCCACCAAATTGATTTCTTTTAGTGAAGTTGGACTGGTTGTATGTGGTGTGCCAACCACCTGTGGGGGAGTAGGGTAGGGGTGGCAGTGAGAGTTTAACTTCTGAAAGGAAATGACAGTTTCCAACCTCTGGCTCCAGAAGAATCCATACTGCTCACGGAAGCAAGCCAGGAAGTTCTTCCTAGGTGGAAAAGCATGGGTTGCCCTGATTTAGAAATTCAGCTTGCATAGGCTCGCACACCTCTCTGGGGGGCTTTCTTCGTATGAGTTGTTTCCAGTTGATCTGATGCCTCCTTATATGTGGATTTTACCTCACTGTGCATACCACCCAGTTAGGTAACAACTTTGTGAGGGGCTGGGGTGGAGGGATGGGAGGGAATTTGATCAAATTAAATGTATACTCTAACTCTAAGATGAATCCTTGTAGTAGGAATGGAGTGCTTTCATTTAATGTGTACTTTGCAAGTAAGGATACAAGACACTCAAATTCTGTCCTCCATTTCTACAAACTCACAGAGGACAGCACTTTATTGATTTTGAAAGGCCAAAGTTGCATTTTAAACTGTTTCATAAATCATAGATTGTATAAATAGAGACCACCCCCCCATTGTTTAATCAGCTTAGGCGGCGGGGGGGCGGGGCCCACTCGCCAAATCAGGCCCACCTCCTGATTTTGTAAATAAAGTTTTATTGGAACCCAGCCATGCTAATTTGTTTACGTATTGTCTGTGGCTCCTTTCCCACTACAACAGGAGAACTGAGTAGTTGCAACAGAGGCCATATGGCTTGCAAAGCCTAAACTATTTACCGTCTGCCTCTTTACAGAAAAAGTTAGCTGACCCTGGTCTAAGGTTATGCAAACTGCCCACCCACAGACCAGCTGTAGCCTACAGGTATGTTTTGATGGTGTTTTAAAAAGTGCAGCAACAAACGGGCGTACAAGTAGCATGGCCCCTGCTGTTGGTGCTGGGCCTCCTTCCTCCATTATGCTCATTGCCTGGCACCTGTAGGCACTAGATCCCCACTCCTGGTTAACAGACTCAGGAAGGGGCTTGACTTGGAAGTCTGGAGACCCAGCTTACAGTCTTGCTCCACTTTGAGCTTACCCTGTGATTCTAATAAAGCTACTTCTCCTCCCTGGCCTCAGTTTCCCTATGTCTTATCTGGCTTCTAACCAGCCCTTTTAACTCTTAACACGCTCCAGCCTTGCTGCTAAAGTGTGGTCCTCAGGCCAGGAGCAGTGACATCACCCGGTGCTTGTTAGAAATGCAGTCTCAGACCTCAACCCCGACCCACTGAACCAGAACCCGCATTTTAACAAGCCCCCAGGTGTTTCTCATAAACACTAGGTGCAAGAAGCACTCTAGAATATCACCTTCCTGGTGTGATGTTAGCAGCGAAATAAATTAGAGATGGCTGGGGATTTCCATTCCTGAGTTGTTTTCAGTCCTAGGGCGAGTTAGGTGAGACATAAAATGTTTGGTCTTATTAATGCAACATTTCCCTAGGCACTTGCTTAAGACATTGTAGGACCCACTGTGAGTCTGAGGGTCAACAGAACTGCTCACCATTCTTAAAACACACACGGCACAAATTCAGGACAAGTACCACCTGGCTTTGAAATGGCAGCTTGACTTTACCAGTAAAGAAAGAGTATCTATATTCACA
Organism: Callorhinus ursinus; assembly: GCF_003265705.2. Classification (NCBI taxonomy): domain Eukaryota; kingdom Metazoa; phylum Chordata; class Mammalia; order Carnivora; family Otariidae; genus Callorhinus; species Callorhinus ursinus. Next base: position 38,386,167 of record NW_027397077.1, on the reverse strand, counting down.
ACACTGTGTGTGTGTGTGTGTGTGTGTGTGTGTGTGTGTGTGTGTGAATAGCAAAATGCTGAAATGTCTCTCTCAGTGGGGAGACATTTGTCTCTCCTATTTGGGCATTTGCCAGAACGTCTCAAGAAATCAGAAATGAGAAAACTGATGAGCACATTTGCTGATGGACTTTAAGAAATATACACAGATTTAAAAAAAAAAAAATCACTGTTTCCAAGAGTAGAGGAGATTGCCTTTGAGTCATCTTCCAGGGTCCACTGTCCAGTAACACACACAACAACAATGGTAACAGCCAATCCTTACTGAGCGCTTACTATGTGCCAGGAGCTGTTCTCAATCTTTTCACCTGCATAAACCCATTTAATCCTCAGATCAGCCCAATAAAGTAAAGACTTACTATCCCCATTTTATAATGGAGAAACCTGGGAGCGAAGTGAAACAGTTTATCTAAGGCGACCCAGCAGAGCTGGGATGGGAATGGATGCATCTAGCTCCATGCTGTCAGTGACAATGTTATGCTGCCGAACCCTTTGAATCTATTTGCTGGGAGACTGGGAAGGACCAGGCTGCCGGTGGTCTATTTGCAAGGAGCCCCGGGGATATCTTGGGAAGGGACATAGTCTGGATTCTGCTCGCATGCCCTCTTGTCTGAGTAGATAAGTGTCTGTTATTTGTTACTCTCTTCTGATGGATGGTAAGTCCTTCCACAGCAGGAACCATGCCTCCTTTGCCATTGTATTTCTAATGCCTTAGCACAGTGTGCTTGGGCCATAAATGCTGAGTAAATGCCTGGTGAACGAATGAAGAATGAACTAGTGAGTGAGTGGCCTATTGCTTGGAGGACAAATCACAGAGTCCAACATCAGTGCAGTCTAGTCAAGGGCTGAATCACTCCCACAGTTGGTTGAGACTCTGAACCTCTGAAGGAATCACTGAGGGCTTCCTGGAAGAGGGAGTGTTCGTGCTGAGCCTGGAAGCAGAGTTGCGGAAGGCTGGCCTTTCAGGTGGGAACAAGTATGGAAAGCGCAGCGTTTGCAAGCTCCAGTCCAAGACGTCACAAACGCGTCTCTTGCAGAGGGGGGACCACACAGGCAATGTATTGAACAGACACCTTCCCGCTTGGCTTGGGGCTTTGGCTGGAGCACGTTCTTCTGTCCAGCTTTGGCACCGGATGGTCCCCTTGCGTGGGCCAAGGATGCCCGCCTGTCTGCTCCTTCTCCTTCCCCCGCTTATCAGCTGAAGATGAACTCCGTAGAGCTCTCCTGTCAACTGAAGCACAAACCATTCCCTTGTAGGGCAAAGGCTCGTGATTCTTTGCAACAATATTTCATAATTTATATATTTGATTAAAAACTGGAATCTGCGCCAGCAGCCTGCATAATCTAACATATTGGGATCATTAGCTGCTTGTGTCACTCTTCTATTTTAAAATTTTCCATATTTGAACTCATGGAAGTACATCCTTCACATTTATTAAACTTTTCCCATAAAAACAGTTTAGTAAGGCGCCATCATCTTTCATAGAATTAAAATTAAAAAAAGGCCACAATAAAACCCTTTAGACATTTCCTTTAGGGAATACCATTTTATTTAGGCCTTTAAAAACATTTGTGTTTTCTTGCCAGTAATTAAAAAAATATCAAGACAAATGAGATTTTTAGTGGCTTGATAATTAGTTCAAGATGAGCTTTGTGACTTGGCTTCTATCCTTGCTCTTCGGGGCAGGTCCTCCTAGGCCTCTCAGGAACCTGCATTCCCCAGTCCGGGACAATCTTAGTGCCTTAGGTTCCTTGGGTTGGTTCTCTTCCAACTTCTCAGACTGTTCCTTTTCTGTGCTTTGCTCCTGTTGTTTTATCCACCCTCCTTCTCTGTAGAGAACTAAGCCAGCTCTACTTTGCCCAGCAAGCTCCCCCTCCTCCCCCCCCCAGCTATAACAGGGCCTCTCTCTCACTTTTTCTCCCACAAGGAGCCTGTTTCAGGTGATTTGCTTGTGGTCCCCTTTGTGAATCCCTTCTCGTCCACCTTCAGTTGGCTGGTTGGCACGTGATTGAGACACTGCCAATCACAATAACACAGTCCTCTGGCGCAGTGATTGGTTGAGGGATAGGCACATGACCCATATTGGGCCAATCAGAGTCATTCTCAGAAAACCCGAAGAAAGAGATGGTCTTTTTCCTTCCAGCTCCCTAACTCCAAGGGCAAAAGTGACCCTCTGGCTGCTGCTGGTGGCCATGACTGCTACCATCTAGGTGAGCTTTCCTGAGGGTGAAGCCAACATGGAGAGAGGAATCAGATTCTTTTTTTTTTTAAGACTTTATTTATTTATTTGACAGAGAGAGAGCATGCACACAAGCAGGGGGAGTGGCAGGCAGAGGCAGAGGGAGAAGCAGGTTTCCTGCGGAGCAGGGGGAGCCCGATGTAGGACTTGAACCGAGGACCCTGGGATCATGACCTGAGCAGTCGTTTAACCAACTGAGCGACCCAGGCGCCTGAGGAATCAGATTCTTTTTTTTTAAATTTTTTATTGTTATGTTAATCACCATACATTACATCATTAGTTTTTGATGTAGTGTTCCATGATTCATTGTTTGTGCATAACACCCAGTGTTCCATGTAGAACGTGCCCTCTTTAATACCCATCACCAGGCTAACCCATCCCCCCTCCCCTCTAGAACCCTCAGTTTGTTTTTCAGAGTCCATCGTCTCTCATGGTTCGTCTCCCCCTCCGATTCACTCCCCTTCATTCTTCCCCTCCTGCTATCTTCTTTTTTTCTTTTCTTAACATATATTGCATTATTTGTTTCAGAGATTCAGTGATTCAACAGTCTTGCACAATTCACAGCACTCACCATAGCCCATACCCTCCCCAATATCTATCAGCCAGCCACCCCATCCCTCCCACCTCCCCACCACTCCAGCAACCCTCAGTTTGTTTCCTGAGATTAAGAATTCCTCATATCAGTGAGGTCATATAGTACATGTCTTTCTCTGATTGACTTATTTCACTCAGCATAACACCCTCCAGTTCCATCCACGTCGTTGCAAATGGCAAGATCTCATTCCTTTTGATGGCTGCATAATATTCCATTGTGTATATATACCACCTCTTCTTTATCCATTCATCTGTCAATGGACATCTTGGCTCTTTCCATAGTTTGGCTATTGTGGACATTGCTGCTATAAACATTGGGGTGCACGTACCCCTTCGGATCCCTACATTTGCATCTTTGTGGTAAATACCCAGTAGTGCAATTGCTGGGTCGTATGGTAGCTCTATTTTCAACTGTTTGAGGAACCTCCATACTGTTTTCCAGAGTGGCTGCACCAGCTTGCGTTCCCACCAACAGTGTAGGAGGGTTCCCCTTTCTCCACATCCCCGCCAACATCTGTCGTTTCTTGACTTGTTAATTTTAGCCATTCTGACTGATGTGAGGTGGTATCTCATGGAGGTTTTGATTTGGATTTCCCTGATGCCGAGCAATGTTGAGCACTTTTTCATGTGTCTGTTGGCCATTTGGATGTCTTCTTTGGAAAAATGTCTGTTCATGTCTTCTGCCCATTTCTTGACTAGATTATTTGTTCTTTGGGTGTTGAGTTGGATAAGTTCTTTATAGATTTTGGATACTACCCCTTTATCTGATATGTCATTTGCAAATATCTTCTCCCATTCTGTCGGTTGTCTTTTGGTTTTGTGGACTGTTTCTTTTGCTGTGCAAAAGCTTTTTATCTTGATGAAGTCCCAATAGTTCATTTTTGCCCTGGCTTCCCTTGCCTTTGGCGATGTTTCTAGGAAAAAGTTGCTGCAGCTGAGGTCGAAGAGGTTGCTGCCTGTGTTCTCCTTTAGGATTTTGATGGACTCCTGTCTCACGTTTAGGTCTTTCAACCATTTGGAGTCTATTTTTGTGTGTGGTGTAAGGAAATGGTCCAGTTTCATTCTTCTGCATGTGGCTGTCCAATTTTCCCAACACCATTTGTGGAAGAGACTGTCTTTTTTCCATTGGACATTCTTTCCTGCTTTGTCAAAGATGAGTTGACCATAGAGTTGAGGGCCCATTTCTGGGCTCTTGATTCTGTTCCATTGATCTATGTGTCTGTTTTTGTGCCAGTACCATACTGTCTTGATGATGACAGCTTTGTCATAGAGCTGGAAGTCCGGAATTGTGATGCCGCCAGCTTTGCTTTTCTTTTTCAACATTCCTCTGGCTATTTGGGGTCTCTTCTGGTTCCATAGAAATTTTAGGATTATTTGTTCCATTTCTTTGAAAAAAGTGGGTGGTATTTTGATGGGGATTGCATTGAATGTGTAGATTGCTCTAGGTAGCATTGACATCTTCACAATGTTTGTTCTCCCAATCCATAAGCATGGAACGTTTTTCCATTTCTTTGTGTTTTCCTCAATTTCTTTCATGAGTATTTTATAGTTTTCTGAGTACAGATCCTTTGCCTCTTTGGTTAGATTTATTCCTAGGTATCTTATGGTTTTGGGTGCAATTGTAAATGGGATCGACTTCTTAATTTCTTTCTCTTCTGTCTTGTTGGTGTATAGGAATGCCACTGATTTCTGTGCATGGATTTTATATCCTGCCACTTTATTGAATTCCTGTATGAGTTCTAGCAGTTTGGGGTGGAGTCTTTTGGGTTTTCCACATAAAGTGTCATATCATCTGCAAAGAGTGAGAGTTTGACTTCCTCCTTGTCGATTTGGATGCCTTTAATTTCTTTTTGTTGTCTAACTGCTGAGGCTAGGACTTCTAATACTATGTTGAATAGCAGTGGTGAGAGTGAACATCCCTGACGCATTCCTGACTTTAGGGGGAAAGCTCTCAGCTTTTCCCCATTGAGAATGATATTTGCTGTAGGTTTTTCATAGATGGCTTTTATGATATTGAGGTATGTACCCTCTATCCCTATACTCTGAAGAGTTTTGATCAAGAAAGGATGCCGTACTTTGTCAAATGCTTTTTCTGCATCTATTGAGAGGATCATATGATTCTTGTTCTTTCTTTTGTTAATGTATTGTATCACGTTGATTGATTTGCGGATGTTGAACCAACCTTGCAGCCCAGGGATAAATCCCACTTGGTCGTGGTGAATAATCCTTTTAATGTACTGTTGGATCCTATTGGCTAGTATTTTGGTGAGAATTTTTGCATCCATGTTCATCAAGGATATTGGTCTGTAATTCTCCTTTTTGATGGGGTCTTTGTCTGGTTTTGGGATCAAGGTAATGGTGGCCTCATAAAAAGAGTTTGGAAGTTTTCCTTCCATTTCTATTTTTTGGAACAGTTTCAGGAGAATAGGTATTAATTCTTCCTTAAATGTTTGGTAGAATTCCCCTCAGAAGCCATCTGACCCTGGGCTTTTGTTTGTTGGGAGATTTTTGATGACTGCTTCAATTTCCTTAGTGGTTATAGGTCTGTTCAGGTTTCCTATTTCTTTCTGGTTCAATTTTGGTAGTTGATACATCTCTAGGAATGCATCCATTTCTTCCAGGTTATCTAATTTGCTGGTATATAGTTGCTCATAATATCTTCTTATAATTGTTTGTATTTCTTTGGTGTTGGTTGTGATCTCTCCTCTTTCATTCATGATTTTGTTGATTTGGGTCATTTCTTTTTTCTTTTTGATAGGTCTGGCCAGGGGTTTATTAATCTTGTTCATTCATTCAAAGAACCAGCTCCTAGTTTCGTTGATCTGTTCTATTGTTCTTTTGGTTTCTATTTCATTGATTTCTGCTCTGATCTTTATTATTTCTCTTCTCCTGCTGGGCTTAGGCTTTATTTGCTGTTTTTTCTCTAGCTCCTTTAGGTGTAGGGTTAGGTTCTGTATTTGAGACCTTTCTTGTTTCTTAAGAAAAGCTTGTATTACTATATACTTTCCTCTTAGGACTGCCTTTGCTGTATCCCAAAGATTTTGAACAGTTGTATTTTCATTTTCATTGGTGTCCAAGAATTTTTTTTAATTCTTCTTTAATTTCCTGGTTGACACATTCATTCTTTAGTAGGATGCTCTTTAGCCTCCATGTATTTGAGTTCTTTCCGACTTTCCTATTGTGATTGAGTTCTAGTTTCAAAGCATTGTGGTCTGAAAATATGCAGGGAATGATCCCAATCTTTTGGTACCGGTTGAGACCTGATTTGTGACCTAGGATGTGATCTGTTCTGGAGAATGTTCCATGGGCACTAGAGAAGAATATGTATTCCGTTGCTTTGGGATGGAATGTTCTGAATATGTCTGTGAAGTCCATTTGGTCCAGTGTGTCATTTAAAGTGTTTATTTGCTTGTTGATCTTTTGCTTAGATGATCTGTCCATTTCAGTGAGGGGGGTGTTAAAGTCCCCCACTATTATTGTATTGTTGTCAATGTGTTTCTTTGCTTTTGTTATTAATTGCCTTATATAATTGGCTGCTCCCATGTTAGGGGCCTAGATATTTACAATTGTTAGATCTTCTTGTTGGATAGACCCTTTGAGTAGGATATAGTGTCTTTCCTCATCTCTTATTACAGTCTTTGTTTTAAAATCTAATGTGTCTGATATGAGGATTGCCACCCCAGCTTTCTTTTGGGGTCCATTAGCATGGTAGATTGTTTTCCACCCCCTCACTTTCAATGTGGGGGTGTCTTTGGGTCTAAAATGAGTCTCTTGCAGACAGCATATTGATGGGTCTTGTTTTTTAATCCAATCTGATAGCCTGTGTCTTTTTATTGGGGCATTTAGCCCATTTACATTCAGGGTAACTATTGAAAGGTATGAATTTAGTGCCATTGTATTGCCTGTAAGGTGACTGTGACTGTATATTGTCTGTGTTCCTTTCTGATCTATGCTGCTTTTAGGCTCTCTCTTTGCTTAGAGGACCCCTTTCAATATTTCTTGTAGGGTTGGTTTCGTGTTTGCAAATTCCTTTAGTTTTTGTTTGTCCTGGAAGCTTTTTATCTCTCCTTTTATTTTCAATGACAAACTAGCTGGATATAGTATTCTTGGCTGCATATTTTTCTCATTTAGTGCTCTGAAGATATAATGCCAGTCCTTTCTGGCCTGCCAGGTCTCTGTGGATAGGTGTGTTGCCAATCTAATGTTTCTACCATTATAGGTTACCTATCTCTTGTCCCAAGCTGCTTTTAAGATTTTCTCTTTGTCTCTGAGACTCATAAGTTGTACTATTAGATGTCGGGGTGTTGACCTATTTTTATTGATTTTGAGAGGGGTTCTCTGTGCCTCCTGGATTTTGATGCCTGTTTCCTTCCCCACATTAGGGAAGTTCTCTGCTATAATTTGCTCCAATATACCTTTTCCTGCTTTCTCTCTTTCTTCTTCTTCTGGGATCCCAATTATTCTAATGTTGTTTCATCTTATGGTATCACTTATCTCTCGAATTCTGCCCTCATGATCCAGTGGTTGTTTATCTCTCTTTTTCTCAGCTTCTTTATTTTCCATCATTCAGTCTTCTGTGTCGCTAATTCTGTCTTCTGCCTCATTTATCCTAGCAGTTAGTGCCCCATTTTTGATTGTACCTCATTAATAGTCTTTTTGATTTTGATTTGGTTAGATTTTAGTTGTTTTATTTGTCCAGGAAACGTGTCTCTAATAACTTCCATGCTTTTTTCAAGCCCAGCTAGTATCTTTAAAATCATGATTCTGAACTCTTTTTCTGACATCGTACTAATGTCCGTATTCAGTAGGTCCCTGGCTGATGGTACTACCTCTTGTTCTTTTTGGTGAGGTGATTTTTTTCGTCTTGTCATTCTGTCTAGAGGAGACTAGATGAATGAGAGAACAAAATGCTAACAGGTTAACAATGACCCCAGCAAATATACTCTAAACAAATCAGAAAAGACCTGAAACCAGGGGAAAAGAAAGGGAAAGAAAGAAAAAAGAAGGAGGGGAAAAAAAAAAAGAAAAAGAAAAAGATTAAAAGAAACAAAACCAGAACAAAACAAAACAAAAAAACCAGAATTTGATCAGATATGATCAGACTAGTGTATAGATCAGTGCCACACACTAGATTTTGTGTATATTTTGGTCTGTTAGAAGAAAGTGCCTCCTAAAATTTTAAGGAAAGAAAGACTTATATATGTCCTAAATAAGGGTTGATACAATGAAGGGATGGAAGATGACTGTAAAGATGAAAATTATAAAAGATTTTATAAAAGGAATTGATAAGATAAGAAGTTGTTTGAAAAAAGAAAGAAGAAGTTTTAAAAAAAGAAAAAAAAGGGGAGAGAATGTGATCAGGCAGGAGACTAGAACAAAGCCATACACTAGTGATTTAGGGTATATTTTGATCTGTGAGAAGAAACTGTATCTCAAAATTTTAAAGAGAGAACAACTTATATATATTTGTCAAAAATAAGGGTAAGTACTATGGAGGGATAGAATATGACTCTAAAAATGAAAAATAAAAAAAAATTTTTTAAAAAGGGATTGATAAGATGTTCGTTGAAAAAGGGAAAAAGAAAAATTAAAAAAAACAGTTAAAGAAATTAACTTTGAAAAACTAAAGAATCATTGTAAAAAAGCCATGAATTCCTTGTACAGTATTCCCCTAGCGCTGGAGTTCGGCTGTTCTCCTTGATCGGTAAACTTGGTCTTGCCTACTGTTTATGCTGATATTCTGGCGGAGGGGCCTGTTGCCGTGTTTCCCAGATGTCTTTGCCAGAGGCGGAATTGCCCCGCCCTTGTTGGTCCTGGCTAAGCAATCTGCTCGGGTTTGCTCTCAGGAGCTTTTGTTCCCTGCAAGCTCTCAGTACAGCTTTGGAGGACGAGAGTGAAAATGGTGGCCTCCCAATCTCCACCCGGAGGAGCTAAGAACTCGGGGCCCTGCTCCTCAGTGTGTCCCCAGAGAAAAGCAGTCAATCACTCCTGTCTCCCCGGTCTCTAGCCGCAGACTATGCTCACCCGGCCTGTGACCGAGCGTTTCCATCTCTGGCACCTGACTCGGTGTGGAGTCTCCAAACCCAGCAGATCCCTGCGGTGCGCTCCCGCACAGCTCCTCCCGGGGGAGGAAGGGGGGTCTCCCCGGATCTGCTGCTTGTTGGGTCCCTGCTGGAGGAGCAGTGGCCCGACTGGGCCGCGGATCACAGTTTATGGCAACCCCGAGCTGAGAGCCCGTGCCTCGGCTCCGTCTCTGCAGCCGGCTTCCCCGCTCCGATACCTGGGAGCTCTGCCGCACTCAGGCACCCCCGGTCTTTCTGTGACCCCGAGGGTCCTGAGACCACACTGTCCCATGAGGGTTCCACCCCCCGCTTAGCCACTGGAGCGACGTCCCTCAGCGGAGCCGACTTCTAAAAGTTCTCATTTTGTGCTCTGTGGCTCTATCACTTGCCAGAAGCGGCGACTGAGGCCCCCTCCCCCGCCGTCTATCCTCCCGAATATCGCCTCGGATTCACTTCTCCGCACGTCCCACCTTCCAGAAAGTGGTCGCTTTTCTGTTCAGAGAGTTGTTGCTACTCTCCTCTTCGATCTCCTGTTGAGTTCATAGGTGTTCAGAATGGTTTGATCCCTATTCAGCTGAATTCCTGAGACCAGATGAAATCCAGGTCTCCTACTCCTCCGCCATCTTGCTCTGCCCCCAGGAATCAGATTCTTAACTACATAATTAGAATTACTAGATCCAGTTTTTCCTGAAGCTGGCACTCCTGTTGAGCTTTCTGACTAGAAAAGTGGATTCTACCCAGAGTTTCAGTTGTAAATAAAAATGAACAACATGGAACACAAGGTTGAAACTTTTTCTGGTGTCTATAAGAAGCTTACAGGCAAGGATGTTAACTTTGAGTTGCCAGAGTTTCACTTGTAGAAAGTGGATTCTAGAATGTGGATTCCCTCTCATTTTTGTGTTTGTTTGTTTAAACTGGTTTGAATTGGAGTTCCCTCACTTGCAACAACAGTGTCCCAGATAATATTTATTCTGTCCAAACCCTTTCTGTTATTCAAGAACCAATGTTGTCCCAAACTCAGACCAAAGAAACACTTTATGCTGATGCCTGTAGTTTCTATTATAGAACAGAGGAAATCAGACCAAGGGATCATTTTGCTTCAAATTAGTAGAATCTGACTGAATGTAAACAGCTGTTGAGAAAAAGGAGCCAACACACTTCTTCCTTCAACAGCATCACCTCCAATGTTGGCCATTGCACAGTCTTGTGTTTTATGTAACTTTCTTATGTAAACATTTGAAGCCAAAGTCTGATAACTCAGTGAGTCAAGCACTCATGTCACATCAGTTGCATCCCCATGGGACAGACTTGATTAAAAATCCAAATGAACTAAGGAGAGTAATGGCTTCAGAAGTATATAATGCACCCAAATGTTTTGGGTATCAGTCACATAGTTTTTGGCTAGAATCAAGACCTCACTAATGGGAAACTATATGATGAGGAAATATGTCCCACATGGAGGAAATGTCTCACCCTGCATAAAGAATAACGAAATGTATTGTGTCATGTAACAAGAAGCCCAGGGGTGCGTTCACCGGCTGGATGACATAAGCAAGTACCTAGGCTCTGTTTGACTCTTAGGTCCATCATCCTCAGCTTACTGGCTTGGTCAGCTTGTCTCCTCAAGGTTCTAAGATGGCACCAGGAGTTCCAACCCAACCGCACCCCACTCAAGAAGAGGGACCTCCTTGAGAAATGGCTCACTTCAAAGCTGGGGTAAAGAAAATACAAGATGAACTGCAAACTCCTAATTGTGCTGGAACATTAAAACTGCATGTAAAGAATGATGGTGACATGTCAAAAGGACAATAGCCAGTTTAAAAGAGCTTTCTTTGGCCAACTTTGGGACAATTTGAACATCCAAATAAATAATGATAGTATTAGATTATAAGCTATTGAGCATCAAAATCAATAATGATGGTGTTAGCTTATAAGAGATTTAATAAAATAGCAATCTATATCTCCAAACTGATATAAATAAGGGAATAAATAGAGAGAACTTTTCCTTATAGTAGAATGCTAACTAATACATAATAGAAGGGATGGCTCGATTAGAAAAATCAACATTTGGCAGTTATCATAGAAATTAATTCAGTCAAGAAACATCAATGGATACTTAGAAGCAGTGGGTGGCATGCTGATAAGGGACAGGATATGAACATAGTATCAAACACAAGCATATCTCGTTTTATTGCATTTCACACATACTATGTTTTTTTGTTTTTGTTTTTTATAAATCCAAGGTTTGTGGCAACTCTCTACTGAGCAAATCCGTCAGTGCCATTTTTTCTGACAACATTTGCTCACTTCATGTCTCGGTGTCACCTTTTGGTAATTTCCTTAATATTTCAATTTTTTCCATTATGTCATTATGGTGATCTCTGATCATTGATTATGAGTTGCTGGAAGCTCAGATGATGGTTCTTATTTTTTAGCAACAGAGTATTTTTTAAGGTATGTACATTGTTTTTTAGATATGCTATTACACACTTAATAGACTATGGTATAGTATAAACATAATTTTTATATGCACTGGGAAACCAAAAAATTCATTTGCCTCACTTTATGGGTGATATTCACTTTATTGCAGTGATGTGGAACTGAACCCACAGTATCTCCAAGATAGGCCTGCACCTTCCCTCAAGATCCTCATTTAATACAAAGGGGAAAAGAGTAACTTAACAAAGGAAAAACCTGGCTTAATCAAGTGTTGAAAATTAATATCAACACCTAATAACACAAATGCAAATCTTGTGTCATCTGTTAGGGCACGATGAAAAGTAAACAACCTCCCTTTCATGGCATTTCCCCCCCACCAAAATGCATAACCTGAATCTAATTATGTGAGGATATCAGACAAACCCAATTTGATGGACATTCTACTCAATAAGTGGCCTTCTTAGATGTCGAGGTCATAAATGTCAAGGAAAGAACGAGAAACACTTCCAAATTACAGAACACTGAAGAGATAAGATACTAAATGGAATGCATGATCCTGGACTAGATCTTTTTGTAGTAAAAGATATTATTGGTACAATTGGTGAAGCTGAGGATTCGATGGTAGAGTGTTAATTTCTGATTTTGATGGTGGTTTTGTGGTTATGTAGTACAATGTTTTGTTCATGGGAATTATACACTAAAATACTCTGGAGTGATGGGGCATTGTGTCAGCCACACCCTCACACGGTTCAAGAAGAAAAGTTCTTTGTTCTCATCTTGAAACTTTTTTGGTAAGTTTGAAGTTATATCCAAAGGCGGGGTGGGGGGGGGAAAGCAGGGCTGTTTCTTCCAGAACATCTCTTCCCATTATTCTAAGCAGCTCCCCAGTGGAGAAGCACATTGGCCAGGACCGAGTCACATACAGTTTCTTTTTGGAGCCCAGGGCCACTGGCAACAGTGAATCCTCCAAGAGCCCTAGGCTGTTTGTCCTTGCATTTAGTTGCTGGGTGCTATTGTAAGGATTGGGAAACCAAAGATAGTGAGACTATCCTCTCAAGAAGTTCATGGAGTGGGGGGGCACGCCTGGGTGGCTCAGTCAGTTAAGCCTCTGCCTTCGGCTCAGGTCATGATCTTGGGGTCCTGGGATGGAGTCCTGCATTGGGCTCCTTGCTCAGTGGAGAGCCTGCTTCTCCCTCTGCCCCTCCCCCCCCACTCCGCTTGTGCTCTCTCTCTCTCTGACAAATAAATAAAATCTTAAAAAAAAAATTTCACTGGGGGAGCCTTTCACCAACTAGTAATTATAGTGCAGTAGCATCACTCGATGATCACGGAGTGCCTGGGATACTCTCAGAGCCCAGATGAACCTAAAACACCCTGGGGCAGGGGTGAGGCCAGGGCAGGCTTCCTAGAGAATGGGAGTAATGGCAATGGCAGCTCTTCTTTTGGCTGAATGGGGGATAAAATCAGGCACGAGGGAACACTGTAGGCTTTTAAAGCATACCCCCTTCCGGTTCTGCTACGGTATGCCCCTCAGCTGTGGCCGTTCCACAGACGAGGCAGCTGTTGGGCGGAGTGTGGGGAACTCTGGGGAAAGGAGCAGTCTGAGCAATGGTGCAGAGGAAAGCCCGGAGCATGTCTAGGCCTGGGCAAGCTATTCACCTGGCTTCGGAGTGGGGAGCAGGAAGCAAGGTGGTTCGGGGCCAGGGAAATTAAGAAGCTTGATTGTAAGGCTAAGAAGTTTTGACTTTCTTCTGGGTGTACAACGGGGAACCCTTAAATGTTTTAGAGGAGGCCTGTGTTTCTGAGCAGTTCATCTGGGCAGTGTGTGGAGAGGGGTAAGTTCGTGGTAGGGAGACTCACTGGATGACTGTCTAGGCAGAAAATGTTCAGGGTGAAATATGGCCTTGGGGATGGAGGAAAAATGATGACAGGAGAGAAAAGACCACGCTGAGTGAACCGGCTGATGGGAGAGGAGCGTCAGAGAGGATTTACTCTTCCAAGTACAAGTGTTGGGTGTCATTAGTAGACATGGGGATGGCAGGAGCATGCTCTGGGTGGTATCTGGTGGGGTCGGTTGGGGGACATCACTCTACCCACAGTGGTGTGGACAAAAAACCAGGACAAAATTAGTCAGGCATCATGCTGGGGTTTCAACAGAAAAGAGAGCATATATCCAATAATCTGTCTAGTCATTACCACCACTGCTTAAAACTCTCTGAAAGCTCCCCGTTGCTCTTAGGACAGACTGGTCTTTTCTGTGGCCCACAAAATTGGTGCACCTCTTGTGTCTCACACCCATCCTCCCTTTCTGTATGCACCACACTAGCCTTCTTTCAATCCCACCCATGGGATACAGTCACCACTGTATTTCCAACATGAGTAAGTAGGTATTGAATAAACTGCTGTTACTTCAGTCACGGGGCCTTTGCACATGCCATCCATGCATCCATGCTTAATCTTCCTTTTCCTCTTGGTCTGCTCAGAGTTTACTTACCTTTTAGATCTCAGTTCAAGTGTCACTTTTCCAGGAGCACTTCTCCTGACCTCCCTGATTAGGTCCAATCTCATGCTTTATGGAGACATGTACCTCCCCTTTCTGTAATTTTACATTGACTTGTAGGAATATTTGCCTAAGGCCCATCTCCCCCACAGACTGTAAAATCCAGGGGGCAGGGAGCAGGGAGCAGGGAGCACTGTTCTTTCTGTGAACACTCTTATCTCCTGTACTCAGCATGGGTAATGGAACTCTGTAATGCCCAGTGGTTATTTGCAGAATGAATTAGTGAGTGAGTGAATGAATGAATGAATATTCCATTGGTGCTTCTGGGAAGGGATTGAGAAGCAGGTTATGCTTGAGAAGCATCTTATAGGACAGATAGAATTTCAACAGATAGTTTTGGTCTTCAAGAAACCAGCACAAAACTAGCAAAAGCACAGAAGAGGGCTTGATCAAAGGCAGTTGGTGAATGTCTAGGAGAAATAGGGAAATGGAAATCAAGAGAAACAAAGAGTTCCAAGGCCAGAAAGACAAGCCAGATTTTGGAAAGATCCAAATGTTGCGGAGGTCTTGGTTCTTAACTTGAGACACTGGGGAGCCACGGAGGGTGGGGAAGGAAGATGATACCCCCAAAGCTTCTTTCTGGGGAGACGGACATGACTGGGTAGCAGGTGGCTGGAGACAGGAACTGGAAACAGAAAACATGCAATTGCAATTGCAATACCTTTGGTCAAACATGCGAAGTTGGGGTATTGTAGGTGAGAGATGAGCAGAGGGAAATTCGGGTGGGGAAATGAAAGAAACTTGGCAACAGATGGGAAGTTTAAGAATGAATGAAAGCCACGGGTGACTGGGCTATGGGCTCGTAAGACTCATGTCTTTTTTGTCTTTGGATGCCCCCGTAGAAAAAGAGATTCCTTTTCTTAGAAGTCGTGGAAAGGAAACTAATCTGGGAGCTACAAATGCTCAGAGAGGCCATAAAAAGTGAGGAAATCTGGCCCAAAGATCATTTCTATTTGGCTCATTCAGGGTTCAGTTGGCAACATTTAAAAGCAATGAGATTTCTCATAAACATCCCATATTTCTTCAAGACTGCCCACACTGGTCACCGTGTCCCCTGGGGCACCTGTTGGCTGAGCTCAGGTGGCTCTGCGTGGCTGCTCCCCAACACTCCACCTGGTCTTACTCCCGGAGGAGTTCCCTCATTACCTGTGAAGGCAGCTGACCAGCTCCCGGACACTGCTCTTCGGTGCAGCAGGAAACACGACATGTTCTATCATGGATCTGGGGCTTCCTAGAACTGGGGGGGCGGTGGTTTGGCCTGGAGGACCTACACTCTCAAAGAAATCTGATGAGATCCAGTTGACGAAGAGGCACAGCAGCACTTAGGGTGTCTCCTGACACTATAGCGCTCAGGGTCACAGAGCTCACTGGACGCGGTGAAATCTCTGCCACGGAGTAAATAACTACACTGGGGCATATGTGGACTTCATAAAACTTTTATTGATACGTTTATCACGCCAAAAAAAGGTTTTTTTATTTAAAATTCAAATTCCATTTGAAAAGGAGCCACAAATGATTGTTGGGGTCCCAGCCTGCTCTGGGAGGAGCCCCCACATTCATAAGAAAGCACGCACATTCTACAGCTACGTGATCTGATCACCCAGAACCGTATTCCGGGAAACTCCTAGAGATCCCTTGCAGGACGCCAGCCGTGTCTTTAGTTGGTAGTTGGGAAACAACAACAACAACATAACTCCATTCTAAGACTTCTCAGAACATCGCTGGCTTTGAAACTATTGACCCTCAAGGATCTACCACCACCCAACCTAGAATATATGTATGTATGTGTGTGTGTGTGTGTGTGTGTGTATATATACATATATATATGTATATATATATATATATTTTCCCACTGACATATCACTGTTTTTGTTGCTTGCTGCTGGCACATCAGACCCTTAGGATGGCCTCAGCACACCTGGCCTTCCTTCTGGGTGGGATCCTGTGGGTTCTGGCTGTGGATGGGCAGCCTTTCAGGAACGCTTGGACTTGCTGCAAGTCGGGCACAGAAGCTGCCCCTTGGTGACGATGTACGCCCGGCCGCTCAGCTGCTGCTCACAGCCCTCACAGACAAAGTGTTTTCGGTGCCAGGCCAGGTCTTCCACACGCTGGTAGTCCTCTGAGAATATGATCTGGGGAGGGGAGCAGAGGAAATGCACGACTTGGGTTCTGTCCCTAGTAGAGACAGTGCGTGGAGGACAACTTGTAGATGGTGGTTCCTCCTCTCCCCATTCTCGTCTTGACCTTTAAATGCGTCAGTGGAGGATTCTGACCTAAATCTTAGGCAGTAAGTACAGTATTTGGCACAGGTCATGATTGCATCTTAGCTTCTTAGATGGGGAAAAAAAAAAAAAATTCTCCGCCACAGGCACATTTTACTTATCTAGCATCCATAATACTCTTTGGCCCCAGAACAAAGCCCAGTTGTGTTCTGAGATGGGATTACATACACCAGTGAAGACCGCCCAACCATAGCTAAGGGCCAATGGCCAGTCTTCAACAGCAAGGTCACACAGGATCATGTGGGCTTGGAATAAAGTGACACTTTGGAATATGTAAATATGTATATATATGCTCAGGAATCCCTGAGGAGAGCAGAACAGCATTTAAATGCATTTTATGATTTGGGGGGAACCAGCTGCATGACGTTGGGCAAATCACTTCATCTTTCTGTGCCTCAGTTTCCATATCTGTGGAACGGGGACAAAAAACTGACCCATCCCACAGGGTTTTATGAGTTCTACATGTGTTACTACATATGAAGTACCTGGCATAGTGACTGAGACACAGCCGAGGCCATGGCATTGTCATCGACCTCTCTGAGCTTTTCTCTTCTCAAATGTAAAATGGAGATAATGATGGTCTCTCCCTAAGAGACCGCTGTGAGATGTAAATGGCATGTCACCTATCAAGTATGGAGCAAATGGCTGACCCATTGTAAGCCCTTAATAATGGATGGAGTGTTGCGACTCTAAGTATACTGTTGTCCTCACAAAAATGAGGTTGTGGCGGGGCACCTGGGTGGCTCAGTTGGTTAAGTGTCTGACTTCAGCTCAGGTCATGACCTCAGGGTCCTGGGATCAAGCCCCGCATCGGGCTCCCTGCTCAGCGGGGAGTCTGCTTCTCCCTCTCCCTCTGCCCCTCCCTCCGCTCATGCGCGCTCTCTCTCTCTCAAATAAAATATCTTTAAAAAAAAAATGAGGCTGTGGGGGCAGGCCTGCCGACAGTCCTTCCCCTCTTAACCTCTCTCGAACACACCGTTATTAGGTAAGACAATTGTCGGGCTTTAACTTCATATGGAGAGGAACATGTGGAAGGTGGGAGGATGGGGGAGGCAGATACTGGCTCAAAATGAAGAAGACATTTCTAACCCTCATACGTGCCAACAATGAAGGTAGTGAGTTTCCTGTCGTCACAGGCATGCAGACAGTAGTTACCATTATCATGATTATCATTGTCACCGTTAATATACCTTAGAGTTCCTCTAGCCTGAACTCATATTGGAGAGTCAAACCCCTTTCATGGCATCTCTATTGTATTCAGTTAATGTTTTAGTATTATATCATGTCCTCTCGTATTACCTTATAAGACTACTGGTGGCTCCTATTTATTAATTCCTTGGTCAGGCCCTGTGCCAAGCATTTTCATGCATGATCTCATTTTATCCTCATAGCAACCCCTTGGGACGGGCCTATTTTCCTCCCATTTTATGAGTGGTAAATTGAGGCACAGGAGTTAGGTAACCACACCACTAATCGTGCAGAGCCAGGTTTGAATGTGGGCAGTCTGCTTTCTGGCACCTGCCGCTCCCCCCAGAGTGTTCTTCTGAGCACTTAGTAAGTGGCAGGCATTGTGCCAAGGACAAGACCTGACAAGAATGATGTGTCTGACCCATCCCGAACAACCCCATGAGTGTGAACTAGTTTCTGCCCCCCTTTGCAGATGGGGAAACAGAGGCCGAGGGCAGGACGCGAGCTCTGAGCCTTAGTTTTCCTACCTGTGGATCACGTCCTCAATGAAGCCACACTCACCTCGGCCTCTGGGTCCTCTCCCACAGTAGTGGGAGTACCCTCCCCACCGCCCAGCACCCCCCACCCCCGACTCTCACCTCATCGCAGCCAGAGCACCGGGGCCGCAGGCTCTCGCAGTAATGGCGGCCACACCAGGGTGCACCGTCCTTCCAGAAGTAGATGAGGTCCACCAGCGGCTCGGAACACTTGACACACACAAAGCAGGTGGGGTGCCACTGCTTGCTGTAGCCTGCCCTGTCTGAGTAGACCACAGGGCTGTCGGCAGGGGCCACTCCCTTGCAGAACTCACAGACCTAGAAGGGGAGGAGGACACCAGGGACCCAGGGTGGTCAGGACACTGCAACACGGGTTCGAGCGTCCACTCGTCTCTTTACTTCCTGAGGGCCCTCCAGCTTACTGCACCTCTCTGTTCCTCAGTCTTCTCATCTTCAAAGTGGGGTAATAATATTGTCTACCTAGTAGATGGTTGTGAGGACTGAATAGAGCAGTTGTTTAGCTCAGGGAGTCTCAAACTTTTTATCCTCCAGGACCCTCTATATTCTAACAAATTATTAAGAACCCCAAAGAGTTTTTGCTCATATGGGTAATAGCTGTTGAGATTTACCAAAAGAAAAATTAAAACTGAATAAAAAAATTAAGTAATTATTAATTCACTTAAAAATAATAAACTGACATGTTAACATAAATATTCACAATTAAAAATAACTGTTTTCCCAAGCTGAAAAATTTAGTGAGAAGAGAGGCACTGCTTTATATTTTTGCAAATCTCTTTACTGACTAGCTCAATAGAGGACTGTGGGATTCTCATAATTGCTGTAGCTCCTCATCTCTTGCATTATGTGGTTTTCTTTGAAATATATGAAGAAAATCTGACCTCACACTGGTATGAAGTTGGTTAAAGGAAGGGAAGAGTATTTTAATAGGCTTTCCAGATCACTGTGGAGATTCTTCCTTATTCTATACCAAAACTGGACAGGTGGTAGTTTCTCAAAAGTCAATGTGGAGTCTGAACTGTATCAATCAACCTTTCATCCTGGTTACATTAAAATCCAGGACCACCTTGTACTTTGAAGGGATCTTTTACCCATTTACGCACATATGATTATTTTTAATGAACTTTAAGTTTTAGAAGAGTTCTAGATTTGCAGAAAACTTGTGAAGATAGTACAGAGAGCTCTCATATACTCCACACCTCAATTTCCTCTGTTCTTAACGTCTTAGAGTAATATGATACACTTGTCACAATTAATTAACCAATGTTGATATGTTATTATTAACTAAAGTCCCAACTTTATTTAGATGTTCTTAGATTTTACCTAATGTCCTTTTTCTATTCCAGGATACGTTACATTTAGTTCTCATCTCCTTAGGCTCCTCTTGGCTGTGACTTCTCAGACTTCTTTTTTTTTTTTTTTTTGGAGAGAGAGCGAGAGCGAGCAAGCATGACTGCAGGGGTGGGGGACAGAGGGAGAGGGAGAGAGAGAATCCCAAGCAGGCTCCATGCTTAGTGAGGAGCCAGATGCAGGGCTCGATCTCATGACCCTGAGATCATGACCTGAATCAAAACCAAGAGTCAGACGCTCAACTGACTGAGCTACTAGGCGCCCCTAGACTTCCCTTGTTTTTGATAACCTTGACAGTTTGGAAAAGTACTGGTCAGGTGTTTTGTAGCACGTCCCTCAACTGGGATCTGATGTTATTGTCATGATAATGTTGGGAGGAAAACCACAGAGGTTGATCGCCATTCTCATGACATACTATCCAGAGTACATACTTAATCCATCAAATCTTTTGAGTTATTTTGGAGTTATTTCTGGCTCCTCACAACTCTGGTGATGCTGACGCGGATGATGGCGCTCTCATTTCCTTAAGTCCAGCACCATGCTCAGGATTGTGCACACCTTACTAATACCCCTTACAGAAACCCTGGAAGGTTACTTCACCTCCTAACTTGGCTCCCTTCTAAGGAAATCATTATTTCCCTCCAGACATGGAAAAACGGAGGTTCAGAGAGATTCAGTGGTTGCTCAGTAATGTACAGCTGATAGAAGGCAATGACGGGATTTGAACAGCGGCCAAGCCTAACCCGGAAGCCAAGGTTCTTTCTACTGCACTGTGTGTAGGCGCCAGCAAACCGCAACCATGACCAAACCCTGCTGCTGCCTGGACCTGTAAGATCCACCAAGCTAAGAATGGATTTTATGTTTGAACTCCAGTTCAGTGAAATGTTTTCTCCCAAAAAAGAATTCCATTTTTCTTATTAGTGGACCTATATTATGGACTGAATTATGTCCCCCCCACCCCAGATTCCTATGTTCAAGTCCTAACTCCCAATGTGACTGTATTTGGCCATAGGGCCTTTTAGCAGGTTATTAAGGTTAAATGAGGTCATAAGGGTGGGGTCCTAGTCAGATAGGACTGGTGTCCTTATGAGAATAAGAGAGACCAATCCCCCTCTCTCCCATTCTGTGCACGCACAGAGGAAAGGCAGCTATGTACAAGCCAGGAGGAGAGGCTTTATCAGAACCCTATTGCACCGGCACTTTGATCTTGGACACGTAGCCTCCAGAACGATGAGAAAATAAATTTCTGTTATTTAAGCCACCCAGTCTGTGGCATTCTGTTATGACAGCCCGAGCTGACCAATAAAACCTGTATTACAAAAACCTATGCTTAATGATACTATTAGATCTTGAATTTCAGAAATAGAAAACTCGGTGGAAATTTGTTTTCTCTCTTGTTACATAAAGTACCTACATGATATCATCAGTTTTGGCTCTTGGCCTACAACACCTGAAATATTTACCACCTGGCCCTCCACAGAAAATGTTTGCAGAGCCTGGCTTTAGATGAGTACTTGATCTGACTAAGCACCAATTATAGGTCAGCACAAACAGAAATATTTTGCCATGCAAAGAGGAGCAGGCATATGTTAAGAGCCTAAACACTTGGTATTCTTAAGTTATAGACTTGAATTACATTACTTAATATATATTCTTGTATACAGAGAGGAAATAAAAGTTATGATGATGGAAAGTAGGGAAAGAAAACCAAACGACGAGGAATGCCCATGTACTGACAGGGGTCCCTAAGCACAGTAGTTGTTGAGTGAATGGCTAGATAAAAAATGTATTTGGCTAATCGATCCAAACTGCCTGATGATGGTCCTTGGAATGTGCTAGACTTGTTTCAGTTATGCCCCCACGAATGAATGGTGTGAGTCCTTCACCACAACGAAAACCCTGTTCCCTTGCACATGACTGAGTCCCAGCTCCCATGGAGCTCATCAGAGGGTCTAAACCAAAAACAAGTGATGAATCATCATTCATTTATTTTCACCATCCCTTCGGCACATCTGGGAAGTGTAAACTCTTTGGCAAGCACTGTATGAGTACCAAGTGAGTTTTCTGTCTGTCTGTCTTTCTGTATTTCATGGGACGAAATTTCCAGCCCTTTTCCTCTCGCACAGAAGGGACTTAGTGTCAATTCACCAAACACCCAGTTGGGTATCACTGTGATACACCAGTGGGGCTCCCAACTCCAGATTTCCCAGATGTTGCTTAACATGGAAGCAGGGAAAGGGATACAAATGCACCTGGATGCATCTGGGGAGCATTGGAAGGCACCCACACCCGGCAGAAGGAAACAGAGGGATGGGAGGTCAGGAAGGGAGTCTGGGGGCCGCGAGCCCAGGTTATGGTTGCGACTTCTGGAGGTAATGGGGAGCCATTACTGGTTCTTGAGGCTGGGGGCACCGCATTTGGTTCACGCTGTAGCAAGAGAATTCTAGTGGCGGCAGCAGCGCGGAGGGGGAAGGAAGAGAGAATAATCCGTGGCCGCAGAGCTTGGTCCCCACCACGTCTGAAGGCGCTGTCTCAAGGACCTCCCTCAGTGAGGAGTGTCCCTTCCCTCATTGTTCCCCCGGCATCCCCAACTCATGGCCTCATTACTGCCAGTAGCCTGCCCTTTTCAAAGCAAACAGTGTCACTGCCATTTTATGAAAACAAGATGTCCGGGTAATGAGCCCTGTCAGCGTGTGTCAGGAACCAATTTCCTCCTCAGGCCTCTGATTTATTTTCTGTGCTCCTTTCCCTGTCATCTCAAAGGGTAGTAGATCGGACAGTGTCCTGGTTCTGTCAGCCTGGTGGCCCCTCAGTCACAAGGGGCAGGCTGGCAACCAAGAGTCAGAATGCCTAGCCTGCTTGGTTCCTATGATCCTGGCCTTGCCTTTCTCTGCACAAACTTATTCTCCTACAACCCTGGTACTGAAGTTGACAGTTTCTAAATTGCAGTGGATGGCCGAGAGTGGGGCTAGCTGTGTGACCTTGGGCAAGTTACCCAACCTCTCTGTGCTTTGGGTTTTTTTACCCATCAAATGAAGACTCTAATAATATTAACATCATATAGTTGTTCTTGGGATTAAATGAGATAATAGAGTTAATGGACTTTATAAGGGCTCAATAATAGCTAGCTAAAATCTCCTGTTGTCCCTACCCCAGCCCTCTTTATAGAGGAGAAGCCTGTGGCTCAGAGGGGTTAAATCACTTTCCCAAGATGACAAAGACATGTTGAAGGCAGGATGTGCTTTTGGTTTGGAGGCCTGGGGTTTCTTTCCGTAATACCACGATCACGCATATTGAAAGGAGGTTATTCCCCCCATCAAACAAAGCTCAATGAGCTCTGTTTTTTCCCCATCTCCATTTTTTCCATCTGTGCACGGCCAGAGGGTAGAGTTGCGTGAACCGCATTGTCAATCACTACCCCAGACTTAGCTACAGTCAGTTCCTTCTCCCAAACCACCCCCTGTAAGACAGTGGTTCTCAGGCCTGAGTCTGCCCTAGCACCCCCTAGAGGGCTCGTTAAAACAGACCATTGGGCCCCACACCCAGAGTGTCTGATTCAGACAGGTCTGGGATGAAGTACAGGAATCTGCAAGCTCCCGGGGATGCTGGTGTGGTCAGGGGACTCTCAGTTTGAGAACCACTATCATAGAGTGTTTAAAAATGACCTTAAAAATAAGTTCAGCAAAAATGATACCACCAATTTAGTTTGGTTACAGCCCAAAAGCCAATTTGAATTCCTGGGATGCTTAAATTCTAGACAATTTTTAAGAAAGCCCAGTGTGGTCATTCTCAGACTACTTTCCCTATGAAGGAGATACTGTGGCCAAGTAAAAGTCCCTTGGGACTATGTTAAAAGGCATAGAGAAGAACACTTATCGCTATCATATCAATTGGTTCTTATTCATACTCTCAACCATCTAAAATTAGAGCTTGCCCTTGAGAATCTTTCTAACATTTGCCACATAGCTTAATTTGCAGACTATTTCCCCCTTGCGGGGGAGGAGGTGTGGCACAAATCTTTCACTGGTGGAACAAAGGTGAAGTTTCTCCTTGTGCCACTGAAGTCTGGCCCTGTCTCTGTTCAAATGGTGAGAGATTCTGAATGAAAAGGGTCTAAATGAAAGGGTTTGGAAATTCTGTACTTTGGGCCTTTGCCAAGTGTTAAAACACCTGCTTGGAGAAAGCTGAGGAACACTTTAGATGTTGATGCCTCGGGAGCTAAGACCCTGTAGGGTTGAGGTTCCCTTGGTCGTGGTGTGTGGAAATGATGTGGACAAATTCTTGGACACTCCTCCAACCCATGGGTGTCTAAGTCCCTTCTTTTGATTGTTGACCTCCTTAATGACTTGCTTCTGTTGAACAGAATATAGTGGGAGGGATGTTACCGATTCCTGAGGTAGGGTCGTAAAAAAGACAACACAGTCTCCTCCACTGGGATCTCTCTCTCTATACACAGGTTGGGAGCCCTGGGCAGGCAGGAAAGGAATCCCGAGACCTCTTTGTGAGGGCAACCCTGTGGAGAAGCCACACAGTGAGAGGGGAAGAGGCCCAAGGAGCCCGTTCCTGCCTGGTCCAGCCCAGCTGGTTGTGTCTTCCTAGCATTGAAGCCACAGGCCAGTGAGACAACGAGCTTCACAAGCCTCCAGCTCCCAGCCTACAAGCTGTTCCAAATGATGCCACAAGGGCAGAGATAAGATATCCCCCACTGAACGCTGCCTGATTGCTGATTTGTGAGCAGGACAGATGTTATTTTTTTAAGCCTCTATACCTTGGGGTGGTTTGATATTCAGCATTAGATGACAAGAACACCCAATGTGGGCAAACAGAATCATTAAGGCTTCTGAAATGGGAGTAACTGAGACACAAAGTGTTTTAGGCAACAGTAGGTTAGGGACAGTGGCCAAGGGTTATGTGGCCAAAGAACTGTCTTTAAGGACGGAGCTGTGTTGGCCTTCAGAGAATGATCAACAGATATGGAGAACCCTCTGAACCAGCGATAATCTCTCTCTTGGGGTTGCCAGAAGTTCTGTCCCAATCATTCTGTTCTTTTCTGGAAGTCTCTTAGCCAAAGGCCTACTCAGTCTAAACCCAGAGTGCCTTGTGAAAATCTCACTATTACAATACAGTAAATATTAACACAAGGGCCTTGAATTCAGGCGCTGGGTTCTTTCCAACACAAATACTCAACAATTTATTTATAAACAGCATCTCCCCATTTCCTCTTATGGTGATTATTCACCATCTTTGCAGCCTCGTGTATCCCAGAGGTTTTTTTTTTTTCTTCTTATTTTTCTTTCCTTTTTTGGCCCAGTGTCATTTCTGGCATCTTTAGACTCTTGCGTTCTGTTCCCCCCACACTGTCATCTTCCTGAGATTCCTCACGGTACAGATTGGGCAGGCTGGGTGCAGTGGTTAGGGTGACGGGCTTTGGAATGAGAGCCATGCCATTGCTTCATCACCAGTGAGCCCTCAGACAAGTCACCCACCTCTCTGGGCCTCAGTTCCCTCATTAGGAACATATGGCAGGCCCTGGCTCATGGGAGATGCTTTACGTATGGTGGTCACTGTTGTTGGCCAACCATTTCACCTCACGCTTCTTCTTGGGGCAGATAATTGAATCTGGGGCTCTCTCCCGAGCAAGGTAACATGTTAGGCATTTCTAACTGACTCTCCCTCCTCACTGGTTATCTGATAAAGGGGGAACACGGAGCCAGGAAGGCTTCATAAATGCTACCCTCGGAAGAGAGGCCGTCAGCCTGGGGTGTTCTCAAATCCAGCTTTGATGAGTGTATAGGCAAGGACTGGCTTCCCACCAAAGGAAAAAGCCTTACATGGGGTCGTCTCTGTTGCAGTGGCCATGTGCGGCGCCTGCAGCTGCATGGTTCCTGAGGAAACAGAAGCTTCCATTGGCTAGAGTCTTTGTGGGGTTTGGGGTAAGGCAGGCCTTAGTTCCAGTTCTGGCTTAACCACTCACAAGCTAGATGACTAGAAAAAGGGGAAATTATATTTTGTAGGAGAATTCTTAGGATTCAGTAAAAAAAAACAAAACAAAAAAAAAACAACTATGTGACACCATTGGCATAGTGCCGGGTACAATCTAGATAGTCAAGGGATGGCAGCTGACATCATCATCATCATCGTCATCCTATTAACCTATAAAATGGCAAAATGAAGTTGGATAAAACCAAAGTAATTCATAAAAAGCTAGTAACCATCTTTTACAGCGGTTCGAGTTCTGGGGTGAGCAAACTACATCTGTGGGCCAAATCCTGCCCACCACTTGTTTTTGCAAATAAAGTTTTATTGGCACACGGCCATCGTCATCGGTTTAGATCCTGTCTATGGTCTATGGCTGCATTAGGGCCACAAGGCCAGAGTGAGTAGTTGTGACAGAGACCGTATGGCTTGCAAAGCCTAAAATATTTACCATCTGCCTTTTACAGGAAAAATTAGCCAGCTCCTGTTTTAGTCAATGGAATATGATGCAGCCTACTCCAGAAAAAAAAAAAAAAAAAGATGCTTGTGAAGCTTATGTGGCAACATGGAAAAGTATTTATAGCATAAAAAATGGGATAAAGGGAATTTTCTGTGGAAAAAAAAATCCCTTTAATGTCATTAAAATATCTCCATTGTAAAGAAGGAGGGAGGCAGATGTTGAGAAGCTTGGTAACCATGGCGATTTCCTGGGCCTTTTGGCCCGGGTCCTCCAGCTCAGACAAGGCTCAGGATGCGGGGGTGGGGCGCTGGTTTCAAATTCCCAGAGAGGGGCTGGCAGGAAAGCCAGCCTGCTGAGCCCACAAGCCAAACATCTGCTGCACAAAGGTTTGGAAGTCCCTTGCCCACAAATATGTCCCTTGTTGGGGCAGGAGTCGGGCTGAGCAGCCAGCTGCTGTAAGTTTCCATCTGAGAGGCAGACCTCTGTGGGAGGGTGCTGAGGGGAAGGGGCTGGGTGGGGGCACCGGCAGGGATGATAAACACTAAAGGGTGGAGATTACTCTGAGTGCTATGTTCTGGCTTTCTTTCCCCTTTCTTCAGTTACAAGTTTGGGGTGTAGGGAGAGGCGGAAATTCCACGCCCAGGAAATCCGTATATTTCATTTCTGAGAAAATACCAAGTAAGCATTCTAAAGGCGGGGAAATGGTTTGGTGGGGCTGTTAACAATCAGAGCACTGAGGTCATTGCCCTCGCGGCCCAGGCGCTCCTAGGTTCCATCCAGGTGGGAGAGGTGGGGAGCAGACGGCCTGGAAAGTGGATATGGAGCTTTGCCATGCTGGAGCAAATGTTCCAGGTTGCTGCAGTTGGCAGTTCCCTGGCCAGGGAGACCTCTGAAGCCCTCCAAACCCAGGAGAACTCATGGTGGGTGAGACTGGGGTGCGGTGGGCAAGTCCTTCCATTGTTCTTGGCATACAGACAAGAGGCCCCCAGATTCTTCACTGGATTGGGCTGTGGGTGACTCCAAACACGGCTGCTCATCCAGCAAACATAAATGAGCACACCTTTGTGGTGTTGGCCCCACCCCAGGGCTGCTCATAATCCTCAGGGCTGGTGACGCACAAGGACCTGGGATGGGAGCCCCAGCCCCACCTCTTATCCACAAGCCTCTTAACCTCTCTCTGCATCAGGTTCCACATCTGCGAAATGGGTGTAACAACCCCTACCTCTCCTGCTAGTTGTTAGGAGGGTTCAGAGACATTAAGTTCCCCTCCCACCTGCCCCCCTTCCTTGCCAGCATATACACATGGGGCAAGTAAAGGAAAGAGGGAGGTGAGATATTTTGGGTTTTTAATTGGCCCCACTGATTCAAAGGGCACGCTTCGGGTGACAGCGGCTGAGGTAGCCCCTGGGATTTTTCTACTGCGGTGTCTCCTCATGAAGACAGATACCTCCAACAGCATTTCCCAGGTGTCCTTCATCTCTTAACCTCAGTGTAATAATGATGCTTTTGAAGAGGGTTGCTCTGAGGTAGGCAAGGGCAGCCACAGCTCTTGGGTTCACTCCTCAGATGTGCCTCAGCTGATGTGAGGTTCCCCCGTCCCGTCAGGGGGGGGCCTGAGTGCGGGCCCGGAGCTGGAAAGCTGGGGTGCACATCTGTGAGCCAGACTCAGATCCGAATAACCCTGAAGGCCCAGCCACACGGGGGAGTTGGGCTCAGAGGGTACTGTTCCCCCCAGCCGTCTGGCCCACCCACTGTTCTATGGCCTCACCCCTAACTCAGCCCCTGGGGGCATTTCCACATGGACAATTTGGAAAAGGCTTCTGGCAATAGCGTTCCTCGGGTCTGGATAACCCTTTCCTCTGAGCACATTTTGGTGGAGGAGCTTGGTGAGGAGGACTCCAGGGTCTCACTCAGCCGTTGCTGGCTTCAGGCCCCTCCCAAGCTCTCTGAGGAAGGACACCACAGTAACAGGCGGATAGCAGCTTGACGGAGCCAAGCGAGCTCACTGGAGAACTGCCCTGCCATGTAGGCTGACTGTAGTGTGGAGGAAAGGGGGCTTGTGGCCTCAGGCTGCTGAAAAGTGTGGTTGTGTGGGGTATAAAGCAGTGTATAAAGCAGTTCTGGGTTTCCAGAACTCCCCGTGGACCATTCAGTGGGGAATGGGAGAGTGCCGTGCAGTGTCCTCAAAGCTGGACTCCCTAAGCCAGGAGGCCAAATACATCTAGAAAATGCCTGCGTTGTCATCTCTTCAATCCTCACCATATGCCAGTTTGGCGATATCATTTTTCCTGAGCTTTTATATAAAGTTATTTTTATACTCCTTAGCAGTGGTTCTCAAAGAGTGGCCCCCAGACCAGCGCCAGCATCAACCTGGGTGCTCAGTAGAAAAGCTGAGTCTCTGGCCCCACCTGCCCCTACTAAGCAGGGAGCTCTGGGGTGGGGCCCAGCCCTCTGGATTTTAACCAGCCTTCTGGGTGACTTAAGTTTGAGAACCACTGCCACAGCCTACCAGAGGCTCTCCGAAGATCCTACCACAAAGAAACACATGTAGTTTTGGTCACTCTCAGGTCTCCTAACCTTACATGGCCATGTAACCCCTTTGTGGCCTAATATCCATTAGTTTTCCAAGGAACAAGCTTTGGGCAACAGGAAAGATGGACTTGGGGTCTGACAGAGGTTGGTTCAAATCCCACAGCTTTTCTTTTTAAGTTCTTGGGTGGTTGGGAGCTTTAAATCAGATACTCTAGTGCTTAGCGCTACCCTTGATTCAGAAAAAGCCTGCCACACATATAGCTGCTAACGATAGTAATAATGATCATTCTTTGGATGATAAACCATACTACGTCACCAATATAGTTCTAGGAAAATGGGTTTCATGTGCCCTTCCTTTTGCTTCCATTTTTTCCCCTAAATCACCACTTGGATTTGGGATGTCAGTGTGAGTTCTACAGTTTCCTCCCCACATCTGGGTTCTCAAATGCCCTGGCCACTCTGGCAGAGTTCATTGTCCTCATCAGGGGAGCAAAAATCAGGATTCCTGCCTGATGCTTGGCTCTGGTAAACTGTCCTACACTGCCCTTTTATGAGAAATAGAAGGCAAAGCACACAGGTTGGCCAGCACCCATGTCCACTTAACATGGCTACTCACTGGGCTAAGGCAGAGCAGTGCAGGCAGCACACATCCACAACTAAGTTTGGGGTTGCTGGGGACACACTATCTATGGTCTAAGTCTATCTTGCTGTCTTTATAGGATTTGCTCCCTGGATTCAAGGAGATAAACAGGGAGTTATAAATAAGAGCACCCAGCCTTCTTTCTTCCTGGAACAGATCATAAACAGGGTTTTATAACTCTGCATCACGTAGTAGGACAAGTACTGGATCCAGGTTCTACTCCTTAGAAACTATGGGACCTTGGAAAAGTTACCTACCGTCTCTGAATCTCTGATTCCACACCTGTAAAATGGGTTTGGTGAAATTCACCCCACTAGGCAATTGTGTGAATTAAACAAAGACCTTGAAAGAGTGGGCAGGTATCTGGCACAGAGCAGGTGCTTAATAAATGTGAACTTGAATCCCATCATCCTCCTGGGCAATATGGCCATCTAGATTGTCTCCATCGTTTGAGGCTCTATTTAGTTAGAACGCTCACTTATTCATCCATTTGTTCATTCATTCATGGTTCACATATTTATTGAGCGCCTACTATCTCTATCAGTGGCACCTGCTGAAGATACAGAGATGAAAAAGACAAGCCAGCAGCACCTAGAGGTGACATAAATACATGACATACAGACCTGAATCCACTAATTACATGACTAATTATCTAAGCAAGATTGGAGTTCGGGTAAGGAAGGAGAAGGCCATCTTCCCCAGCCAGCCCAGCCCAACCAATACGGGCTTCCTTCAAATTCCCTGTTCATTGTCTCATCTTGTTGTTTATATACTTCCAAACTGTCACAACTACTTCCTAAAGTTGACGGTAGGCAGAGACCTGGCATTTCAGGCCACCTTTGCCCCACTTCCCTGCTGTGCAAATATGTGGGGCTGAGTCAAGGATAAAATATGTTCTCAGATCAGCATAGCTCTCCTGGGAATGGCAATTGGGAAGTGTCACAATGACTTAAAGAGATCGCCCTCCAACTTGGAATTGGGTGGTATTTATGCTTTAAGGACAGATGACTATTTGGATAGAGGGCTGGAGGGAGAGGAGACTAATTTATGAAACATGGTAACTGATCTAAATTCTTTTTAAGTTGCTGGGACATGTATTCTTCCTGAAAAATAGGTCTTTCCAACACATATCCAAATTTGTGGTAGGGAAAATAGTTTTGTTTTTTGTCTTAAAGTTCTCAGATTAGGGGCACCTGGGTGGCTCAGTCAGTTAAGCGTCTGAGGTCATGATCTTGGGGTCCTCAGATCAAGTCCCCCGTCAAGCTCCCTACTCAGCGGGAAGTCTGCTTCTGCCTCTCCCTCTGCCTCATCCCCGGCCACCGCTCCCCCCGCTGCTTGTGCTCTCTCTCAAATAAATAAATAAATAAATAAATAAAATCTTTAAAAAAAAGTTCTCAGATTAACAGTGTGAGGCCATAGTTCACTGGATGGCAATTCCAGATGAATGGGCCAACACATGGGGACTGGACATGCAGGATGCAGGTTTTGGATGACAAGTTTGAGTCACTGCAGGGAAGGAGGAGCCCAGCCCTCTCTGAATGTAGTGACAGCATCATTGGGGTTGCCATCTCCCTGGGATGTCTGGCTCACACAGGTGCCTGCCAGCCTGTTAGCAGCAAGGCAGGTAATTTGCTTGAGGGCTCCCTGTATTGGGACCTTTATCTCCAAATCCCAAATAGAGGCAGTTGAGGCCAGTTGGCTGATAGGGGCAGAGGGCCAAAGGTAGAAGGCGGCCAGAGGCCAGGAAACAGTCAACATCAGTCCTTGGTGGCACCTGCCTCAAGCTAGTCCTCTTACCTCCTGTGGGGCAGATTCAGGCAAACCAATCCATGAGGCTTTCACCTCCCAGACACTCTGGCTTCTGCAATTTTTCTCAAACAGCCCCCAGGAGCTCACTCCCTTACAGCATGTCTTTTACATGCTACTCGAGGACGCTACCAAAGCACAGCTCAGATCCTGTGACGCCTCCCACCCACAGCCTGTCACAGCTCCCCGTGGCCCTCAGAGGGATGTCCAACATCCGTGCTATTCTCCTATGTGCGGACAGGGTCTTCTGCCTGTTTGATTTCCTGGGGCTTGGCAGAGAGTACAGGCTAGTCAATACTTGAGGGACGAGGCTTGCCGCTTTAGGAAGCACGCCCCTGCTGACCTGGCCAGCCTCGGGTCCCCACGTCCCCCGGCACACTGTGCTTTCAGTCACATGGGACTCCGCTCAGGCCTCTGGCTCCACCGTGCTCTCTGGAACTTTTGTACATGCTCATCTCTATAAGGTGGCACAGAGCTTCCCTGCCAAGCCTGAAGACTTGGATGCATCCTGGTTATTCTTTCCAGGCTAGGCTGGGCCCCAGCTCCTCCTCCAAGCCGACCCTCACCCCAGCCAAGGTTCGATGCCCTTTCTCTAAGCTGTGACAGTTTGGTAGTCTGGGACCTCCCCTGGATGATGAGCCTCTCAAGCACGGTGATTGTGTGTTATTTTCCGCAGGACAATGCCTGGCCCAGAGTAAATGAGCACCACATAGCTGCTGGCCGGGATGAACGCATGGATGGATGCATGAATGAGGGGAAAAGCCTGGAGCTGGGGCCCCAACTGCGCAAGCCCTGGGCCTGGTGGTTTCAGCCACACCGGGAGGCCGGGGAGAGACTTACGTATTCTTTGGATGGGTCGCCGATGCTGCCGTTGGTGGTTGGGGCCGTGGTCTCTGTGCCCTCTGGCTTTTCTGGCTGCTTCCCCTCCTCCTTGGGCAAGCCCCCCTGCCCAGGGAGGGCCACCTCTCCCACGCCCAGCGCCTCGCTCTTGTACTGCTTGACAAATTCTTCCATCACTTTCACCTCGTTCTCCAGAAGTCCACGGCAGCGAGAGGGGTCCTGGTCGTAGATGGGGAGCTGGTGCATGAGCTGGCGGCGGCGGTAATAGGCGCCCTCGGTGCCTGTCACTGGCTGCTTCTCCTTTGGGATGAGCTCCATGTACTGCAGGCCCTAGTGGGGAGGAGATAAAGCAACTGTGATTTGCAGGCACCCACACAGAGATCTGGAACGGGCGAAGTTTCCAGCTTCTTCGGGTTTTCTGCAGAACCTGAGGATGGTCAAGGCAGCAATGTTGTCAATCTGGCAACACCCCAGAGAGGCCTAAATAAGTTTCTGGATGAGAATGGTGTACTTTAAGTCAGTGTTCATTTTAGATTCGTGGACTTTGAGATACAGGTTTGGTTTCCTTCAACACTGAACATTTTTACTTCATTCACCTCATGGCAATGCTCCTAATTAAAAAAAAAAAGTCAATCTAGCTTAAAATTGCTTTTCTTAGAAAAGTATAATTAAATCATTATAGGCATAAGGTATTTCATGGTTTATTAATTTAAAAACAGGCAAAGGCACCTTCTAATAGAATGAATTGACAAG
Organism: Callorhinus ursinus; assembly: GCF_003265705.2. Lineage (NCBI taxonomy): Eukaryota > Metazoa > Chordata > Mammalia > Carnivora > Otariidae > Callorhinus > Callorhinus ursinus. The sequence goes on along the minus strand of NW_027397077.1, from coordinate 38,353,853 downwards.
GTCTCAAGGTAATAACATTTCCACATCAGTATGACTGGTAACCATCTGAATACTAATATGTCCATAGATAACTGTCCAATTTGGCTTTTTTTTTTTTTTAAATGAACAGTAATCTTATACTTGGGTGGCTGCCAGGGATGGGGAGATTAGGGGGAGATAAAGGTCAAGGCCAGACAGCATGAGAAAGTGTGAAAGGCAAATTGTTTTCCTTGACAACTGTTCTTGGCATCTGGGCTTGTGACCCTGACACCCCCACTAGGTTGCTTGATTCCCACTGCCCAGGTGGCTGTTTCCATATTAACCCTCTTGGAACATGCCTGCCCCATATCACATCACTTGGGGTTGTACTCATTTTGGAACTGAATTGTGTGAATCAACATGGAAAGTCATACAGCAATTCATAATGACACCCCCTTGTTGTTGCCTGATGTTGGGGAGTAGGGGTGAGGAAGTAGTGGGAGGGGTGTACTAGTCCAGAGCCTGGTTTGCTGAGTTTCATAATAAATGCATTCCGGATGAGAGTTCTGGAGAAGGGAGAGGCAGGTGACCTGCGTTCCCATGGGACTCATGAGGCGAGCAACAGCTGTGGATGCCCCCTAGGGGGCTCCGTCCTAGATGCTGGAACATCTGGCTGAGCCTTCTTCTGGCTCTGTGGGCTCATGGCATACGCCGTTACTATCCCTTCATCTGCACAGTCCCCAGCACTTTTCTAGGTGCTTTGCCAGATACAGGAGATGGCCTAGGTGGTGGACAGAGTCCTGGGGTGTCAGAAAATGTGGGGTTGTAGCTCCTGCCCTGCTTTTGTTCTCTGTGTAAGACTGAGAAAGCACCCAGCCCCTCTGGGCCTCAGTTTCATCATCTGCAAAGTTTGGGGTAGATAAGACTGCATGATCTTCAGGGTCCTGACCACTGTGAGAATTCTGTGGTGACCTCACTCAGTCCTAACCTCAACTATGAGAGAGAAGTGGTAGCACCGACCCGAGTCTACAGGTCAGGAAAGTGGCTCAAGGAGTCCATGGATTCTGGTTGGTCCAAGAGGCCAAGACCGTGAGCCCCCACATATGGAAGAAGAAGCACAAGGGGGCCACTCAGCTGACTGCTTGTCTGGAAAGGGCTGAGTCCTGACTCTGTCTGGGGAAGGCAGGGGGGATGTGGTTTTTCTCTGGGTCAGTATGAAATTGCAGGGGGCTTCCAACACGAACATGCCAGGCAGGTAGGTGTGAAGAATCTAGTCTCACACTTTGGGGTGTGTAAGAATCACTGGATGACATGGTGACTCTGATTTAGGAGTCTGTGAGGGGCCTAGAAGTGAGCACTTTTGCAGGTCCTCCTGGGTGAGTGTGAAGCCGGATATCTGAGGATCGGGGCCTCTCTGGGGACAGTGGGTAGCGGGACAGGATGTGACCCTCAGAGGACAGGGAGAGCAGCAGACTAGCAGCCTACAGTCTGGGGCAGGGCACAGGACCCTGGGGAGACGGGTTAGGGACAACAAGACGGGCTGTGGGGGGCAAATACCTCCCACAGCCATTCCAATTTTGTGCTGGGGCCTGCCCTGCTCCCAGGATCTAAGGAAGGATTTTGGAGAAGTAGAAACAAGGGCATTGCTCACGGTGCCAGAATGGGCACCCAGACTCGGCCATCATCTCATTCATTCCAAGTGTTGAAGCAGTTCCAGTTGCATGGCTGATGGAGCTCATGGGAGCGGAGTGTAACCTCTTCTCCTACAAAGGCTGCTGACCCGCCCCCCCCCGCCCCCAGGTTGAGTGGTTGAAGGCATGGTGGTGCCTATGATCTGGGCACCCTTCTAGGTGCCTGACCTGCGCTAACCCATCTAATTCTCATAGAACCCCTAGGAGGAAGGAATTAATATTACCCCTCGAAACACTGAGGCACAGAGAAGGAACCTCCCGAAGCTCCCACGACTCGTCTGTAGTTGAGACAGCTTGGTACTCAGCAGCTTGGGTCTCAACCACGTGTCTGTGACTTCTCTAGAAGATGAATGATTTGCCAAGAGAAAACGATTTCCTCCAATCTCTAAGAGAGTTTCCTTTGGTCTTGGGCAGGGTGCGGAGGCTGTGTAAGCACCGCTTAGGGCCACCATCCCCCAGTCCCTGGATACATCTGTGACTCCACCTTCAACAGCAGGTATCCCTCCCTGTTTTGCGTTACAATAAACACCAAGGTAGAAGTCCTGCAGCAGTGGCCCCCTGCGGGTAGGTGCTGGCCACCTGCTTGTCAACCCTGCATTCAGTGTCCTTTCCTGGCTCTGTCCTGGCTACAGGTGTTTGTGGCCCGCAGAGTTAAAGGATTCCTGGCCGGGGCCCTGGAGACAGGGATTTTTCCTTCCCCAGGAACCCAGTGTTCCTGTCACAGCTCAAAGCCCCAGCTGGGCACCGCAGCATCCCGCTGCCCCTGGCGTGTCTTCTGCGATGGCTGGCCCTGCCTGGCTGGCCTTGTCTGGCTGGCGCCAGCAGCTGATTGACACACCTGCGGCAGACTCTGCTCGCTGACCCCGGGGAGGGTATCAGAGTCTGCTGTTCAGACAAGCACACTGGTTGGCGTGGGCTTGGGAAGGGGAGGATGGAGACAGAAGGCAGGGTCAGAGTGGGCTGCCTGTGCCGCTCAGAGCTTGTGAGAGAATCTCTCAGGAATCTCTCCGGGAAGCTGATTAAGGTCATGTTCCCCGAACCTTTAGCAATAAGCCTTTTCTCGGAGCAGCTGGAAAGGTTGGTTTAGGTTTCAAGTTTTTCACGAGGACCTTTGAGTCATTTGGTGCTCCGCTGTCTGGCTGGGACATCCTGGGTGAAGGGGTTCCCAGAATCGGTCTTTGTCGGAAGAGGAATCAAAGGGCAGAGAGAAAAGTGGGAACGAAAGGTGCTTTATTCCCAGGGTTGGGCAGGAGGAGGGGCATGGACTCCGGACTCGGAAGACCTGACCCTGCCTATTCTTTCTGCTTCTCCAGCTGTCAGGCAAGGACGGTCAGCGGGCTTCATGGTACATGTCAATCCTAGTCAATAGTGGCTACTTGGAGTGCTGTCTCGAGGAGGATTCTGAGGCCCAGTGAGGGCTCTGTGGGAGACAGTGCCCTGACTGACCAGCAGTGTTTGCCACGGGTATGAGTGCCACACCGGCGGAGCCTCCTCAAAAACCTCTGTTTGCTCCCCTATAAAATGGGGTTATTATGCACGTAAGGAGTGGTGAGGTGTTGATGATATATCTATATGCCTGTCTGTCTGTCTACCTACCTGTCCAGAATGCTCAATGGATGCTGGTTCCCTTCATCTTTTCCTCCTTGCCTCCTCCCAAATCCTGGATAGCCTTCAAAGATTTGCCCAAGTCCCTCCCTATTCTTAGAAATTTATTCCCTTAAAAGTGCTCATCCAAGATACCTGCTTCTTTCTGCTTCTCCTCCTACCTGTCTGGTTCTCCTGGCCTGGCTTGGCAGGGAAGAGCCTAAGCTTTGGAGTCAGGGAGGCCTGAGTCCAAGGCCTGGCTCTGCCATTTAAGCCAGCTATGGGACAGTTGGCTAGTTGTGTCACTTCTTGGAGGCTCAGCATCCCCCTCTGTGGATAAGTGTAGTCATAGTCCATCCCTAACAGTGTTGGAAAATTAGATGAGACCGTGCATGTACAGCTCTTAGCAAAGTGCTTGGCACAGGTAAGTACTCAATAAATACTAGCCATTAGGTTTATTGTGACTAGTCTTTAATGGTTTAAGAATTTCTCCGTTTTTCATTCTGGTTGGGAAGGATGACAGCAAGATCCAGTCCCATTTCCAAAATATAATCAGTCCTGATCACTTGGTAATTAAAAAAAATGTTGGGAGGGTGAATGGGAAGAGAGAACTGTCCAATCTCAGAAAGGCAACTTGCTCAGGCAGGCCAGAGAGGGGGCAGACAGAGGGCCCTTTATACCATGTGGTTTTATGAGCCAGCATTAATCACAGCCTGACGATGCCTTCCTCTGATTAGTCTGGGGCCGAAGCACTTGGGGTTTTCACCAGCCAGTTCCTGACGCCCACAGCCAGCTCTTTTATGAGCTGCTTGCTTCAGTTTCCACTGACATCTTGGAGACCTGCTTGATGGCTTACCCAGACCTGGGCGCTGGAGGCAGACCTGAATGCGGAGCCGACTGGCATGTCCCAGCACTGCTATTGTTGGACGTCACCCTCTGTGGCCCGGATGTGCCCCTGCCTAGCCCCTCCAACTGGTGAAGGCCAATTAACCATGCTGTATTTCCTTACATGTAAAATAATTCCTATTTCACAGGGTGGCTGAGCTCACAAATGCTGACATATTCTTTTTAAAATATGTCTTCAAAAAGTATAGCTTTTAAAAAAGCATCTTGCCAATCTCCACTTGATCTAGAAGGGAGTCCCCCCACCTTTCCCCCACTTAAGCTACAGCCTAGAACTGTGCTGCTCAGACTCTCTATGGTGAAGGATCAGGTTTTTTTTTGTTTGTTTGATTTTTCCACCTATTGCAGAATGATTTGTGGGCTCACCGCATGAGATGAGAATGTAGCTCATGCCATGTTGAGATTTCCACGTGAGTCTGACCACAGTGGAATTCTGTTCAGTAAGAAGACGTCTCTGATCACATGCTTGGATGTCAATTGCTACTAAATTTCCCCAGCATTTCTTCTCAATTTCTGTACCTCTCGTTATGGGCCAGTCACAGGATTTTGTGGCAGTGTCAGTCCACGGACCACATGTGGCCAGAGGGGTGATGTAGTACAAATACTCATCAAACCTACTATGTGTCCTGCATGATGCAAGGTGCTGGGTAGGATGGTGCACAGGACAGGCATGGTGTCTGCCCTTGTGGGCCTCGCTTCACTCCAGTGAGAGAGATGATAACTAAGCAAAGATGCACCTAAGATAACTACACATTGCAATCAAAGCTTCTAAAGAAACACTGGAGAACTGAGAGAGAAACAATGTAGCTAGAGGGTAGGTGGCATCTGCTGTAGATTGGGTGGTTAGGGAAGGCCTGTCTGGGACCTGTCAGACTCAGCCATGCAAAGAGCAGGGAAAGGACCTTTCAAGTAGAGGGAACAGCAAGTGCAAAGTCCCTGAGGAGGGCAAAAGCCTAGAGCGTTCCAGAGCAGGAAAGAGGAAGGTCAGGGCGCTGTAAGGTAATGAGTGAGGGGTCATAGCTGGAGCTGTGGGAGGACTCTGAAGCCTCTCCTTTTTCCCCAGAAGAGATTTAATTAAAATGCCTGGCTTGCATCTCTAAAACTGTAGGGCCTTTTTAATCTCATTAACTTGTGGAAACCACCTAGGCCCTTGCTATTCCAGGTGAGGTCTGGGGGCCAGCGGGATCGGCATCACCTGGGAGAGTGTCAGGAGCGTGGAGTCTCAGGATCAGCCCCAAGCTCACTGGATGTATTTCAGCAAGCTGTCCAGATGATGTATATGCTTGCTGAAATCTGAGGGGCACTGGTCTGGTCCGCTGGGTCTTGAAGGTGGCTGCATGTGGGATTACCTGAGGAGTTAAATGCCCATGTCTGGTGATGGCGATCCTGCAATCTAGAGCTTCTGATTTAACGGTCTGGGCTGAGGCCTGTGCATGGGGACTTGTTATGGGTCTTTGTAGTTGGGTGGCCAGGGTGTGACCTTGTCCTTCTCTGGGTGCCTCTTCCCCGGGGTTGTGTAAAGCTAGTTTGGTTCTCCCTTCCAAGCCCAAGAGGCCTCCGCTGTTGGAGAGGGCATAGAACTGTTTCTCTGCTCCCCCACAGGCCTGCAATGGGTACATCCCAGGCCATTTTGAGGGGAAATGAACATCTCATACATGAAGACAAGCACTCTGAGAGTTTGGAATGATAAACCATCCTTTGTTCAGAAGTGGGGAGCCCAAATGGAACCATGGATGACCCTGGACTAGAGCTGGAAGGGCCTTGGAATTCATAGAGACACTTCTATCCATTTCATGGATGAGGAAAACCGAGGCCCAGGGAGTTTTCACTTCAAGATCACATAGCGAGGCAGGAGCAGGTTCAAAACCAGAGCTATTCCTATCATTTCTATAATCCCGCCCTCTTCTTAACCTTATCTTTGACATTCAGGCCTGACGAACATGTACAAGGATAGGAAAACAACCACTTGGTTGGAGGAAGCTGCCTTACCAGTTTCTGGGTGACTCCAGGGGGGGCCCACTCATAGGTGATGGTGTCAAAGGTGGGATCTTTCCCAGTGGCAATGGGATTGGTCATGATCATCCGATTCCGCTTGTAAATCCGGATGCCGTCCCCGCCTTTCACCCGGGCTGTGAGGGTGGAATACTTGGAGTCCATCAGCAAGCGGCCAATTTTCCGATCGTCTTCCAGCTCAGAGCTGAAGCAGTGGTCTTCGTGGCTGCATTTGCATGACTTGCATATTTTCCTGGGGTGGGAGGTTAATTGGAACATGTGAGATCAACCTCCAGAGAAGAAGAGCAGAGTCCCCTGCTGGTAGCGTCTGCCTTTTTGAAAGCAAGTTCAAGGTTCAGCCTTAGTAACTTGGAAGGGTTGGCAGCAGACAAATGGTAACCTGAGATCAAAAGGCCTCTGGGATTGGGAACTGCATCTGGGAGACTATCAGTCTATTTGTGGGGAATGTGGGATGTGACTTTTGCTGGTAAAAAGAACAGCACATTTTTACTCACTTTGGGTGTGACAGCACAGGCTGTTTCATTCATTAGAGATGCTCGAAAGCAGGAGTCTTTATGACCTGTGGGCTGAACCCGGCCCACAACCTCCTTGTGTAAATAACGTTTTATTGGAACACAGCCATGCTCATTCACTTACATACTGTCTGTGGATGCATTTGGGCTACAACGGCAGACTTGAATAATTGCAACAGAGACTGTGTGGCCCACAGAGCCTAAAATATCCACGATCTGGTCCTTTATATAAAAAAAAAATGCTGACCTCTGCTCTAAGGAATTATTGAAATTGTCTCCCAAGATTCATGAGCCTTGGAGCTTCAGCAGCTTTCAACTCTTTAGCATCCACAGTGAAGTTAGAATACAGCGGAAAATTTTCTTCAAGGAATGGGTGGATAGGACCCAGGGGGAAGGGAATGAGCTCAGAAAACCCCCTGGGCTGGAGAGATTGATGTTCACTGGCAAGGCTTTGTGGTGAGGCTGAGAGAAGGAAAAGCATCCTGGGGAAGTGTCAAATTCACTTGAAAGCCTGATGCTTCTGTCTGACAATTAAAAACTAAAGCATCTGGCTGCTTTGTGCCATGCTGTTAAGGTTTCAAAATCCAGAGTGTTCTCAGTTTAGAGGAAAACCGCTTCCCTCCCTTTCCGGCCTGACACCTGAGGCCTGCTGTATCTCGGCTGCTCTCACGCATGAGATTTAAGAACTCGTTAAGTAAAGTGAGCAACGTCAAGACCTGCAACAGGGATGAGGCAGGCCTGAGCAAGAGAGATGCCACTGCAGTAGCATGAGCGCCTCACAGCCAGGCATGCCTGAAGGAATCCTTTCTTTCCATCAGTAGTTTTTTTTTTTTTTTTAAGATTTTTTTAATTTATTCATTTGACAGAGAGAGAGAGAGTGGCAGGCAGAGGAGAAGCAGACTCCCCACGGAGCAGGGAGCCCGATGCCGGGCTCGATCCCAGGACCCCGGGATCATGACCTGAGCCGAAGGCAGATACTTAACGACTGAGCCACCCACGTGTCCCTTCCATCAGTAGTTCTAAACTAAGGTCACACCCCCAGGAGGCATGTGGTAACACTTTTGATTGTCACTGTCACAACGGGGTGCTACTGGCTTCTATAAGGTAGAGGCCAGGGATGCTGCTAAACATCCCGTAATACAGAGGATAGGCCCCTCCACACCAAAGAATTATCCTATCCAAAATGTCAATAGTGCTGAGGTTGAGAACCCTTGTCTAATGAGGGACGTCCCACTGCAACCTTCTAGGAGCCTACAGTTGGGATGAGAGAGGGACAGAAAATCGGATGGACACTGTAACAGAGAGTAAGGTTGGACCCTGTGAGGGCTGCATATGCTCTGGGGTGGTTCTCTGGTCTGGACCAGTTCCCCCCAGCCTGTAAGTATGGGGCACGTGGAAAAAGGCTCAGGGTGATAAGTGTGGGAGACAGAGGGTTACAGAAAGTTAGACATATTTCTCCAGTGCAAGGCTGATTCTTGTTTTTAATGCACTGATGTACAGCGTGACTTTAAGGCAGGGAGAATGAAGCATTTCCAATGTTATCTGAAGAGAAGCTTGCAGTCCAAGTTCACATGCAGTGGGCTACAATTTGAGAAATGGTAAAATCGATGATCTCAAGGATAATTCCAGTACTTCAAAACGGAATATGACCCTGAAGATGATGCAGGGCAACAACAAGAAGTCTTTTCTTTTTGTTCTCATAAGAAGGGGTTGCTCATTTTACAGAATTGGGGCACTTTATTCATAATAAATATTCTCTTGCCTCTCCCTTTTACGAGCCAGGCATGAGGGAGACTGTTTCTGTAGGGTAGGGGGTAGCACCACTGGTTTACGCGTGGGGAGTGACAGCAGCAGAGGAGGAAGTGGAAGGAGGAAGGGGAAGGAAGTCAGGGAAAGCCTGGTGCCCCACGAGATCCTCTGAGCCCCAAAGCCCTCCATGCTTGGAGCTGGGTGGGGAAGCTGCCATTTGCTTTTTTGGTTAATGAGACTCTCAGGATGCTATTAGAGATGTAGCGAATGCAAAACCGTTTGAAATGGAAAATGCTGATGGATATGAGATATTCTCTGAAATTGTGTCAACATCCCTCCTCCCTTTATTCATACCCTCATGTTGCCAGGCACTGTTGCTGCGATTCTATAGATGAGGAAGATACCCCTCAGCCCCACTCTACTCTTTCCAGGCACCCAGGCTGAAGGGGACACAGACACATCCAGAAAGATCCTCAGTGATATTAAAATGGCTATTTCTACAGTCTGTCCTGGGCTACCTGCAATGCTGGAAAAGGCAAAGCCTTGGACTCTAATCCCAGCCTGAACACTAGCCCAACACAGCCCATGGTCAAGTTTCTTATTTGACAGTGAGATAGTTACGTCAGGCATTGGCAAACTACATTCCATTGGCTGAATCTGGCCCATCCCCTATTTTTGTACAGCCTGTGAAGAAAAGTTTTTACATTGTGACATGGTCGAAAAAAAAATCAAAAGAAGATTACTGACACAGGAAAATGATATGAGATTTGAATTTCACTGTCCTGAAATAGAGATTTATGGGAACATAGTCACATTCATTCATTTACATATTGCCTGTGGATGGTTTCACGCTACGAGGGCCAAGTTGACTAGTTGTGCCAGAGACCACATGGCCTGCCAAACCGAAAATGTTTACGAGCAGGCTGTGTACAGAAAGGTAGCTGACCCTTGGTTTTCAAACTTTGCTGCACATCTAAATCACCTGGGGAGCTCGGGAGACTTGGAGATGCCCCACCCTGGCCCCAGCTAGGGTCCGGAGTGGGATCTGGGCAGGGGTACTTGTGATCCTGTTCAAAGGGGATCTGGATGCCCGTCAAAGTGCCAGAATCCTTAGTCGGTGCCTTTCAGGAACTTAAGCAGCTCTGGTTGACTTTCTCTGGACTGTCTCTGGAAAAGCACAGGAAGCCCAGCTCTTTGGGCAGAGTCATCTGTGAAGATCCACTGCCCCAGGGAGAAGAGGCAGAGCTAACACTGGCCCCCTACGCCAGCATGGAGACAGGACCTCTTCAGAGGGGTGCCGCATGAGGATGCTGGGAGAATCCAAAGAACGACCCCTGAAGAATGTAAAAATGGGTGATCTGAAGAGCCAGTGGTCTGTCTCCCATTTGCATACCATGTCCCCTGCTTCCCTCAGGGGTTCCCTGGGGCTTTTCTCTACTCACTGAAGTCAGTGTGCATTTAAAAAAAAAAAGTGATTAGGATTATGATAATATAAAAAAAAGAATCTCTGCCTCTAAGGAAGAGACTTTCTGTCGGGCTCTCTCTGAAAAGCCTGGAGTCCTAGACGTGTGTGTCCCCCTGCCCTGAAGGGTGGGTCAACCTCCTGAGGATAGCTCAGAAGGCCAGGGAACCCGACATGTCCATCAGGGAAGCAGGAAGCTGCAGACCGCCCGGGGAGCCTCCCCTTCTGTTTTCATGAAAGTCTGCTCTTGTCTTCTCTCTGTACCCTTCTCTCCAAGTAATTCTACCATCTGCCACTGATACAAATTACCATGCTAATTCTACTAACCATGTCACTAGTTTGATTACAGATAGCTTGCCTGAAACTATGGATTGTAAAGCCAGAAGTGGAGCCTAGAGCACATGGGCTCCAACGTTCCCATTTTTCAGATAGGAAAGGTGAGGCTTACAGAGGGAAGTGATTTTTCAAGCTGAGTCAGTACATGAATTTGTCCTGTGATTATTAGTTGGGGGACTTGCTCATTAAAGCAGGCCGGCTGTCACTTGGGTTATTCAAATATCTTTCAAACTACTGTAAGTATGAGAACTGGAGCATAAAAATGCTTTCACGTGGTTTTCCCCCACTAAGTTTCTGGGACCTCCCGGCTCCAGTATGGCTTGAATTTAGGTCCCCGTTAAAGTTATTCCAACCAAAGACAACGCTTGATATTTGGGACCCAAAGCGACAATCCGCATTTCTCAAGGATCAATTTACTTGATGTTCAAGTACTTTGTAGAATGGCGAGGGAATGTGGGAATTAAAACCATGCTGACACTCCTGCTTATAGCCCGGAAGAACAGGGCCCAGAATTGCCATCCTGCCATAAACAGCTAGAAAACCAGACAAAATATGTTGAATGAATCTTTTCAGATGTCAGACAACAGACAGCCAGGGACTGATCCTTGAGAGGGGGAAACATTATTGAACTGAGTTGGTGGGTGCATTCAGGGAACATTACCCTCTGCCCTAAGGATTCTAAAAGGAGGTATCCCAGCTGTTTTTGGAGAGCTGATGAGGAGTCAGCATTGTTCTGTGACAACCTGATGGCAGATTCAGGACCAGGGGGCGAAAGCATAGGGAATCTGACTCTCCTCAAGACCAGAAAGAGCTCGAGTAGCCAAAACAGATGTGTGGGGCATTCCCCCAATGGGGAGTGTGTTTGTTTTGGGAGGAATTTGTGTGGGGGATGGAGTAGGGTTTGGACGACCTTGAAGGTCCCCTGCATCCAGAAGACAACATGAGCTCCTGTGAGGTCGAGAACTGTCAGGGAATGGAGTAAAGGAACAGTCTTGTACTTCAAAGGCTCACGACCCACAGTACTACAGATGACCTTGAAGGTCCCCTGCATCCAGAAGACCACATGAGCTCCTGTGAGGTTGAGAACTGTCAGGGAATGGAGTAAAGGAACAGTCTTGTGCTTCAAAGGCTCACGACCCACAGTACTGCCGACCCACAGTTTGAGAGCATGGGGGTAGGGTTCAAGAAGACCCAGGTTTGAATTCTGCCATGTACTGGATGTTTCCTGCTACCCACTCTCAGTTTTCTGACCTGAAAAATGGAGAAACTACTACCTACTGCTCAGGGTTACTTCAGCATTTAAATGTAAAAGACTTGGTTCAGCTCAATAAATGTTTTTACAATTGCCATCTCACAATGGAAGTCAACCGCTCTGAGACAAATACCTCCCAAATTTTGCTCCCGCATTGAGTGCCCAAGGAAACCCTCTGGCAGAAGAGACAAAAACTCCCTCTTTGCTCTCGTGCCCTACAGAGGTTAGCCTCTCTCTCCCAGGGCTGCTGGGATAGTCACACAGTCTGTGCACTGCACACCTCCAGTGGGTGCCATCCACGTAGATGCTGATGGCAGTAGCACCTGGGAGTTGTGCGGTGGGGCGGCCCTACCTCTGGTTTTCAGAGTCCAGCTGGATCTTATGGCCCTCCCTTGTGGGTATGAATGCACCACAGCCTGGTTTTTAAGTCCTGTGGACACAGTGACTTTTATTTCAGGCCCAGGGGCACTCTGAGATCAAAACAGGGGCGATTACACAGTATGGGGAGATCAACCGCATGCACCAAGCCCCAGGATATAGCAATCCAGAGAGGACCAGGCACCGACTAACAACTGCCCACATCTTCCCAGTGTGGCCTTGGTGGGCTGAGCTTGGTGACCTTCGCCTCGAAATGGTGTGTGAAGCACTAAACTCCTTTCTCATCTTGGCTCCCAAGGGCTTTTCTGCCATTTCTGAATTAGGCAAAGCAGGAGTGCATTCACTCCGGAGCCAGTCCTCCCTGAAATGCATGCATCTTAAGCAGTCCCAGCAGAGCAGAATGACCAGCGGTTCCCAGAAAGGACAGCCAAGAAATGAAAGCAGGCAGAGCCTCTCCTGACAAACTCTTTTACCTCCATGGATGTGGCTCGAAGCCTGAACACGTCCCCTTGCATTTCAAACAAGGCACACCTCTTGCTGACTGCTGCTGGCCCAGGGACATCTGGAAAAGGAGACAGAAAAGAGGGTGTTTTCCTTCCAAAAGTCTTGGACCGGGGATCGCTTGACCTCTAAAAGACTTGGCATGCCAGCAAAGGGATTGTGTGGGGTTCAAAGGGCTCGAGATGAATAAGCCATCAGTTACTGTTTACCAAGAATGGAGAAGACCAGCCGGGAAAATGGCCATAGGGCAGGCAAGTGTGGAAGGGTGGGGCCCTTCCCAGTAAAAATGGAATGAGGTGGGGGCTTTCGGTGCTGTTGCTAGCCAGCCACCAGCGCTCCGTTGGAAACCCCCTGCTGTGAGGGATCATCTCCTCCTTCCTCCATATTCACCAGCTCCCCTGGTCGGTCCACTTGTCACTGAAATGGTATCTTCCAGCGAGTGCCTCCTCTCCCTCCTTTATTTGTGATTTATTGATAGGGTGTGATTAAACCAAAGCTACAGGCACAAACAAATGTTCATGTTGCCAAATGTTTATAGCTCAAAGCATAACTTAAATATTTTGCTAAAACACGGAAAATCAGGAGCATTTGAAGTCTGGTGGTCCTTTGGAAGGAAAACAACACACAGGACAGGTTTTATTCTTTGTCACCAGCTGTGCTGCTGCTGTGTTGAGACCCAGCTGGCTCTTCAATGTGGTCTTCAAATCAGCAATCTCCACGGGAAGCTTGCCAGAAACACAGTCCCTCAGGTCCTGCCCCAGCCCTTCTGATTCAGAATCTGCACTTCCATGAAATTCTAAGAGATTTGTATTACATTAAAATTGAAGAAGAAGGGGGTTAGTGTATGGATCTGCTGGCTGAGACACTTACCTAACTCTCCATTGGGGGTGGGGATGACTTGCTACAGTTAATGCACATGTATTACGGTTTTATCAAGAACAAGGCTTCATCAACTTGTAAGATAAAGGGATAAGGTCCTCATTCAACAGACTGTTGATTCATCTAACCATTTATTTAGCATATGTCAGGCACAGGGATACATCATAGGACTCAGGTGTGCCCTAGAGGTACTCACAGACTAGAGGGAGATGAAGAAGCACATACTTATACCTGCTTCTGGAAGGGGTAAGTTTGAGGCCGAGGAAGCTGCCTGTTATGTAGCAGGAAGGCATGGACTTTGGAGCCTGGGAAACCTGGATTCCAAACCCAGCATCGTGACTCAACAGCCATCCTGGCCTTGGACACACTGGGCTTCAGTCTCCTTACTTGTCAAATGGGTACAAAGATAATGTATGTAAAGTGCCCGCTCACACTGGGTACTAAAAACTGGTAGCTGGTGTTATTTTGCACGCAGACTTTAGGCGCACAGAGGAAGGTGTGAATAAACCTGTACAGCAAGTCCAGGGAGGCTTCTTAGAGGAGGTGACTCTGGATGGGGGTTAGGCAAAATGAGCAGGCAGAAAAGGAGAAGGGAGAAAATGTGTAAGGGCAAAAAGATATGAGAGGACGTGATGGGTGGGATGTTGCAATCTCAGCATTACTCCTTTACTCTCTTTGCTTTTAAGTGGGGAAAAAACAAGCAGTAGAGCATGGGAGACCGTCCTCATTGTTACGGTTAGAGTTCGAAGAAGTACATGAGAAGACACACTCATTCTTCACAATATTTCTCTTCTGCACCTCAGATCCTCCCACAGTGACACCTAGCTCCCCACCTCCCACCCACTGGACAGCTGCTGTTCGCAGCATGTCCTCTCGGACTGCGCTGTTCTCATAGACATTCACAACTCTGCGGAGTAAGCGCCACACTGCACACATTTGATAGCATGTTCACATTTGTGCCTGGTCAGTGCTAGCTTCTTGTTAACGAAGAAAAACAAGAAGATGCTCATCATCAACTCCTCGTCCGAAGCTGGGGAGCTTTCCTTCACAGGTAGAACTTTGTTCTCTAAAGCCCTGGCATCGAACACCTTGCAAACCTCCACCTCTCATTGCTTCTGCCTCTTGTCACCTTGGATTCTACCAGTTGAAACACAGCGATCCTTTCACACTTCATGTTTGAGTGATCCAATGGTTATTTTGGAAGGTATACAACTTACGAATAAGGCTTCATTGTTGGATCATTTTAGAAAGACCCGGAGGCAGCAAAGCCTGGAAACAGAAGAGCTATGTGGAAGCATTTCATAAGTGGCAAAGCACTCTGCGCGCGGGCATTGCTGTTCTAATGAGTGGCTGATTTAACAGTCATCCTATAAGGGGATTAGTCCTGATGCTTGGCCGGCGAGCTGAGCTGCCGGCTCAGGGTTTGCTTAGAAATAGTGATGCGAGGCCGCACAGCACAGCAGGGCACGGCCCATGGGGCAGGGTGCTGGCTCTGTGGTGCCGGCTCTGACATTTATTAGCTGTGCAGCTAGAGGCAACTCATTTCCTCCCCCAGCCTAAGTTGCTCCTCTGTAAGATGAGAAAACTGGCCTGGATCGAGACCGCCAGAATCCTGTTCCACAGAACCCTCATTCTGTGAGATGTTGCAAAGGGGTCGTTGATGGCTGGGAGTGGGAAGGATTACACGATCAAATAAAAATGATGGACACTGGATGTGACATGGCTTTTGGAGCCTCTGAGGTGCTAGCCCATGTGAAGAGCAAGATGGGAAGTGGAGAACAGGCAGCTCTTTCAAGTGAAGAGGTCCAGGCTTTGGGGGTCACAAAGGTCTGGATTTTTAGACCTAAATTTGTTCCTTTCTTCTGCTGGACTTGGGCAAGTGACTGGACTTGCCCAAGTTACATATGGGACTCCAGCTTCTCCCTCTGGGTCGTGGAGATAATAAGAACCAACGTGCGTAGTGGAGCTACTGGGAGGGTTAAATGGGTTGCTACAAGGAAAGGGCTTGGCATGCACATATTATGCACTGGATGTTTGCTGTCCTTGTCAGCACCCTTTGTGTAAATGGTCTGAGAGACCCTGAATCAGATGTTCTAAAAAAAAAAATTCCTTTTCCAGCTTCAGAATTCTAGGGAACTTTAGAGGAACTCCTTTCTAACTCCACACCTCATATACTTTCTTACTGTCTCCTTTGCTTCGTGTGTGTTAAGTGTTGCCTCTCTAAGTGCAGGAAGCAGAGAGTTGGCCTTAGTCTCCATCCTGCTAGTGGGACAGTTTCCATGGCGACAGAAGTCCGTGGGAGAGAAAAATAAATGGCCTTGCAAGGAAGAAGCAGATTTGGGCCATCAGGCCACACTTGCAGCCAGTTTCCTGGCCGACTGCTTAACACAATAAATAGCCATTTGTTCCCTGCATGTCATTCATCCAGGAGCCAGACAGACCTGGCTGTGTCAGACACAGAAAATGATGATCCTGTTTATTGAGAAGAGGAAAACATCAACCAGAAGCAGTGTTTCAGACAAGATATTCTGGTTTATAAACAGTAGGTTTCTCTGATGTGGACTCTGTCTCGGATGAAAGATGGTGTAGTGGTGGCTCACAGTAGCTGAAAACAGAAGAGCTTAAAAGGAGCCATCACTTTAAAAAATGGGTTCCTGGAATGTAGCATCTATTCTATCATTTTTCCTGAGGGGAGATAACATGTTTTGACAATTTTCTTTGGCTTAGGAGAGAGAGTAGGATGTTGTGGAACTGAATCGCATCAGGAACTTAAAAGGTCTTAGCTCAGGCCAGGAGCCCTGGGGACGCAAGGGCTGGGGAGCAACAGGGCCTCCTCCCCCCTTTGAGCATCTCCTTCAGGTGAACCCCCAGGGGAAGTCTTATGGGGGAAAAATGTCACCAAGAACAAGGTAGGACAGAAAGGAAGAAGGGAAAAGCAGAAATGCAACATGGAGTTTAGAAATGAATGTGGGACTCAGGGCTAGACAATGGGAGTTCTCCTCCCATATGTAACTTGGTTTCCTCCTCTGCAAAATGGGTTTTCCCTGCCCCTTTTTGCCTCCACAGGGCTGTTGTGAGCATCAAGTCAGATTAAAAGGTTGTTTGTAAAGTATTTACCATTGTTAAAAAAATTATCCAAAACTTGAGCATAAGGCAGAAAAGTAGGTGGCAGGTCCTCTCAGTGTCATATGGTGGCGATAGTCCCCTCAAGGATTATCTATACATATTTACTTTGCTGTACTCCCAGACTTGGTGAAGCTACATGTTAACTTGGAGATTTCTGTCCGGTAAAGATACAAATACAAGGAGTTTTTATCTTTTTTAAAATAGATAACCTGGAAGGTTATGGTTATTGTCCTATTAGCTAGTTATGTACCTAACCCAATAATTTTGTCCGAACATTAAATTGCCTATAAATACCCAGCCCCTCAAATGCTTTTTGAACTGGTCTAAATATCTTGCTGATTACTTCATTAACTAAAGAGTTGAATAAATCTTTGCTGAGTTTTATTTTATATTTTTACAACAGTCATGATTTTACGTTTTTGGAAATTCTATCTTCAGACCATCACATGCCCTCCTGACCATCCGTGGGTTTGCTTTCTGAGCTAGGGTGTTCTGAATATTGACAATAAATTCTATTCCAGGTCAGTCACTCTGATTTGTCTACAGGTAAACTCTATATTTAGGCATATGTGTCATTAAAGATTATTAGCCAAAATGATTTGCTACTTGAAAACAAACCCTTTCCTCCCCACCAAGGAGAGGTGGAGTGAAGGCAGTGGAGGGTGGAGTAAGGTGAACTTATGAGAAGGTCTGGAAAAGAACTGCCTTCATAAACAGAAAACAATGATCTCAGAAACTCCTCTACTGCTATCACCAACTCCAAAATGTGAACAGCTTGACAATCCATGGAGTGATTTTACTTACTTAAGCATTCTCTTCCTGGACACTTGACAACCCTGTGACGTATAATCATTATTCCTAATCAACAGAGGATGCATGACAGTCTGAGAGAGAAGCAACTTGTCCATTCAGAATGGTCTAGACTGGAGCTTCTATGGGGAAGGGGGGGGTCTCCTCATTCTACCCTCATCTGTACTGGGCTTGAAGCAAAAATGTAATAGCTTTCTTAATGATTCTGACTGTAGCTAACCTTTATTGAGTATACCTTATGTGCTGGGCATATGCCAAGCATTTCATAATATTTATGCTTGACGAGAGGTACTTTTAGTGACTTCATTTTCAGATGAGGAAGCAGGCCCAGAGAGGATAAGCCTCTTTTTCAGGATCCAACAGCTAGTGAGTGATGGAGCCAGGAAGTGAAACCAGGCGGGTCTTACTTCAGAGCTGTGCTCTCATCTAATCTGCTATGGTACTTTCCGCTAAGGGTACAGCACTTGACAGTTTGCAAAGTGTATTTACATTCCTTATCTCACTTGGTTTTTCCAACAACCTTAGGATGTAGACATTTTGCATTTGGCTCATGAAAAAAAAAACATGCTCATAGAACTGATGGGATTTCCTGCTGCTCAGGACATAATTCACACTCATGTCTTTGGAATCCAGATCCTATGATTTCCTACCACATGAGGAGTCTCCAGACCTCAGACAGCCTCCTACGAGTCTAGCCTTGACTCTGGGCATCAGGCCAGTTGGATCCAAACAGATGGGACAGTGTGTCTGTAGGAGTAGGAGGTCCCAGGTTAGGGTTGGGGGCAGCAGGACAAGGCCATGATCACCTTGGTCCCAAGATTTCTACCATCCAACCCAGTTCTGCTAAATAAACTAAAGTACAGACAATGGACAGGCCTCAGGGACAGCTGGAGAGGCAGTGGCCAGAAGAGAAAGTGAATCAGAACCACAGGCAATGCCTACTGCAGACAAGCACCAAGGCACTGGCTTCTCTCCCTGGAAGCCCAAGTGAAGGACAAGAGGTCATGTGCAATTAGTACCAGACCAGGGAGCTGCTGCTCGCACTCCAACCCCAGGCCTGCTGATGACTGGACAGATAATGGCTTGGGGGACAGCATGCTGAAAACTGTCTTCTAAAAAGTGCTACCACTTAAAAAAAGAAGAAAGCCATAATAACCAAGAAGCAAGTCATTTCTGGGCTTATTCCCAACTTGTAACAGTTTGTTTATATTAAGGATATTAGCACCCATCTCATTTTGAAGTTGTATTGAGCTGCCTTTAAAGGGATAAACATTGTTGAGTGTTAGATGTCATGGGGCTCCCATGATGTGGTCCACCTCACCAGGCCAAATGTATCTATTTCTACCTACATATCTACCACCTCTACCCAGATTCTCTTTCCAATCACCTGAGCTTCTTACACTTCTAAATACACACTGGGATTTTTGCACATGCTCATCTAAACCTCAGAGAGCATCACCCCACCCACTCTTTAGGGACCAGCTCAAGTCCCATCTTTTCCATAAGAAAAAGAATTAATAGCAGCTGTAATGAGTACTAGACTTTACAGTTTTCTAGTCACTGTGCTATGCCTGAGCTCAGGCAAATCTTATACCACCTCTTTGAGGTAGGGGGGTCTTGTGGTAGTTCTCAAAGGTGTGGTCCCTGAGCAGCACCTCAGAACTTGTTAGTAGTGCAAATGCTCAGTTTTCACCCCAGACCCACTGACACAGATACTCTGTGTAAGGCCCAGCCATTGTTGTTCAAGCCCTCCAGGTGATTTGGATGCACAGCTGAAGTCTGAGAACCACTGATCCTTTATTCCCAGGCTGTGGATGAAGTAACCGAAGGGAAACTGATTGTCTTAGTTGGCCTGAGGTGGAATCAGAGCCTGAATGTAGGACTTTAGTACTGAAACAAGGAAAGCTCTGGACCAACCACGATGAGTTGGTCTCCCTAATTAAGACTATTCAAAGAGGTCAAATTAAGGTCCTGGAGCTTAGATTTGAACCCAGGTCTCTCTGAATCCTGAATCTCCATTTTAAAAACCAATGCACTACAAGTGATGCCAAGAAGCCTTTCCCAGATATTTTAGGGCACTTATACTTATTTCTCAAGGAACTCCTCTAACTGTAGAATTACAAATACAATTGGCGCCAGGAATTAGAAAAAGAGTGTGCCATGAGTTTGTACTTTAGTAGGGGGATTTGGCCTGGTCTGTGTGTGTTTGGAGGCAGCGTTTCTCAAATTAAGCAGATACTCTGATTAGCATAAAGATCAGCCAGGCTCCAGTTAATATGAAGATTCTGGTCTCACAAGGCTGGGACAAGCCTGATATTCCATAGTTCTACCGAACTCCCAGTGAAAGCTGCTGCTGCCGGTCCGGGGACCACACTTTAAGGAGCAAGGGGCTACATCAGCGGTTCCCAAAATTGTCTGCACATTAGAATCACCAGGGGAGATTTTACCACTTCCCAAGTCCAGGCTGCATGCTGGAGCAATTTAGCCACAATCTCTGGGGATGGGCCACAGGCTGCAGTCATTTTAGAAGTTCCCTCTGCTAATGTTCAGACAAGTCTGGGAACAGCTGGGTCTCCCCATTGTACCCTCAGCCACTACAACGTGGACCCTGAGGCTCTCAGCTCATTGTTTCGACCTCTCCTCCCACATTCTACTTCCAGACCACCATTCCCTACAAGGGGAGTTTTTTTTTTTTTTTTTTTAAAGATTTTATTTATTTTTCAACAGAGAGTGAGAGAGGGAACACAAGCAGGGGGAGTGGGAGAGGGAGAAGCAGGCTTCCCACTGAGCAGGGAGCCCGAATGTGGGACTCCATCCCAGGACCCTGGGATCATGACCTGAGCTGAAGGCAGATGCTTAACGACTGAGCCACCCAGGCGCCCTACAAGGGGAGTTTTTTACAGCATGCCTGACTTGCCTTATTTCATTTTGGTCCCTTCTTCTCTGGCACAAGCCTGCCTCACAGGTTTTCATGCCAAATGCA
The DNA here is from genome assembly GCF_003265705.2 of Callorhinus ursinus. Lineage (NCBI taxonomy): Eukaryota > Metazoa > Chordata > Mammalia > Carnivora > Otariidae > Callorhinus > Callorhinus ursinus. Next base: position 38,333,716 of record NW_027397077.1, on the reverse strand, counting down.
GGAACTCTCTTAACAGCCAGACAGAAGGGAGACCACAGCCCTTCCTCTGCTTCTAAATTTCACTGGCTGGCTGGCTCCCTCAGGGACTCACACTGATGTTGAGACCCTTTGCCAGGCCTGAGGTCAGGGGTGGTCCTCCCCAGCCCAAGTAGGGACTGAGAGGTCCTGCCAGACAGAGGTGCCCAACCTAGGACACCTAAGGCCCAGATGGCCAGATGGTCACATGCTGCACCATGGAAAGTTGTCCCCTTAAGAAATGTGATCCCTTTGGAGAGTGACCTGGCTGGGAAGTACAATGAGAGCCTCACATTCACTTTCCCATTCAAAAACCCCATGGTCTTGACAAGGTCTGGACTTCCTCCACTTTTTTGAAGCTCCCCAATGATTGAAAGAATAAGTTGCCAAATAGCCTTACAAAATCTTAACAGGGTAATGAAATCAGGACACTAACTAGTACAATAACTGTCATGTGCTGCCCTTCCTGAACACAAACCCTCTCTGGGACATGTCCTACATGCTAGCAGAGGTAGAGTTTGGGGCCCAGGAGCCCAGGGATGCTGGCTGAACAACACAGACTCTTTGCAATCTGTCTGCTCTTACATTCGGGTGACTTTGGGCATCCTATTCTCCATAATGTGTATTTATTTTCTTTTCATGTAATATGGGGGTTCCCTATCTTGCTCCCTCCAATCTTAGGCACAACTATTGCTCTGTGCTCGTTTTCTGCCTTCTGGCTCACTCCCCTCCCTGTTGATGCTCATACTCTTGCCGGGGAAGCCTCAAGCCAGGGCTTCAGTTTGTGGCCAAGAAAACCCTGTTTCCCCAAATAGGAGATGAAAGGCGGGGTCTGTAGCCCCATTCTTGGAGGGTTCTATCTTTTATCCCACCTGGCCTTCAGATGGCTGCCTCAGAATATGGTACGCCAGTCAGAGGAGTGTGCAGACCTGGCTGCTGGTGGTCTTGTTCAAATTTTCCTTCTGCACTGACTGGCCTATGTTCTGATGCCATGCAAATTGCCATGGAAACAACTTAGGATAAGGTGCCTCCTAAAACCACAGCAAGTCTCACAAGGGCAGCAACGAAGACCTTGTCTATATCAGAAGTCATATCTGGGGGCACAAATGTTCTTCAGGGGACTGTGTGTGTACATGGATGTGTATAGAGATGTAGGTGCATGTATGTGTGGGTACGTGTCCAAATCTACCGTTTCTACCCCAGGGTTGCTCCTTGGGCATTTCTAGTCTTCTGTCTGGACAAGCACAGATGTAAGGAAATCACTTCAACTTAGATACCCTTTTCCTGAATTGTGCAATAAGGATAAAAATGCACAGACTAAACAAATTGAGATGAGCCCAACTGATCTCGTACTCAGAATTCTACGAATGGAAAACTTGCTGTTTTTCCTTTTTTGTTTTTAAAGACTTATTTAAAGCAACAGAAAAGGAAAACATTTGGTGGGTGATGAGCTGATGGCAGAAATGCTTGAGTTGTCAGTATTTCAGGGTACAGATTTGATTATCTTTCCTGTTAAATGGTTTGTGTGTATTAAATTGGTTCCACGGGCCAGCTGTGGTTGACAGAGTTAGTCTGATGGATTTAGCCCATGATGTTAGGAGTATCTGGTGTCTCAAAGTTTTGAACAAATGCCCAATAAAAGAATACTTTTTAATGTCTATAAGAAATGGTCTTCCCCCCACCCCCTTCTCTCTGTCAAGATAGTTTGTCCAGGCTTGACTCTAGGAGAACTTGTGTTTGGGGCAAAATACACCATGTTCTCCTTACTAGTCTTCCTCTCTCAACACATCACATTTCACAGGTAAAATTAAGTTGAAATCAGGGCAGCCAGCAAGGAGAAACAAATTCACAGAATCTCAGCGCATGCTGCTCCAGAGTGTGTGAGAAATTAGCAGAATGCCTGGTGGTCCCAGCCCTTTTGGGGAGGTGAAAGAGGCCCGTTGCTCTCGTTTCTCCCCCACCCAGCTGTCCCTGAAATGGGTCTCATTCCCTCTGTTCAGGGTCCTTGGTGTACAATGCCCCCGGGGAAGTTCTGGAAACCACTGGCCAGTTCCTCCTATTGCTTATTCAGGAAGCTCTCCCTTCTCCCCTCCCCTAGAAACTCCTAACCACCATGTAGGACCTGTTACACAACCATCCACATGCACGCACACACACATGTGCACACATCCACACACATGCACGCACACACAACCCTCTATGGAACAATTCTATACTTGGCATCATTTGTTTGGTTCTGTCTTCCCCTCCAGGGAAGGAAATTATTGGAGGTTCCCAAGATTCACATCATGTGTGAACAAAAAGGGTTAATGTAGCTATGAAAACTGAGTAGAAAAGCAAATCCATATGTGGAAAGAGAAATATGAAATGAAAGGTTTCTCTGTTTAAGACCCTGCTCTAGCCTCCCTCCCAATCCCTCCCTCCTCTTCTTTCAGCCAACCTTCACTGACTTGAGGCTGGTTCCAGAAAAGCAGGAGTGCCCAGACCCAGGGCCATGAACAGGGCACACGGAAGCCTGCCTTTGGGCAACAGCTGAGCCCATCCTTAACCGGTTGCATCCTGAATGTCCCCTCCCGATTAGAACGAGCTATCGCAATCATACATGCCCCTGTTGGCAGGCCTAGCTGGCTGAGTCTGTTAGTAATGTCTGCCTCCTACCACATCATTACCTGGCATAATGGAGCAGACACTGTGAGTGCTCCACTAGCCGAGATAGGGGATTATCTACTCCTTTTTCTTTCTGTCTGCCTTTTTGGTAATTTTACTCTTGTATTTTTAGCACTTTCTTCAAAAATAGGCAAAGCAGCCATAAGACTCAAATCAGTACATTTTCCAAGGGTTTGTGGCTCTTGGAAAGGCCTGACGCGAGGGACCTTTGGACAGAGGAGCTCTAACAATTCCATGAGACAGTTCACATGGCTGGGCTCCTTTCCCACTCGGCAGTGGTCCGAGCCCTTGAAGGTGGGCAGCCTCGAAATATTCATAGACTAGGTCTTATCTTTCAAAGGTGAGAAGGCTGGGGTCACTTTGAAAAAGAGGAGTATGGAACAAGGCAGAAAGTTCCAAATCCTAAATTGAACGATTGATGGCAGGCTGATGGCATCCGTGAGATGGCAGTGCATGGAAAATGCAGGAAATCGTCAGGCCCTGCTCAGGACTCTGACTCCTTTGTTTAACATTCCTTTGCCAGAGCAAAAATGATGGTGAGCGAGGGAGAGAGGAAACCAGCCTCCATGCCGCCAGCTTCTTGCTGACAGCTGATGGGTCTGCATGGTTGAATCCAGAGCAGGGCCACAAATTTTATGTTTAAGGGCCCCACTGGACTGAAGCGATAGGATTTTTAGGACTGAACTAATATTTTCCTTTGACACCAGCTCCCTTTGAACTAGCTACAGACGCTGTCCAGGCTACCATGAATAGCGAATTGCACAGGTGCAGACCGATGAAACCATTCTCTCCTGTTTCTGAGAATTACCTGTTTTTAGACAAGAAAGCCCATTATTTGAGGGGTGCCCCGCTTATTTGAAATAGACAGTGGAAGGAGGGTCCTCCTACCCCCACCCCCCCCCACGTCCAGACTTCTTAGGGATCTTTTGAGACCACTAGGTTCCCAAAGTGTGGGCATTGTTTTCATTGACTGAAAAAGGGATTCCCACAGAGCGAGAGTGGGGCACGACATTTCTTGCCAAACTGTTTCCAGAGGCTCCAGTGCTATCTTTTTTTAAACTTGTCTTTTTTCTTTCATGGATAGGCCCTGCCAGTTCTTGGGAAGATGTACATAAAGCCACTAGTCTCACTATGAGCCAGAAGTTATCCAACCCCCTTGGGAATTTTATCAGAGATTTACCAAGTGGTTTGAGGGAAGTTAAGATAAAAGAAAATAAAGTTCTCCTAGGGTTTCTTTACTCTCCCCTCCCCCATTTCCTAAATGAGAACAGGCTGTTGGTGTCCCCAGGCCTAATACCTTCAGGCCATACTTGGAAATTAAAATCTAATTGGCTTCATGATTCTTAGGTTTCAGCCTTTAGCAGACTCCTCCTCAAGGGTAAGACTGACAGCTTGAGGCTGGCAATACTGAACTTATTATACCTCCCCAGTTTTATAAGACCCCTGATTTTAGCGCCCTAATGTCTTAAGAACGTCTTCCTATAAGGATGTTAATTTGGTGTGTGTGTGTGTACGTGTCTGAATTCTTGCAGCATTACTGATCTAAGGATAACACACATTTATTGGGGTTAATTTTGGAAATGGAGAGACTTAGCAAACCAAGTTGGAGAATTTTTAATCTTGCTTATCTGAATCTTAATATAATAGGAAGTGTGCATGTAAAAATATAGCAGTGTTGTTAAAAGTCTGGAGCCTTTGCTTATGCAAATGATTCCTGATGGGAATCTCTACACAAAAATTCTTTTAGGTTAACTTATGACAGTGGAAGCCTTGAGACACACACACACACACACACACACACACACACACACACACACACACACACACACATTTCCTTCAGCCAGCTTTGGTGCCTGAAGTTAAGAAACCACTTGTGTTTTGAGTGCCTCTAGCAAGATGGTTTCCTGGTTTAAAACAGTACCCTTCTTATAAATGACTTCTCTCTTCTTTTTCTTCGCTATCACATATTTTTCTTTTTTTTTAAGATTTTTTTTTTTTTATTTGTCAGAGAGAGAGAGTGTGAACACAAGCAGGAGGCAGAGGCAGAGGGAGAGGGAGAAGCAGGCTCCCTGCTGAGCAAGGAGCCTCATGTGGGACTCAATCCCAGGACCCTGGGATGACCTGAGCCGCAGGCAGACACTTAACCCACTGAGCCACCCAGGCATCTCTATCATCACATGTTATTCAAACTAACACTAAATACATTTTCAAATATTTCATCCTTTCCTTGATTTGCCCCCCTGCATAATGAACTAGTTGTACGTAACTTTATATAGTGGAATTCTATGTTTAAGAAAATCTGACACAAGGAAATCATAGTTTCTTAGAAATGAAAACACCCTGAAGCGTATTTAGGTCAAGTTTTTCTAAGCCTAGTTTTGTGAAACAGAAATTAGCAGATGGTCATTCACTTCACAAATAATTCATTTTCAAGGACTCACCTTTTGCAGCTCATCTAACACAATTAAAATGTAAAATCAGAACTACAGAAGCCAAGTCACTTTCAGAAAATTACCTCTTGAATAATTTTAGGATATTCATTTAACCATACGCCCCAGGAAAGATGCCACATTCGTCTGAGCCTGGCCATACGCAGTGCTTTCTGCTTTGAACATTTCTCTCTCTGTTCACCTGACTTCTATTTGTCCTTCAGGTACCCCTCTCACATGGTCTTAGAAACCCCTATATTTTGTACCGCTTTGTAGTACCCATTACGATTGTAATTATTCAATCCTGAATATAACTCTTTAATGACATTCTTTCCTGCTAGTCTGTAAGCTCTATGGGGGCAGGGTCCCCGTGTATCAAGTTTATTGCTCTACCACCAGTGCCCCAGATACTGCCTCGCAAATATAGCTCCTCAGTGAACATGTGTTTGACTAGCTTCTATTATAACACTTTCATTTTTGCCTTCAATCAACACTTCTTCCATGTTATGTGAAAAGCTAATGCATAATAGCTATCCTTCATCCGAGGCCGATGCCTGCGGGAAGAGTCGGAAAAACAAGAATGACGCTGATTTCCTGTAGTTTCCGGGATTCTAGCCCCTCCTGGTTGCCCAGCCCATCTTGGCCCTCCTCAATGGCTCCCTCCTCCCCTCTAAGGTTCTAGCACTGGTTCTTACCTCCTCTTGATTCTCAACATTCTTCCCTCTTATGCATCGATCTATTCAAATGGCCTCAGCTATTCTCTATGGCTCTCAGTTTGCAGGAGTGTTTTCAGTTCCTGGAACCTCTTCGTGGGTAGACTGATGATGGAACTGCCATCTCACCTTCTTTGCCACCAAACCCGCTGGTTCTCACCTGTTTATAGTATTCCTGACCTTCCAGTCACCCAGACCTGTGGTCTGAATTCTAGTCAGTTGTTCAAAGCAAGTAGACATGGAAAGAAATGTTCTTCTTCCTGGGCAGAAACCAGGTTTTCCTCTTGGAGCGGCCCATTTCTAGTTGGTGCCATCCCTTCTGTGGTGTATCCCCAAAGGTAGAAGATGCTCCCCGGATGGGAGAGCCATTTTCTGAACCTTCTGGAAGGTGACTCACCAGAGAGAGAACAAGTTGCTCTCTAAAGCAACTCAGAAAGTAGAAACCGCAGGCTTCTCCATGAAACAGAATATATACAGGCACTGGGAAACTGTGAAAACTCAAGCCAGCCCGTGAAAGTCGCTAAGCTCTGTAGACTTTCTATGGCATTTCTGGTCTTGGCTCATTGCTTTGGAATATCCCTTTATCCACTCCTGCCCTTGAAATGATTTGCTGGCGGGGCACTGGGGGAGCACTGTTCATGTTGGAGCTGGAGGAGTTGAACCCAAGCCCTGGCTACTTTATCATTACCTGTGTGACCCTGGTGAGCAGTTTCTGCTCTCCTAACCTTGATTTTTTTTACCTTTAAAATGGATCATCATTCCTACCGGCTTCATGGGGCTGTTGTGAGAATCAAATATGACACCGCATATAAGATGTTGAGAAAATTGTAAAGTGCTATAGAGATCAGGGATAATTGGATATTAGATGTTTATGAAACCCTATGTCCCTCCTTCATGAATTCTGTCCTCAGTATATCATCTGTGTGATTATTTTTCTTTAAACAAATTACTTAAAAAACTTATTTCTTGGAAAAAAAAAAACCCTTTCCCTAAAATGTATTTAAGCAGAAGGTAACCATAAAAATATAACAAATATGAAACAACATCATTAAAGTCTAGCTAATACCATTGTCTTTTAAAAGGTCTGAGCCTGAGGGCTACTCTCTACCATGGCCCATCTTTCCGAAACCCTGGAAACATGTTACATATAGATAAGAAATGGCATAGAGGGAAGAGAGAGAGCTGTGGATTGAATTTCCTCCATTTAATTCATGTTCATCATCTAGCTATGTCACCAAGGCAATTTACTTAATCTCTCTGAATCTTACTCATGTGTAAAATGAGATTTCTGTAAACATTAGGCAAAAACTATGTAGCACAGTGCCTGGCCCATGGCCTGTGCTTGGTAAGTGCAGTTAATATGCCTCGTGCAAGGGCAGAGTTGCTATTTTAGTACCTCATATCAAGGGCAGAACTTAATGAAATATTTTGCATTTTCACTTCTGAGGAGTATGGAGTGACTAATAAAACTGAAAATTTGGGGCCATTTGTCAACTAGCAAAGCAAAGACGTGAGTTAAAGTGATTAATGGGACCATCCAGATTTTAGAAAGATGGGAAAAGTATCAACCAGCAAAGTAATTTCACCCAGCAAAACTTTGAAGAGACTTGTCCACTCTTTCAAAAGAGTGTTCATGGTGTCCAGGCCTAGGTTAAAATTATAAAGCACTGAGAGGTGGTGATATTAAGTATTTTTTTTTAAAAAAGGAGTGCCAAATCTAAGTTTTCAGGATGAGAAGAAATATGATGGGTCCAGGGCCTTCTCAGAATTTCTTGTACTTCAAAGAGCATGTACTTGGCAATGATTCTGCTACTTTCCTGAGTTTGGTCAACGTGGCTGAGGGAAGGCAAAACTCTTAAAATCCACACAGATGGAACTTTTCCACTGGCCCTATTTTGGTATAAATATTCATCAAGGACTAGAAATTTAAAGTCGATATGGGTCTGAGCTATGAGTGGTTTGGACTAAACTTCAGCCAATTTTCAGTTGTCCCGCTGGCTCTTGTCTCTCAGGAGGGCCAACTCTCCTGAGATGCGGCTGCTGTTATCCAGAGACCTGAGCCAACTGCCTCCCCAGACCATGGAAATCACTGGAGTTTGTTCTCAAGAGACTTTCAGCCAGAAAGAGGGGGGCCTCAAGGGTCAGATGAAGGTTCAAGTCAGTCGTTTGAAGAAGGAAACAAGTCAAGGCTTGGCTCATCCACCATCCTAAAGCCAATCCTTTAGTAGGCAAGTCTGTGGGAGGATAATAAAACTTGGGACCAGACATTAAAAATTCAGAATCTGGTTTGGGATGGTGCCTTCCCCAACCCTCTCACTTTCATTTCCTTTTCATCTCCCGATTCTTCCTATATCTGCCAAAGAGTCTCCCTCCCATGCCTCTGGCCCCACTCCTACCATGCCAGTTCTCATCCTGGTCCATAGGTTAGAAGGTTTTAGATTAAGCCACATGGGTGAGGATCCCACTGAGGGGTGCTGGTCTCACTTACTCTATTCCATGTCTGTCTTATGTCCTTTGCCCTCATGTTCTCTCTACATCTTTCTACCCCCTCAGGATTGTCTCTACCAGTTTCCCAAAGTGTTGTATCTTTAAAAAAAATTTTTTTTTAAAGATTTGAGAGAGGGAGAGAGAGAGTGCGCACATTCATGCACATGCATGGGAGGAAGGGCAGAGGGAGAGAATCCTCAAGACTCTCCACTGAGTGCAAAGCCCCACACAGGGCTCAATCTCATGATGCATGAGATCATGCGTCAAGCCAAACTAAGAGTCAGACGCTTAACCAAATGAGCCACCCAGGTGCCCCAGCAAAGTGGTTGTATCACTTTACATTCTTCCTTGCAACGTATGAATTCTAGCTGCTCCACATCCTTATCAACATTTGCTATTGTCAGTATTTAATTTTATTACTCTTCTGGGTGTGCAATGCTATCTGACTGTGCCTTTATGTTTTTCTGATGAGTAATAAGGTTGAATATCTTTCCCTACACTTAGTAGCCATTGAGACATCTTCTGTGACATGCTTGTTCAAATCTCCAGCTATTTTTTTTTTTTTTTAAATTGGACTGCCTTTTAAGAATTGATTTGAAGGAGTTATTTATTATTCTGGATATAATCCTTTGTCAGATATATTTACCATGAATATTTTCTCTTTGTGGATTGTCTTTTACTTTCTTAGTGGCATCTTTTAATGAAAGCAGGTTGGTTTTGGTGACCAGCCTTCATATTTATTTTTTGAGCATTCCCTCCAGATGGAAAAGTCACCAGGATATAAAACTTACATTACTCTCTTACCGCTCTAGCATTCCACATAGTAATAAACTATGACAGCTTTGCAAATATTTTAAGATATTACCTCTGTTTATCAAGGTTTTCTTCTTTTTCTTCTTAGTCTTCCCTGATTACTTATCATCTCACCCTGCCTCCTGCCCTTTATAAATCAGATACTTTACATGTGGACCAGTGCTGATTTTTCATGAGTATTTATGATGTGGGTTTGGAGTTCTTAGTGCTTTAGGGTTGCCTATCCCCTTCTCTTTTGCCATGTTTTTGTATTGTAAAAGCTCTCCTCCAAGAAATAGGATAGTTTGGTGGCATAGAAGTGACCTTCCCAACTGGGTGAGATTAGGAGAGATAAATATGCTGTCAGATGGAGAAGGTGGCACAAGTCACCAAACTCATGTCAAAACAAAAACTGGGAGCAGTCTGTTGGCCATCTCACTCAGCTAAAAGCTGACAGTGGGTTTCCCAGAAGGCAGGAACTAACCCAGGAAACAGATGCTTTGATCTTAATCCTGAACAATATGTAGGACTTGGTCTGTTACCAGAACTGGAACATTAGAAAAAAGTGGTAATTGCATCCTTGAACTGAGGAGCTAGGGAAACAGAAGCGATGGGAAAAAGTTGCAGAGAGAGAGATTTTAGCTCACAATAAGGAAGAACTTCTAATATTTAGAGGGGTTCAAAAATAGGTATCTTCAGGAGCTGTGTGTGCTGGTCAGTGGTATTCTCAGAGCATCTGGCTGTCCTGTGCAATTCATCTCATGTTTAAGTCTAAGGATGGGATGGTTGAACAGAATAGTTTTAAAAGTCTTTCTGAACCTGAAATGCTATGATACCTCAAATTCTTACCCCTGCTCTTCTACTAACTAGCTCTGTGACCTTGAGCAAGTCACCTGACCTGAAAGATCTGTTTCCTTGTCTGTTAAATAAGGAGGATGACCTAGGGAAACTCTGAAGCCCTTTCTACCTCTTAAAAATCAATTGTAATTGCTGAAATATACAGTACAAGCATTATTCAAATAAGCATATGATGATTTCTTTTGTGATGGCCCAGCCCTTTCCTTGGGCTGGGTCCAAGGAAAGGTGCAGAGGCGGGTGATGACAGCCATTCTAGATAGAGTGAATCTTATTAGAGGGTGTCTCTCCCCATGGGCTGTTTGGGCCTGTTGTCTGTGTAGGAAGAGAGACTCGAGGAAACACAGCATTTCCATCAAACTTCGACTCTTTTCAGGTCCTTGCAAACACAGGCATGACCCCCATAACTTCATTTTCCAGATAACTGAGAGGGAATCATCTGGGAATTTTTTTTTTAACATACCATATACAACTGACAAAAATCAAGAACAGTCATCCCAGTGACATTTTGACATCCAAACCATGTGTTTTTCATTTTGATGCTTCACCTGCTCTAACACATGGCAACGAGGAGCCCACATTGTCAGGCCAAGTGAGAAATCTGAAGAACTGTACAAAAGGAATTGTTTTGATGTAAGATTCTGGATCTTGTTAAACAAGTTCCATATTTCAAAAGGTTGATTTTCTTTCACATTCCTAGTTGGAAGTTTTCCTCTAAGTATCATTTATGGCATCAGAGTTTAAAGGTGAATAAAAGTTGGGGCACACAAATGCACCCTGTGGCACTCTGGATTGCTTTCATGTTCTGCTCACATGTGCAGTGTGCTGAATTCCACAGGGTGTGTGTGTGTGTGTGTGTGTGTGTTCCTTTCTTCCCATTGATATTGCATATTCTCAGTTATCTGGACCTAAATCTTCCTGCAAAAATTCAAACTCAGGGGGGCTTGAGTTGGTTGGATTTCCTTTGCTGGAACTGGGAGAGTCTCAAGCTGCTGTCATAAAGCTTTCTGCGTGCCAGTTTGGCAGGGCTACCCTCAGCACTCCCAAGTGTTCTGGTTGAGAGGCAAGAGGGAAGTCCTCAGATAAGAAAATAAAAGACACATACGTGGGGATGGATGGATACATGGAAATGTATTTCTCCACAGTTCAAGATGGAGGATATTCCCCAAGTTAGAAGTCAGGTAGGATGGAGAATATACATGCCAGACTTGAAAAGCATAAAGCTGGACCATGACCTGATTCTAACAGCTCATTTATCCTTGTCTCTCAACACTTGGCTCAGATGTCATCTCCTGGGTAAGCCTTCTCTGACCTCCCAGGTGGGGTTAAGTACTGCCTCTTCTGATCTCCTTCAGTTCCACACTTGTATCTCTGACCAAAGTCTTCAGACACTGTTCTCTGATGGCCGCACTGGCTGTTCCTTTTATGAAACGATCAGCTTTTGAGACTCTTTTCCTTCTACTTTTCCTCTGATCAGCTTAGTCCCTTAGTCCCTGGCATACAATAATTGCATATATGTTTGCACGAACTAACTTCTTAAGGTGTGCCAAATTAGAAGTGGATAAACTTCATCAAAGTAATGTTCTTATTCTCTTTACCATTTTGCTCTCATGAGCTCTCTTCACAGTGATGGTAACTCTTGTTTAACATGCAACATTATTTCTCAAGTACTGTGCTAAGAACTTAACAGATTATTATTTTCTAACAAAGTTATCCATTTTTTTTAATTTTAAAATTTTTTTATTGATTTATTTGACAGAGAGAGAGAGCATAAGCAGGGGGAGCAGGAGAGGGAGAGGGAGAAGCAGGCTCTCCGCTGAGCAGGGAGCCCGATGCAGGGCTTGATCCCAGGACCCTGAGATCATGACCTGAGCCAAAGGCAGATGCTTAACCAACTGAGTCACCCAGGCACCCCGAACTTAACAGAGTATTGTTGAGGACAACAACTTTTAGGCCCATTTTACTGATGAAGAAACTGAGGCTCAGAGGTAATGTGACTTGTCCAAGATAATAGGAACTGAATGGCTGGGCTCCGATATAAATAAACCCAGTTTGTCTGCTCCAAGAGCCTCAGATCTCAATCCACTATAGCTGTATGCATGGATGTATGTTTATATATGCACAGATTTGTGTAGAGAATACTGTTAAAGCTTTATTTTGACAGAGGTCTTAATATATTTGGGCTCTTTTGGTTGTCTGACATGAAAGCATCCCTTCTCAGAACAATGTTTTAAATGTATGAAATATGTAGGATTACAGAAGAAACCACTATTACTGATATAGTACCAATATATAAAAACAGACCTGATTTAGTAATATACATGCCTTTATTAAGTTAATTAACAAGACTTAGCAGTGGATTTATTGTTATTTCAGAACATGGACAAATATAAGTGGTACATTAGACATCTATCTCAGCTGGAATAGGATATGAAAGTATCAGATTTCCACTGGTATCAAGGGCACAGGGCCTATATCCAGCTATCTTTTTCTAATGTAAATGTCTTGTACAATAGCTTTATTTGGTTAAAAAAAAAAAGTCAAGGGGTTGCTAAGCTTTCAGGGCTTTTGCCTTCAATCATAACTGAAGGAAATGCTGAATCAGTTAGAGGCTGGGTATACAGGGGTGCAGGTCTTCTTCATTTGCAATCCTCGATACCCTTAATTCTGTCCACAGATCCCTGGTTAAAAATGTCTCCTCTATCTGCTAACAGGATTTAAAAAATTCCCTTGACTTCCTCTAAAATAAGCCCCCAAATGCTGACCCTCCCCCCTGTTATGGCCAGATCCCCTTAACAAGCACACCAGCTAGCCACAGTGCCAGGGCTGGGTGGAGAGCCCAGGAATGCCTCAGCAGGTGGATGGCTCTCCTCCAGGATGAGGGCAGGGCTGGGCTCCACTTTCCCTCCACTTCTTCCAGCCAGTGGATTAGCCAGGTCAGTCACCTTGCTAGTCAGCCTCATGAATCAGTACCTGGACATGCCACTTAGTCATACAGCCCAAACAGATGCCGTCTTCTTAAGGGCAGGTTCTAGGGGTGTTAGTCAGCCAAGAGCCCTTTCTCTGTGCTCCTGTCCTTTGGTGTCTGTGCCATCAACACCACAAAGGACGACCTGGGGTGTTGGGCTGCCTCTGAGGACACAGGCTGAGTACTGACAGTTTGGCGACCACCATGTCGGCAAGGCAGCTGGAAGGGGCTGCTGGTTACCAGAAGTACCTGGGAGCTGCCAGTAGTCTCCCCTGCTCCCCGTCTCAGTCTTTCCGTCGCTAAAGACCCTATTTAAACTGCAATAACTGAGCGGCTGCTTGGGTGGCTCAGTCGGTTTAAGCGTCTGCCTTAGGTTCAGTTCCACATCAGGCTCCCTGCTCAGCGGGCAGTCTGCTTCTCCCTCTACCTCTGCCCCTCCCCTCACTTGCTCTCTCCCTCTCAAATAAATAAATCTTTAAAAAATGCAAAAACTGGGAGAATTATCACACTCATTCCTCTGTTACACTGTAGAGATGACTGGGGTTGGATGAGGCTCAGGTGTGTGCATTGCTGGGACATCAGAGGGTGGGTAGCAAAGGAGAAGAATTAAGTGTGTAGTGCGCATGCACGTGCAGTCCAGATGGCCAAGGAATACACAGAATCATAGAACACTGACATGATTTGGCCTTTATCCTACCTTTCTCAGAAATGAATTTCACCAGACTCAAGGTTACATGGCAGGGACCAAAACTTTCTTATTATCTTGTAGTCAGCACTCAGCACAATGCCTGGCATGTGACAGGTGTTGAATAAATATTTGCTAAATGGAGAAATGAGTAACTCTTACCTTGATTTATAAGCAAGACATCTGAGGCTTGGTGAGGGTAAATGCCTATCTAAGGTCACATGATTGGGGCCAACGACTGGTCTCAGGCAAGGGGAGGGGGGCTTTTTCTTTTTTTTTCTTTTTTTTTCAAAAGATTATAAGACATTTTATTAATGTAATGAATTACAATTATTTGAAAGATACATTTTCAACTTTTTACCTTTTAAACAGCAAGTGTCGCTTTATTTCCAGTATCCATGAATAGTTTTTAGAAAATTATTTAATTTTAGCCTCATATTAAAACTCCATATATTTGGAAAAACACATTGTCTGTCTTCAGTAAAATAAAATTACAGATAATGGTAAAGATTTTTTTTAATAGTTTTTTTATTGTTATGTTAATCACCATACATCACATCATTAGTTTTTGATGTAGTGTTCCATGATTCATTGTTTGTGCATAACACCCAGTGCTCCACGCAGAATGTGCCCTCTTTAATACCCATCAGCAGGCTAACCCACCCCCCCCCCCCCCCCCCCCCCTCTGGAACCCTCAGTTTGTTTTTCAGAGGCCATCGTCTCTCATGGTTCGTCTCCCCCTCCGACTTACTGAGGGGGGCTTTTTAGAAGTGTAGCAACCAGCCACCCAAAGCAAACTGTTGCCATTGTCACAACTTTGCATATGATGCAGGCTAAGTATATTTATGGCTAAGTCTAAGTTTAGCTACAAAGAGAAGGTCCTGCAATCTGATATCTTAGAAGCCACATGTGACATGATGTAGGTAAGCTGAACTTGGTTTTCCATGCTGCAACGCTTAACTACGTATGGGATTTCTGGGCTGTACTGAGGAGAGGGGATGCCAGGAAGCAAGAGGAAATATTTTTTGAGCACTTACAAGGCATCCAGGCCCTTGACGTGCTTTATCTCATTAACTGTTGTTTAGATATAAAACTATTGTTAACTCTCTTTCTCAAATGGGGAACCAGAGGTCCAGAGAGGAAAAGCAACTTGGCAGAGGTTGCAGACCTAGCAAATGGCAGAACCGTGAGTCACATCTAGATCTCCATGCTTGCAAAGGCTATGTGTTTAACCACTTCTCAATTGGCCTCTAAATCTCATCGTTCTATCTCTAAACGTTCACCTGACCTTCTGAAGTTTGAAGGTAGGAGGTTGACATTAAATTAGAGTACTCTGGGCATGGAAGTGACAGAACCTAAAATATACCCTTTTCTCCCGAATTCATAAAAGATGCTGTGAATCAGGGCATCTTTCAGTTATATCTCGTCAATTTTGGACATGCTGTTTCTCCCCCATGTCCCAACTGACCAAGACGATCCCTAGATTCTGCTCAGCTCTTTTAAGTAATGATTCATTTGCATTTTTCTCCAAAGATTAATTTTATAAAGAATCTAATGTTTTAAAACAGGAGAAAAAAAAATCTATAAACAGATCATGTGGATTTGAAACAGCCGCCATGGGCTGGACCCTAGTACTCCTTTGTCCTTCCAAAGAGTGGCTTGCCAAAGGGAGCCTTCGCTTTCTTCCCCCTCAGCAATCTTATTTCCTTTTAAAGCATGTCCCGGTGGGGGCTTGGCTGTGTTTTGCTTGGTCCTGATTCACGTGTTATTGGGTAGGCCATGAGTCAGGCTGACCAGGCATGTAGAGACACACATTCCAGAGGCCAAGCTTATCCCCAGGCTAGAATTTCCTGGAAGCTCTGGGACTCGGATCTCTAGGATTTTTTTATTTTTATTTTTATTTTTTTGGTCAAGGGTCACTGCTTCTTCAGTAATTTTAGGATACTGTCGTATGCTTCCTTAGATTGTCTGTTCACCAGCCTCCTCCCCTGAGAGTTCGACCAGACTTCTAGAAAACCAGGAACCAGGCGAAATCTAGAAAGCCCTTGTTCTATACCTGAAAATGGCTTTGACTTGTTGTGGGTGACCGTATACACCTACTAGTAACCAAGAGATACCAGAGAGGTACAAATGCCTGGTAACTTCTGGCAAATGCTGGGCAATTCCTGAATCAGACTATTAATGTGTAGAGAGACCTTGATCTCTGAGTGAAGCACACAGTGATAATCAGAGCTCCTCTCTACCAGACTGCTACTTCTGAGGAAAGCCTTCTTATTTTTCCTTAGAGTGGAAAGAGCTTAAGGCTTGGGATCAGAGAAGACTGGGTTTGAGTTCTTAACCTGCCATCATATGATCACTTAAACTTAAGTCTTAATTTACTCATGTGGAGAAAGGACATTCACATTTTTCCATGGTAGTCCTTAAGGCTAAATGGGATGTGAGAAATGTCAAGCGCCCTGCATGCACTCAAGAGAGGTCTTTCCGTCCTCTCTTTGGTCTTTCCTCGAATTTATCTATGCTAGCAGAGAATGGATGAGTCTCCCTCTAGAGTTCTTAGGGGACAAGAGTCCAAACAAATGATAAAAGGAAGACCAAACATGTCCCTTCCGAGAAAAAATGTAAAAGGGTTTGCTTCGCATATAAAAGAGCAGACGAGTGAAGAGTTGATCTGGAAGTGTGACAAAGCTTTGTAATTGTTTTATTGTTTCTGTTTTTGTGAAACCACCATCACATTTCCACATCAGATATTTAGGCCTAGATACCAAGTTTAATTTTTGGCCACTGAAAGAGTCTCAGTGCACATATGAGACCCAACTTCTTGTTTGATGTTTTCTATAAATCTTTACAGAAAGCATTTCTAAAGCTTTTGCAGATTCAGGCCATTGATATGTACAGAGATCCAAAAATGGGTTTAGGACATCTTGAATGTTCCATGTAAGGTTACAGAAATATCATAATCTCGAGGGACCCCTGTAGAATCGGTTGGTGGCCCTGTACTTGGCAAGATCATGGCAGCTGCCAGCCAAATTCTCTTCCTGGTAGCAAGTGAAAGGGTGTGTGTGTGTGTGGGGGGGGGTACTTCCAAATGAAGCCACTTAAAGAACAACAGTTGTCTCTTCCTTCTGGATGTCCTGAAAAGCTGTCCCACAATTCTACTTTGAGTGGAAGAGTTTTAGGCCTGTTTTTCCGGAATCACTTGTTATTTGGGAGATAGCATGGTGTATAGGAAAGGTCAATGGGCTGGAGGGAAAATGAAGAATGGTTCTCAACCAAGGTCTGCCACTTCCTAGGAAGAGCGACCTGTCCAAAGTCACCTGATAAATTATGCCTGCAGTTATTAGAATGACTCAACCCTTGCCAGAAAACTTTTCTCCTAATCCATGTTTAGATGGTGTTGGATGAACACTGGGTAGATAAGAACGCCCAAGGTCTACACTCATCATGCCAGATTTCCACTTTATTATTCACACACTATTTTGAATGTGCAAGTTGGAAAGAAAATAATGATTCTTTCCAAAGTCAAAGTCAAATCAAATACCTCTTCTGGAGCCCCGATGACCCCACAGTGGGTTGCTGGAGGAATTATCCCTCACTTTTCTGCTCCTTACCTTATCCTCACCAGAAGTGGTGGGCATGGGGGTGGGAAAGAATGATACACATGTGAGCCTGTGTCAATGTCCCTCCTTCCTGGCCCCCAGCTTTTGCTGGACTCAGCTTATTCTTTTTCTTCTTTATTACCTTTGGCCAATTAATATGGAGAGAAGATCAAACTACAGGCCCTTCAGCGGGGAATACCAAAGTCCTTTTCCCACTGTTCTGCTTATAGAATGGCTAGGAGAAGGTTTTGGAGCCTAGATGGCTGAGAGTAAAGCCTAGAGATGGTCTGTGATTAAGCCTTTCTCTGCCTCCCATCACCCCAGGTGGTAGATGCACTGGTGAAAGTCAATCATCAGCCCCCCACCCCACATAATCACACACGTCGGCACAATACGACAAGCATCTGCAACGTACAAAGTAATGGCTTCAGCATCTGTTTTCGGAGATCCTTTAAGAAGGACTTGGATAATTTCTTTCTTTCTTCTAAAATAAGCCTCTCTTTTGGGCCAACTTGCTTATACACCTATGGGCATGTCTCCAGTGCCTTGGCTATTACGGTCTTTAAGTGACAGCTTAATATATTTTTAAGATTGAGGGAGCCAACGACAATTCTCGAGGAGCCGTGTTTACATTGGATCGGCTCACTCAGGCAGCGTGCCAGCCGTGTTGCACGCTGCAGGAACTGGAGGTGAAAGCAGGAAGGGCTGAGGACAGAGGGGAGGATGAAGCTGGAGGACAGGAAAGCCAAGAGGGAGGGGATGCAGACAAGGGTGTGGGGAGACGCCCAGCTGAACCTGGCAATGCACTTAGAACCATCATTTAATGCTCCTTTGACATTGCGTTGAGGGGTGAAAAAGAGAACCCTTTGGAGCCAGTCCACTGGCTCATGCACAGTCCATAGTGAACTGCTCTTAGATCTCTTTGTCCTGGTCCTTTCTAAATTCCTGCAAGTGGCTCCTTGGCAGCCAGCGGGACTGTATTGTTGCAGAACCTAAATCGGCTTCAGCACATCTTAGCAATCTCAGATAAGCAGCTTGACCCCTCTGGGCCTCAGTTTCCTTGCCTAAAAAATGAAAAGAGCCCCCTGTCCCCTTCCAGGCCTAAAATTCTATGACTCCAGAGTGAAATGATGGTAATCTCTGTTCCATGTAAGCAGATTTTGTATCTGTTGGGGTGGAATGAAGATGAGATCAACATTCAGCTTATTGAGACTGAGCAACTCGCTTTGGATTAGCTGCTCTTCAGACGGGATAGTCATAAAGAAAAGTATGTCCCTCATTCACCAAAAGACTCCTTTCAGCATTCACACACCCATCAAAATATACCATTGCCACCAATAATAATAACTAACTCTATTTGAGACCTTCTGGGCTGAGCCTTTGTATACATTATGTCATTTAATGATAACAGATGCCTTGAGAGGTAGATGCTGCTACTCTGTCTCCAATTTTCAGATAAGGACACAGACTCAGAAATTAATTAGATAGTACACAAGAGGATGTGTACTTGTGTACTACTAGCTGTAAGTGGTAGTAAGCGTTAGAGCTGGGGCATGAACCTCGATCTGGTTACGAGAATAGTAGTACCGGTATTCTTAAATACCCTTAATAAACAATAGAAGAACAAATCCGCAGTAGTGGTTGATTCCACCAAAAGAAATGGCATTTGGCCTTCAAAGCCCTTTATTACCAAGGAATGCTGACTATTCTCAGGGAACTCTCTATGCTAGGAAACCTTCTCTTTCCCAGTAGAAAAACAAATGACGGCTCAAGAGCGGCCCTTGGGAGCATTTAATTTAGCACAGATGAGAGGAGGCAGGTAACTGATTTCTAAGCTCTGCCACTAACTAGGTATGTGATCCACGGTGAGCCACTCAGTTCGTCTGGGACTGGTTAGACAATCTCTAAGGCTACTCCAGGTTTTGGATGTTATGTTCTCCTGAAGACCTTTTCATGACTTTCCAGCTGCTAGGGATTCCTCATACCCCACCTCCCCTTGGGGTTAGGGCAGTAGAGACAGTTTGTATGCCATTTTAAACCATTTCTCATTTTGTAAATAGGTCCCTTACAGCTCCAAGAGTCTTATGAAATCGTTTCAAAACGCCTAAGTGTGATTATGCATCCTGAAGCCAAATGTTATAAAACCCCCCACTGCTGCAGATTTAAAGGGTAAATATGCAATAAAAGCTTTTCAGCATGCTGTTGGTATGACACGGTGTTTAATCACTATTATAACGTTCAGCAAGGAGAGTTTCTCCCCCACTCCCTTCCCTTCCCTTGACTTTTTGAGTTGAAGACATTGGTTAATCTACATAGTGTTGATTGTCCTCCTCATTGCCACAGTCCCAAGAAGTTAAAAAAAAAAAAAAAAGTCCACCCTTTCATCTCTACCCACCACATTCTTTCTCTAAGCCTGTAATTGGATCTAAATGGAAAATAAACCCTTTGCAGGCCAAGGAAGTTGGCACTAGAGGGTGACAAGAAGGGGAACGTGTTCCACCTCTAATCCGGATAATCACACTCTCCGACGCAAAGGAAAATAAAAACAAGGCTTCCTCCAAGTGGTGGCTTTGGCCCTCAGCAAAGAGGACGGTTTCCATGTACTGGGTCTTACTTCACACATTATCAGTCAGCTTGTAGTAAAACCACACCCAAATCATCTGACTTTCTAGAGGACCATGGGGCTCTGCCCCTTTAGCTCTAAACTCTTTCACCTCAGCTGAATTTGGGGAGGCAGTTCAGACACACAAATATCCCGGTGCTACAAGTTAAAAAACATTCATGTACAAAATGTACTGTCCGCGAACACTATGGTCTTAGCTGGACAGATACTCAGTGGTTCACTGGTAGTTTATTGAGTCCTGCTGTGTATGGTATGCTGTGTTGGAACAGAGATGAACCAGAAAGGTTTGTCTTCAAGGAGTTTAGGAAGATGTGTAAAGAAATAAAAGTGGTGCATGCATGACTTGCTACTAGGTAGACATTAACAGGTAGCATACCAAAGTCTAAAGTGTTAGAATTCCATAGAAGGAGAGAGGGACTTGATTCTCCAAATAGTCTGGCAAATGTGATGGGACATGGTACATTCCAGAGAGATGCACTGATTAAGTCTGACTTGGTGTACACATTCAGAAGGGTCCACTGGACTCTGTGTGGGAGTCTGGGGAAGGTCAGCTATGTAATGGTGCAGCTATAAATCAGATGCATGAACTCTGTGCCTCTAAGTCATGTGGCTTGCATTTTTACTTTGATTCTGACATATGTTTGGGGTTTTTGTTTTCTTCCTTCCTTCCTCCCTTCTTCCCTACTCCCTCCTTTCCTTCCTCCTTTCCTTCCTTCCTTTTTTTTTTTTTTTTTTTTGCCTCTTAGTCTACTCCACAAGTAATGGCAGAGGTCTAAAGAGGACTTAGCCCTGCAAGGGTTTAAAAATGACTGCTTTGGGAGATTAACCCACAGGGTACTACTGCTTGTTACTGCTGCTGGGAGAGAAGCGGGGTCTCTCATCCCCAAAACTGGAGACAAGGAACTGGAGGCACAGAAAAGTGAATTGGTCAAAACAGCGCAGCTAAAAAGTGGCAGGGCCAGGGTTTCGGTGCCTAAGGCTTTCCTTATGCTCTGATACCTGCTGGAACCAACGCTCTATAACCCTGGGCTTCAGTTCTCCATTGGCTTAGACTGTGTCTCTGCTCCCTTCCAGCTCACTTGTCCTCTAAGCCTGGCCTGTGCCCTCTCCCAACTACATCCAGGTAAGTAGCTGGTGGGTGTTGGCGCTACAGGCACAGCTGCAGGCCCCTCCTGCAGTAATTCACCCGTGACCTTGTGGGCTCCTGGCCAGCCCTTCCTAAAAGGGAAACGTGCAGACCCTGGGGACAGAAATTAGTTCCCAAGTGCTGGAACTGCTGCCATTGCCAACATCACCAACTAAAAAAACTGGTGCGTGTGTGTGAAAAACAAAACACTAGGATGACAGCAAGAGGGGAGATTCCTTATGAGTAAATATTACCCTCCCCCCAACCTTCACCTCAATCCTGGGAGGGGGAAGGGGGGGAAGGGAGGTTTTTTTTTCCCCCCTACAGACAATAGGATTACTATTAAAAAAAAAAAAGTTTTACTTTATTTAAATTTTAATTAGCATCATCGAAGAAGTTTCTTTGCAAATACTTTACACAATGGCTTTTAAGAGTAAGTTTTTTTTGGGGGGGTGTGCCTGTTAGTTCAAATATGTATCCCCAACTGTTCTGTTTCTGGGAAGTCTTGGAATTTAATGGGTTTCCTGCTCCTTATGTTGAGGTAAGTCTCCGCGCAACCTGGGGGAGGGACACGGGGAAAAGGAAGAATGTGGGTAAGTACAGACAGATCGCAGCTCACCTTTTGAACTCCTTGCTTGAGGTCCTTAGCCACCTTTGCCATCTTCTGTGGTGCAGGAACAGCGCCTGGCTTCTCGGGCAGAGGCGCGAGGGCGCGCAGCGGGGACAGCGCTGGCTGAACGGCCAAGTTCGCGGGCCCAGGGGGAGCTCTGCGCGCAGCCCGGCGCCGCGGGGTCCTTTAATTGGAGAGCGGGACTCCCTCTAAAACCGCGCCAGCCAATCCTCGCGGGCGCTCGCACTCGGTCAGCCAATGGCAGCGCGCGGCTCCCCCCCTCCCCCCGGGCGGCCTGGGCCGGGCCCGGCGGCTGCGGCGGCGCGAGCGCTGCCCTGACGTCAGTGCGGCCGCGGCCCCTGCCTGCCCTGGCGGCTCAAATCTGTCCCTCGAGCCGAGCGGCAGGAATCCGTCCCCACGCCCTTCTCCTTTAAAGGACAACGGGCAGAGGGTGGGGAGGACCGCTGCGCCCCCGCGATCCATTCAGGTCAGAAGGGAGAGTGATCAAACAGGAAGGCTGAGGTATTTTTAGTGAGCTGGGTCCAAAAATAAATGCTGAGCCGTGTTCCCCTTCCCACCCTTTCTGCCTTGTCCTAGGGGGGTGCGGGGCGACGGGGGGAGGCAGGTGGTGTGCAGCCGCACTGACTCGGCCCGCTAACTTTCCCAAAACGGGGCAAGTCCTCCTATCACCACACAGGAGGTGAGAGCCCAGTAAGTCAGGATTTTTTCTTAATTAATATTTGTAAATTATTAATCTGCCTTTCATAACTTGCTTTGTGTAAATCCTCCCAATTCAGCGTGGAGAATACAGTCCTGATTTTATAAGCACTGAGATGTACATCTTTCTAGTTTCAGAATTACCTTGGATGTTATTACCGTGGTGATGATGATGATGATGATGGTGATTATCACTTGCATTTGGTAGATGAGGGCATAGGCTCAGAGAGGGTAACTGGTCCAAAGTTGAACTCTTTGGCAAGGCTTTAAATCTGAGTTAGTGAGAGTGAGAACTTACCAGGGGAGAAGGGGCACAGGATGACAAGAAGCCATAAACTAGGAAATTCTAGTTAAACTCCATAAATTGGGCTGTTGAGATCTGGAAAAGCAAGTTTCTATCTGTGGATTTCTCACATCCTTGGGGTGAAGTGTTTGGCAACATCTAACATAACAAGTCGATATGGACAAGGTCTTCCCTCACTATGCCATGTTGTGTGCCTATAAATCCACATTTCTACTGAGCGGGTTCCACAGACCTGGGGTCCCAGAGGCGTTTTCTTCCCTACCCGGACAGAGGACTACACCCCAGCCCTTTTTTACGCTGGGGAGAATACTGCTCTGTTACGAGGTATTCAGTCCTGTAACTCACGCTGGCAGTACCCCCTGCCAGAAACTAGGGCTCAGGTGGGCTACCATAAAACGAAGTTGCAGGGAGACTGAAGGGGAGGGGGGTCTCAAAGTATTTCATATGACTGATTTGGCGGTGGACTGCAGGTCACATTCTAGGGCTTTCTCTCTAATTGGAGGTACTTTCCTTTTTAAAGCCTCCTGAGTTTTGGTTCTTAACACATCATCATCCCCACCCATCCCAAATCTTGACCAATGATCCCAAATTATGATTCCTTTTTTACATTCCTGGAAAGGGCCTTCTGTGTGTGATTCCCCTTTTCTTCTCTCATGGATCTGCTATAATCGATGTTTGTTTTGCTTGCTCCCAGCTGTAGCCCCAACACCTAGCATGTGATAGACACTCGGAACATGTGTGTTGAATGAATGCAGGCTGAGTTCTGGCTTTTAATCAGTAGTGAGCAGGCAGGCAGGACTTAGGAAGAGATGGTGCAGTGCTGCACCTTGGTCTCTTTTGCCCAAACATCCAAGGTGGGCTGCACATTAAACCAGTGTGTAAATAAATGGTGGCCAACAGAAGCCTGGCCTGAAGAGGTTTCCATGTGAATAGCCCATTCAGTAGCAAATCCTAGGAACAATAGTGCTGAACTGGGATGTCATGCCAGAAGCCTTTATATTCCAGAGTTATAGGAACAGAAGCCAGGAGAATAACAAAGACATGCTTTATCCCTTGCAAATTGGGCAGAAGCCTTCCCAGTGAAGTCATTTCTCACTCCCTTCCCAGCCACCCTTCTTGCCCCGTCTTGAGAAATTATTGTTCCATGGAATAATTCCAATTTTACTAACTTTAACACTGAATAGCTCCAAACTCATGACCCCCTTCCCCTCCTTATTTTTACCCTTGGCCCCTGTGTCAGTTAAGGAGGCAGATATTGTGGCTCTTTCTCAGAATGTGAGAATCAGGAGCTACTGCTTGGAGTGGCCCAGTCTCTTTTTTCTGGAGAATTACCTGTTGTGGCCGGAAGGGTGACCCCCAGTCCCTGCTAGTACTTACTCTTTCCGTGGCTAAAGATGCTCACTCTGACTCTGAACACTGCTCTTGAGCCAGATGTTCCAGGGGACCTATAGTCAGAATCCTGGCTGGACAGCTAGACAGACTATTATAATTTGGGACATTCTGGAAAATGGAAGAGATGTGGCCATTATATTTTAGCCTCATTCTAGCACTGAGATCCTTTTGCTTCTCTTTGGAAGAAAATGGACTCCCTTTTCTAGGTTGGAACAGTGAGAGATCTGATTTTCCCAAGGCTCATGGCTTTGTAGTGCTAGGGCTTATTAGAAGCTTCATTCATCCACCAAGTAGTTTTGGGGCACCTGCCTTAGCCAAGCCAGCTGGGTGCTGGGTACACCCCAGGTAAATAAAAGAATCCTTCCCCTTCAAGAATGTCTTGGTCTAATAAATGTCACTGGGGCTCTCCAGTTGATAAATCTCTTCTCTTAACTTGAACTACAGGACAATCACAGAATAATTCTAATTATTCCATAATAATTCTAATTATTTTTCTGGGAGAAAGTGGAGATTTGGGACAGTCAAGGGCTCTATCCAGGGTCACACAGCCAGTAAGTGGCAGAGCTAAAATTCAAACTCAGGACTTCTAACTCGAAACTGTGTCCTTTCAACTATACCACGCTACCTACCAAACAAATCTTAGGGATTGACTACAGGGAAAAAAGTACGCACTTGAAGGAAGATGGTATTGTTGTTATTGTCATTATCAGTGGGTTTGTCCTAATTGGGATTTTTGACTCTGTGTCTCATGCCCTTTTCATTATTTGTTCATTCATTCATTCATTCATTCACTCATTCAACAAACATTGAACTGAGAACTACAGTGGGTTAGGAAGCCCTGAGCTGAGGATATGACAGACCATGAATAAGACAGGAAAGGTTCCTGCCCTCACACAGCTTCTATTCTAGTGGAGGGAGACAGGCATTAAACAGGGGAACAGGTAATTAGATAAGGTAATTGAGGATGGCAGTGAGTGCCTTGGAGGAGTATGGAGGAGAGATTCCATAATATTCCATTCACATTAGGTGATCCAGTAAAGGCCTGACTGAAGGGGTCATGTGAGCTGAGACCTGAAGGAGAAGAATGAGTCCGCTATGAATAGAGTCGCCATGGAAAGAACATTTCAGAAGGATGGAGTCATGAGTGCAAAGACCCTAAGGTGGGTACAGGCTTTCTATCTCTGAGGGATCATAGGTTCCTGTGGCTGGAGGGTAAGTAAGGACAGGGAGAATGCATAAGGGGACCCGAGGAGTAGGCAGTGACTGGATCACATTGGACCCTTCTATGGAGGCTAAGTTCTTTTTTGACAACAGTGGGGAATTATAGATGACTACTTTCCAGCTGAGACATAAGGTGTGCCAAATATGTCATATAAAAATTTCTAATAGCCACATTAGAAAAAGTAAAAGGAAACAGATGAACTATTTATAATATATTTTAGTTAACCCAATATATCTCAAATGTTGTCATTTCTATGTGTGATTGATATACAGCATTATTGAGATGTTTTACATTCTTTTTTTGGTGTTATCTCTTTGAAATATGGTGTGTGCTTTACACTTGCAGTACACCTCTCTTGAGATCAAACACATTACAAATGCTTAGTAGTCATTTGTGGCCAGTGGCTATCATATTGGACAGAGCAGTTCTAGAGTTTTAAGTGGGGGAGGGGGGTGACAGTATCTGATTTACTATTTAATTCACAGCAAGGACACCCAAGGGGTACTAAAGAGACCTAGCTCATAACTAACAACCCCTCATTATCAGGTGGAAAGACTGAGGGTCTGAGAACCAATAACTACATGTCTGGTCTACTCTGTTTCAGGCAGTGCACTGGGAAGGACAAGTGATTTGCCCAAAGTCACAAAGCTAGAAAGAAGCCAAGCAAACCTTGAACCTAGATCTTTTGGCTTCATGTCAGACACTTTAGGAAATCTCCAATAATCATGGCTCCCGATGACGATGCTTTTATTGTTACATTGTAGCAAGCGTGGCTTGGTTGTTTTAGTATGCAAACATGAGGATTGGCTTCTATTTGGTTATGACTTTTTAGATATATTGGAGTCATTAAAACACTCAACACTTAAAGAGTAGGTATATGTGAATAACCCATGAATCACCTAATATATTTTGAGGTGTATTAATTGATACAAATAATCCCTGAACCATATAGTATATTTTAATGTATATTAATTGATGTAAATGTGCCCCAAACCACTTATATGTCTTAATTTGTATCAACTTGGACCATCATTCATACCATGTATATAAGAATTGTTCACAACTTACATTTTTTTGGTTTCTTTCCTGTCATTCTTACAGTAACTTTAATTTTAGAATAACTATCTAATTTTCTCCAGATTTTTGGATGGCTTCCTAGATCAAGAAAGGCTTTGCCTATAAGGCCAAAGCATCTGGATAAAAACAAAACTTGGTTGTTGGACCCCAGCATTCTCCGGCCTTCTAGCTTAGCTTTAACAGGGACGATGAAGGACATGAGGAGACTCTATCCATTGTGAAGGAGCACTGGATCAGGAGTCCAGAGCCCTTACATTTTGATCCTAGCTATGTTAAAATGCTGTGGCTGGCCATTATCTCTAAGGCCACTTGCAACTCAAATGTATTATTATTTACTAGGAGAAAGTGATCAATTTTCTCTGAGTGTCGGATATATATCCTACTTGGTGCAATGGAGCCATTCTGTTCTTTGCCAGGTCAACAAGAGTATAAAGAGTTACTGCTTAGTTAGGATCCATATCCAACTGGGATCATTCATGAGATGGCTGGCTTTACAATAAGAGCTTAGCTTGGACCAGAAGGGGAGACAGGGTTCCTTATCTTTTGGGATTGTTCTGGATGTTTTCTGTGTTTCCCTCCAGATCCACTCTTTGCTCTCCTCCTCCAGCTCTGTGCCTGGTAGGCTGACACACGGACTCCCGACTTGGGCCCCTTTGCTGTCTTCCTGGGAGCAGGAGACTTTGGTAGGAGATGAGGGGTGAGTATATTTAATCTTTCCTCTTCCTCCCTCTTGGCCTGGGTTTTGAAGATGGTAGTCATGTTCTTCTACCTCTAGCTACAGCTCCTGTGAGCCTGGATATAGCTCTCTCCCATGGTCCCTTCAGGCCTGGGGATGGTCTCTGCTTCCTGCTGTCACTAGCCTTGGGGTGCTTCTTCTCCTCATGTGGGTCCATTGAACCCCGTTTTCTTCTTCATTGATAGTGCCTTTATTAAACTTTCTTCGGTTACCCCTTCAAGTGTTTCTAGCCAGGACCCTGACCCATACAGAAACAAAGTGTGTTTTAGAGATGATCTCAGTGTGGCCTTTGCAGGATTGTTGAGATACAGAGCGCCCTGTGAGTTTCTCATGAAGTTTTTTCTGCTTTCTGCATGTGAAGTAGTTAAAATGATTTGGGGCTTGGCAATTAATTAGAATAGGAAAACCAGTTAGAGGTACTGGGAGAAACAAGACAGAAATTTGGGGACCTTCCCTAGGGCATGTCTGCCAGCTGACCATGGAGTTCTTCAGCCATTGAAAGTGACTTTAAGTATATAAATCCCTTGTGCCTCAGTCTTCTCCTTTGTCAAAATGGGGCTCACTGTGAGGAGTGAATGTGGGGTCATATGCAAAAGTTTGGCCGAAACCTGATGGCCCTTCCAAATGTTCTGTTCCCATGCCAGGGTTCCGGCTGACATGAATCTAGTCTTGCATCTTTGGGGATGAGGCTTGAATGTGAGACACTGGGTAACTTGGAGCAATTTGCTAAGGAGGGTCCACCTTACAGATCATTGTAATTTGCTGACCTGCGTGTACTTTTCAGCCAAAATGTACCAAAATACTTGTGTTCTGCATGGCCCAGTGTGAGTAAGGTGTTGCTATGGCTTACTAAAGAGAAAATATCTTGAACAGGGTAAAGGGGCAATATTGCAGCTCTAAGTTCCTAGTTTAAGAATGATCTTGATCTTTGGGGGAGGGGGATCATGGGAGGGGTGGACTAGCTTGGACGGGTTGGGTGGTGGGTTGACAGTGGCCTAGCCAAGAGGGGATTGTCCAGCTTCAAGGGACATGCTCAGGGTAATTGGTTCCAAGTGCCATTTCTGAGCTACCACCAACATGACTGCCCGGCTCTTTCCAGGGGCAATTTTATTGCATTCTCCCAGCACCTTCCTGAGGCAAGTGGTCTTATTCCCATTTGACAGAACAGCAGACTGAGCCCTAGGGATGTTAAGTAATCATCCCAAGGTTACATAGCTGGTTACAGAGCAGGAATTTGGACCCACACGTGTCGGATTCCAGGGATGGTACTGATGAGAAGTACAGGGCACCAACTAAAGCCCCAGCAATCATTTCTTTGGCACCATGTGCCAGGCCACGCTAATCACATTTAATTCCCTATAGGATAGGGTATGGATCCCTCTGATAGAAATAAACCTCCACCCCCCTCACTACACACACACAGACACCTAACACCTGTGGTCTAATTGTAGGTGTCCCTCAACAACCTAATTATGGGGACCATTTAGGATAAAATTCTATTTTGGAATAACTTTGTGTATACTAGATAATGGGGGAAAATCAGGCCTGTTCAACCCATTAGGGTTAAACAGCCAGGGATTGGGGGAAGCATTGTAGCACCCTGTTTCCCAGGAGACCGGAGATAAAAATTAATACAGTAAAAGGCATCATCATCATTACCTTCTCTCATTATCACGTTTTCCATTCTGTTTGCCACCTTGGCATTTTAATTTTCCGTAGCCTTATGAACCTGCATTACCTGGTAACATCTCCTCATGGGATATTGAAATCATGGGGAAAAATGGTGAAGTTGCTTTTGTATATTACCTTTAGGGGCAAAGTTGACATATGTGGGTTTTGTTCAGATTAAAATGTCTGAGGTCTTATTTATGAACTTGCATCCCTCATAGTTTGGAACCAGTTCTGTGACTTGGGTTCAAGGCTAAAAGTAGAATAAATTGTGAAGGAGATGATGTCTGGCTTGATCCGCTTCCTCTCTGTTACCTGCTTTTGCTCAGTGATTAAATTGCCTGTCTGAGCATCACATTCCGACCTACACTCTTGTGTTTTACTTTGTGCTGCAGCCTCCTTACTCCTCTTCTGCCCATCAAAATCCACCTGACCTAAGCACCTTCTGTCAGCACCCTGCCGATCCTCCCTCACTGGGTTTGGCAGCAAACCATTGAGAAAAGATTGAAGGTTTTGAAGTCAGACATATCTGAGTTTGAGCCCTGGTTATATTATTTATTAGCTACGTGGCCATAAGCAAATTAACTTTTCTCTTAGCCTATTTTAGCTATAAGATGGAAATGATCAGCCCTACTTCCAGAGGGTGGCACCCCGCTTTATGAGGGAGCATATGTGAAGCACCCAAACCATTGCTTGGCACAAAGTAATACCCATGGTTTCCTTCCTCTCACAAGATTTCTCTCTGTTTCAATGTCCCCCCAGTTCTTCCTTGCTTATCACAAAGAGATTCAGAGTACCCCACTATTCCTTCCTCTAGCCTCAGGGAGATGAAACTTACATGAGACTGTTTCTGCTGACATTGTTTTACTTGCATGCTTGTGGCAGATGGTGATTAGGTGCAGGCATGGGTAGACTTCTCACGTGATTAGTGGGCATCTACCCAAAGCAGACAAAGGGCCAGGACCTCAAAGGTATCCCATCCACTGCTGTGGAAACCTACCCTCCGCTTGGATGCTTTCCGTGTTCAAGAACTCATTCTCTCACCAGACCGATCTAGCAGTTTTATACATCTCTCCTTGTTAGAAGGTTCTGTGTTACTTTGGCTGACATCTGTCTTCCTAGAGCTGTCACCTGCCTGTTCTTTCCAGCCTCTGCAATCCATTTGAAGGGCTCTGTCTTTCTCACATGATGACAGTTGATCTATTAGAAAACTGTTGTTCATATGTTCACAAGGTCTTCTCCGCTCCAGACTTCAGGTACTATTTTATCCTACCTAAATTATATTCCATTATTCCATTCCTCTTTGTCAGCAGTCGTGCCTTCCCTTTCTCAGGAGCTATGTTGCAACCTGTGGAGGGGTAGGGGCATCAGCTTTGAAGTCAGGCACATTTGGTTCAAATCCCTCCATGGGCACCTACTGGGAACCTCAACTTACCTATCTGTAAAATGGAAGCAGTAATACCAATATCATAGTCCCCCCAGGCAGATTAAATGTGCTGATGTATAGAAAGTATGCAATCTCTTGCCCGGCATGGAGAAGAGGCAGTAGCTGTATAATTATTATTTATTAATTTCCAGGAGAGTAGCCACCATGCTTGGTTCTCTTAGAAAATCTTCCTAGTGACCTTTAAGGCTTTCATCAGCCTGGAAATGGGACTTTTTTTCCCCCCTCCCTTATACCAGGAAAATGGCATTAAATGAGTGTTCCATTGATTTTGTTAAAATCACAAGATTCTTAGGAGGAAGGTAGGATAGTCAAAATACTGTTCTACGGACATTTTAAATATGTTCATTCAAGTCAGGTTTTAATTTAAAAACATTTTGGATATTCCGTAGCTAAACATGTACATTCTAAGAGGTCCTTTGGGATTGCAGCAGAATGTTCAGACATTCATGGGCAGAATTCCAGTACGCTTGAAAGATGAGTGTGTCCTGTGGCTGATGAACAAGGTATGAAGACACCAAATCCCCCTGACGAAGTCCAGCAATGCCTTGCCCCTGATTGGCCTTTCTGGAAAGACTAGATGAGCTCACCAAGAAGAAAGGGGTGGGTGGGAGATTTCAGGAAAGATTCTTAAGTTATCAGAAATTAGGCATTGAAAGATCTGGGGCTTCCTGTTGATTCCCTAAGTTGTTCTCACAGTCCAAGACACATGGTTGGGCCATGATGTCATCTGACATAGATAGACACACTGAGGCCAGAAACTGTCAAGCAGATTCTGGATCATGATGGAGGGTGGGAGGGATGTGCAATTTGAGGGCCATGTGAGTATGGAATGAGTAATGTTTTCCAGTAGGGTATTATCACCCATCCTATCATTGATAGGGGTGGGGGAAGAACTGAACTCTAAGATATTCAAAGTATTATATATCCCTCTAAATACCCTGCTTTTCCAAGTTAAAATCCTGTGTTTAGTAGTCTAGTCTGTTGTCATGTTAGGACAATATTTTTATATCCAGTTGAATTTAGATGACCAATCTCAATCATTCATTCATTCCTTCATTCATTAAATCACTCAGTTGGTCATTCAGTCATTTGGTCTGTGGTTCTAGCAGTTATTCAGTCTGTCACTTCATTGGTCCTTTGGCTGTTCAGTCTTTCAGTCATTCAATGAATACCTATTGGACATCTTTTTCTGTACCAAGAGCTCTGCTGGGTGTGAGACATGCAGCAGTGAAAAAAGATTCACGGTGGGCGCCTGGGTGGCTCAGTTGGTTAAGCGACTGCCTTCAGCTCAGGTCATGATCCTGGAGTCCTGGGATCGAGTCCCACATCGGGCTCCCTGCTCCACAGGGAGTCTGCTTCTCCCTCTGACCCTCTTCCCTCTCGTGCTTTCTATCTCTCATTCTCTCTCTCTCAAATAAATAATAAAATCTTAAAAAAAAAAAGATTCACGGAATCTACTCTCCTGGGAAAAACAGATGTTAAACAAGCAATTACAATAAAAGGTGATGAATGGGGAGCATTATGATAGGAAAAGCATGGGCCCCGAGGCAAAAGAAGTTCAGTTTGGCTGGAGATCACAGTTTTCTATTACCTAAAACGTCAGATCCCAGTGGCTTAACTTCCTGGGTGTCTAAATACATAACTCCAAACACTCATCCATTAGAAAGAATAAGAGCTGATATGCGTGGAGCTCTTGCCATGTCGCCAGCCACTGAGCCAAGTCCTTTACAAAGATGGTCACACTTAATCTTTGCTGAGTTAGGGACTCTTAAGTGTCCCCATTTCACAGATGAGGAAGTTGAGGCTCAAAAAGGATAAACAGCTTGTCTGTAGTCACATAGGGTGAAGTCGCAGAGCCAGGAGTTGAACCCTGGTCTGTCTGATTCTACAGTCACGGTAATAACCATGAACGTTTCCCCCGCCCCACAATGTGTCCAGGAAGTGGAAAACCTGAGAAGTCAGGGCAATGAGAGCCTTTGGACCTTCCTAGTGTACTCCCAAAGAATCAAGAGCTCTGCAGTGAGCCTCACAGCCCATGGGAAAAAGAGCAAGAACTTGGGGTGACCAGGTCAGAGAGCATCATGGGGCAAACTATGTTCCTGCATCCCAGAAAGTATGAGAAGCTTTGCGGGAAGTTATTTGTAACAGCAAAAAGAGCTTAGGCAATCCAACCCAGAAGCAAATCAATCTTACTCTCACATGTACATTTTAAATGCAGTTAGAATAATATAAAACCGAATTAGAAAGCCTAATATCCACATGATGTCTTTATTTAGTGTAAAGCAATCCATTACACACACTCTCTTTGCTTGTCGGTGATTAAAAAAATAAAGTGAGTCAGTCATTTTTGCAAAAATAGTTCCATATTTCAAAAGAAAATAGTTTTCTTAGAGAACATAGCCTTCTCTCTATTTTTTTCTCTCTCCTTATATCCCCTTCTCCAGCTCAGTAATTTATCTCCTGCCCAGATGTTAGATCATGTTGAGATAATTTGGAAATCTTTGTGCTTAATTTAGACATGACTCATGTACACATTGAGTAGTACCTAAGTTTGGCCAGGGATGAGGATAGTTGCTCGTGGCGGTGGTGATTCAGGCTTGCCTGTGAGTGATCCGTCTTCTATCACTTGAGATATTACTCTATTTCTGTGATGACTCAGCTTGAGTCCGTGCAACTGTGAATACAATGGTGAGCTCCCTCAGCAGCTTCCCATGGTGTCCCCCACGTGGTTGGAGATGATTTTGTGCTCACTGGCACTTGCTGAGTTGGTGCCATGTAGTCTCAATGAAGGCACGAGTGAGTCATGTTTCCATGTGTTTAGCTGTCAGTTCTGTTTGGTATTCTGCAGTTACCCCGGTCTAGTCCATACATCATCTCCTTATTCAAAGGGATGCTTTTACCCGATGTCTTCATTATCATCAAAGAATCTCCTTTCTGGGCTCAAGAACCATGAGCCTCAGAATCCAGCTAATCTGCCTACATCCCATTCTGGTATACAATGGTATTAATTTCCTCTTGACCCCAAGCAGTACTACTCTACTTGTGCAGTACTACAACTGCCACCAGCACCACCACAACCAGCATTTCTCTTCCCATCAGGAAGCAGGATTTTGGAATACTTAGAATGTTACAAATACTGGTTGAATTTCTTGTTTGCTTTATCTCAGTTATTCTGCATGCCAGTCACATGTAGTACATTTATTATTTATTTATTTTAAAAAATTTATTTATTTGAGAAAGAGAGGGTGAGCGAGAGAGAGCACAAGCAGGGAGGAGAACAGAGGGAGAGAGGCAGAGGCAGAGGGAGAAGCAGGCTCCCCGCCGAGCCGGGAGTCCAACGTGGGGCTTGATCTCAGGGCTCCGGGATCATGACCTGGGCTGAAGGCAGATTCTTAACTGACTGAGCCACCCAGGCGCCCCCACATATAATATTTAGATCCTGATTTTGCTTAGGAATTAAAACCAAGGCTTAAATATGTGAAGTAACTCACCTGTGGTCTCACTGATAGTAAATCGCAGAGGTATTATCCAAACCCAACTTATTTGACATGATGCTTTTAACCAAGACATCAGTGTTTTCTACCTTCCTGATCTTTTTCTCCATCTCATATCGTCATATCACCTCTGTGCTGTTACTTATGTAATACTGGCAGCCTGGTACTCACTACGCTCTTGTGAACTAGGCTGCAAGAGGACACAAGTTGTTGGCAGCCTGCAGTACTTGTAACCTACTGATACTGGGACCACCATCTGCATCATCTATCAGAATAAATCCCCTGAAGGAAAACAGAAATCCTGCATTAGCATGGACTCTGGAGGATGACATTCAAGCTCCCAGTCTCCTCTCTCTGGCAGACACTTTTCTTATCGATCTCCAGGTAAGAGAGATTGCTACATGACTTCTTTACCCTGCTGTACTATAGTTTTGTGTTCTCTAGTGGGGACCTCAGTTCTTTCTAGGAACAGTCTCAGGGCGTCTCTAACATTTTGTTCACACTTTTATTTCTCTGGGTCGGACAACTCTAACCTCTGCCCACAAGGACCTGGTGGTGT
The DNA here is from genome assembly GCF_003265705.2 of Callorhinus ursinus. Taxonomy (NCBI): domain Eukaryota; kingdom Metazoa; phylum Chordata; class Mammalia; order Carnivora; family Otariidae; genus Callorhinus; species Callorhinus ursinus. The sequence continues at coordinate 38,299,534 of NW_027397077.1, read as the reverse complement.
ATTTGGAAATTAGAAATTATCCTTGGTTGGGTGACTGCCTTCGGCTCAGGTCATGATTGTGGAGTCCCAGGATCGAGTCCTGCATCAGGCTCCCTGCTCGGCGGAAGGTCTGCTTCTCCCTCTGCTGCTGCTCCTGCTTGTGTGTGTGTGCTCTCTCTCTCTTTCTCTCTCTGACAAATAAATAAAATCTTTAAAAAAAAAAAAAGAAATTATCCTATGGTTTCTAATTTCATGGGGACTCTAGAGACTGGTGACTCCCAGTGCTGCCTTCAGACTCAGGCAAGAGTGGCTCTGTCCTGTGGATTCCATTCTGTCCCCGGCCCCCTGACCACCCATCCCTTCCAGGCTAGGCTTAGGTTCCATGGACCCCAGAATTCTCTTCTTGAATCCCATTTCTAGAACAGAGTGGAACTCAGCCTGAGGGCCATTCTCCTCTAAGAATGGACTTTGCAACAGTCTGCCGCTAGGCCCCAGGGGGAAACCAAGAGGTGGTTGCTAATGGGGTGTGGAAGGAGTTTGAGTATCTGCACTTACTTGGGCAAGACCCGTTGGGGTGTGGGGCAGAGCTAGGCGTGGGAAGAGAAGGTGGAGACAGACCAGAAGCCAGAGGGGAGTCCAAGAGCTTGGAACTAAAACCCAGCCTTCCAGGTTGTTTTGAAGACATTCGTCATGGTAGGAGGATAGAACATATTGTTTTTTTAAATTTTTTATTGTTATGTTAATCACCATATATTACATTAGAACATATTTTTATTAGGCAGTGCATTAGCTTGATTTATAACTTCTGTATATTTAGACACATATCTCGTGGGCCTCCACTTCTACCCTTTTGCCCTGGCTCCCTCAAGTGTTAAGGATAGGCCTGTTAGCAACTACTAGAGCAACTAGTAGTCCCAGTGTATCTGAGACTAAGGGGTTTCCCAGGATTCAGGATTTAAAGTGCTAGTGGAAAAAGACATGGGAAAACTGGAAGAAAGTGTGTTGATCACTCTAGACCACCCACTCCCTATAATGTGGTGACTGTTGTTGATTTATATAACTGTACAGAACCCAAACTCCTTCTTTCTGGGGCAGAAAGAACTTCGATTTATATTTTCATCATAATAGTGTGCAAGAAATTTCATTTAATGATAGACCTTCTCTCAGAGTCAGGAGATAATTAAAGGTCATTTAACCACTGGCAGGCATACTGTCTCCAGGGCAGGATGCAGCCATTAGCAGTGGCCTTTGTAAACTTGCCACTAAAATCAACAGTGAGAATTCATTGACCACTAGAAGAAGAAACACCATCAAATTGTTGCTGGAAGTCCAGATAGCTTCGTATACCTTGGACTGTACTATTTCTTCAAGAAAGAGGAGAGAGGGGATGTTTCCATGTGGCATTATTCCTATCTCTACCCAGTTCCGACTTTCCAACTTGGCTACAACCACCTAAAACAGCTCCTTTCTAGGGAGTCTACAGGTGCCTAAGAGCTAGGGATATTTTGAGGTGTTTGGCAACTGGGAAAAGGGGAGGTGGAATCATCTTTAGCCAAACAACCTTCTGGGCAAAATTGAGAGGTAGGTGCAATTAATTTCTACCCACGCTGCTGTTTCTACTTTTCCCACCATTTTGTTTCCTGAGTTTTTAGGAATAAGACATTCATTCATTCATTCATCCATCCATTCATTCAGCAAGTGGGGCCAAAAGTGGTAGCACTGCATGCAAAAGAAACAGCACGAGCAAAGGCTCTGCGGCAGGAACATACTTGAAGATCTGAAAGCAGACTGGAGGGGCAGGCCAGAAAAAGAGGAAAGAGGAGCAGAATAGGGTCCGAAAGTCGGGTAGGGGCCAGCTCACATGGGACTTTAGGGGCCACAGTACAGACTTTGGATTTTATCAAGTGCAGTGGATTGATGATCCCCAGAAATAGCCACATCCTCATCCAGGAACTGTCCATGTTACCTGAAAGGACCAAAATGGACTTTACAGATGTGATTAAATTCAGGATCTTGAGATGGGGAGATTATCCTGGACTATCCAGGTGGGTCCTGGGTGCCATCACATGTATCCCTATCGAGAGGGAGAGTGGACAGACAGAGGAGGACCAGGCAGTGTGACCACGGAGACAGAGGCTGGAGTGATGTGGCCACAAGCCGAAGAAGCCTGGCTGCCTTGCCAAGCTGGAAGAGGCAAAGAACGGATTGTCCTCCAGAGCCTTCAGGGGGAGGGTGGCCCTGCTGACGTGCTGATTTTAACCCAGTGATACAGATTTTGGACTTCCGGTCTCCAGAACTGTGAGGTAATAAATTTTTGTTGTTTTAAGCCACCACGTTTGTGATAATTTGTTACAGAAGCCAAAGAAAACTGATACAGGCAGTTTTTGGCTTTAGGCTGGGATATGACCTGATGAGATTTCCATCTTTGGTGACTGCTTTGAGAGCTAGGTGGAACAGAGATCAGAGGGGACAGAAGTAAGAATAGAGAGACCGGCTGGGAAGTTCTTGGCAGCCATGCAAACGAGACACAATGCCCCTGCGGAGGTGGAGAGAAGTAGAACATTCGAGATTTTCTTTGGAGGTAGAATGCCAGGACTTGCTGACAGATTGCCATCAGGAAAGCAGGCTTTAAAAAGTCATCAACAACTTGGTCTAAATGTAAGTAGGCCTTTTCCTCCAAGGGGAACTCATAATTTTAAAAAGAAGCACAGGGATAACCCAGCAGTGGGATTTTAGGCTCTATAATACCCCAAATGTGGAGAAAGGGACTTAGTGAGTTCTGGGCTTGTGGAGTTTCCCTGCCATCCATTCTGTTATGCTGCTTTGCTGACCACCTGCTCTGTCCATAATCGTCACGAATCCTTTTTTAGAAGTACATGGACCACAAATCAACAGATGGTATTTTCCATTCTGTCTCAGAGGGAATTTTCTGGGTTGGGGAGGCACCTGAAAGATGCGGTTTTAAATGCCCCATTGATGTCCTTATGACATTTCAAAGGTTTCCTGTACTGGTTCTCAAACTTCAGCCTATATCTGCTTCACCTGGGGGAGCTTCTATGTCAGGCAGATTTGAGAAATGTGGCTCCAGAGATTCTGATCCTAGGTGGGGGAAGATTCTAGGATAGTGCTTCTCAGACTTTAAAGATTCTGATTTAGCAGGCTGGGGTGGAGCCGGAGATTCTGCATTTCTGATGAGCTCCCAGGTGATGTTGACACGGCTGGTCTCTGGAAAACACTTGGAGTAACAAGATTCACAGAGATCATTTTCAGAGCTGTAAGGCCCCATGTGCCAAGGATGAGCCCGATGATGAGTTTGGATGTGACACCACACGTGTCAGAAACAAAGGTAGCCCAGACACACTGCCAGGTCATCTTGGTGCAGCAGATTCTTTTCCTCTTGAAACTGGTGACACTCTGCATTCTCTCCTGCTGAGCTCATAAATGCCTCCTTGCCAAACCCAACAGGGGCCAGCTTCCCAGACTGGGTTGCAAGGTTGAGGTTTGCCAGGCTCGCCCCTTCCGGGAATGCCGTGGGCCAGACGGCTTCCGTAACGCAGCACCGTCTGTCTTGCTGGGGGCCCATGAGAGTTGGCACACCACAATCATCGTGCTGTTTCCAACACATAATCCCGGCCACACTCTTCCTCCACTTCAAACCCTGCCCTGGCCCTGGTCAAACTCACTGGCCTACCCACAAATTTCCTCCTCTATCTCTAGCTTTTATAGTTTACAACCCACCCAGATAGAACCACCATGAGTTCCTTGTTTCATAGGCTTGATTTCTCTTCCCTCCCCGGGCCTGTGTCACAGTTTAACTCAAACCATCCTCCCATGGTGGTGAAGGATACACACGGTAAAGAGAAAGAAGAACAGAATTGTGACATAGAGGCAGTGCAAACCAGTGGTTAAAAACAGGCTTTGGTATAAATCCCAGCTCGGTCCCACCTCAGCTGTATGACCTTGGACAAGTCTCTGGGCTTCAGTTTTCTCCTCTTTAAAATGAGGTAAATGGGGGCACCTGGGTGGCTCAGTTAGTTAAGCGTCTGACTCTTGATTTCAGCTCAGGTTGTGATCTCAGGGTCATGAAATTGAGCCCTGCGGTGGGCTGGAACTCAGTGCCGAGATTCTCTCTCTCTCTCCCTCTGCCCCTTTCCACCACTCCACCCTGCACTCATACGCGTGCTCTCTCTCTCTCTTTCTCAAATAAATAAATCTTTAAAAAAATAAAATGGGATAAATAAAATATTTCTCACAGGGCTGTCAAAAGGGCTTAATGAGCTAAGGTACTTAAAAGGCTGAATTTTGTGATAGGCCATAATAAGGGTGGAGATTAGCCATTCGGATTAGCCACTGCTCTTTGTCACTCTCTTCCTTTCTAACTTTCCCTTCTGTTCCCCTTCCCTCTTTGCTTTTCCCCTTGAGATCTTGAGGCCTCCATAGAGGTACAGTTCTTGGCATTTCCTCCAGGTGAAATTCCACAGGGGTGGGAAGTATCAATTGTATTTCAGAAACTGTTTTTGGTAATTGACCAATAGGAATGGTTTGGGACTGTCCACTTAGCTACATTGTCAGCGGCACTTTAAAAGGAAATGAATGGAAACGTTCATTATTCCGGCCATTAGTCCAAACTTGGAGCAAACAGGAATCTCTAGGTCCAAACATTTCCCCTGTAAAGCTTTGTTTACCTTAGAGACCAAAGTCAACACAATGAGGTTGAGATATCAGTAACGTGGAAATTATTGAAGTCAAGGGCAGCAGAAGCCTTTTATGAAGCTGGTGTCCAGGGCCACAGTGAACACCTTTTTCTCTAGGCTGGGAACGGGGGGTGGGGGGGAGCATTTCAGGATTGCCCCATCAGACTGAGATTGGTTCATTATCTTTCATAGGGTCACATGTTTCTTTGAGAATCTTATGGAAGCCGTGAACCCGTGAACCTCTTATCTCTTGAGTTATGCCGACTTCTGCCTTTAGTTTCAGAGGCTTTCTGTCCTGTCTTCCCTACCTCCTCAGCTTCAGCTTTCTGATCTGGTTCTACCATCTGGAGAATATTCCTCAGCATCCTTCCTAAGAGAGGCTTACCACAAGGTATGGATTTTTTTTTTTTTAAGGATTTATTTATTTGACAGAGAGAGGCACAGCAAGAGAGGGAACACAAGCAGCGGGAGTGGCAGAGGGAGAAGCAGGCTTCCCGCTGAGCAGGGAGCCCGATGCGGGGTTCGATCCCAGGACCCTGGGATCATGACCTGAGCCGAAAGCAGATGCTTAACTGACTGAGCCACCCAGGCGCCCCCCCCTTTTTTTTTTGAAGAGATGGGGGACTTGTTACATCTCCAGGCAGACATTCCATCCAAGTAGTGGATAGAGGCAGCTCTACAGACTACAGACTACCAATTTCCTTTTCTACCCTGTTCCCTTCCTCTAACCCCTGAGACTGGGATCTGGTGCAAGTCTGTCTGGCACCCTATTCACCGGTGTTCTGGTTTTTCCTTTCTTGAAGGTGCAGAGAGAAGTGCCGACTTCTACCACCGTCCCAGGTTTGGGGGCTCTTATGCACTTGGCTACTATCCTTTTCCCTGAAAGGGAAAGACTCCAGTAGTGTTTTCTTCTCGCAGTCTCTCTATAAAGATACTAGCTTAAGACAGACCTCCTTAATCTCCTCCACCCTCTGTTTACCTTCTTATCTGAAAATATGACTGGATTTGCAGATTAGCCAAAGGAAACAGAGACTTGTTTTTACGACTGGCGACTTGCTTTTTGAGCCTGCCAGTATTTATAAGGCTTAAATGACTTCTCTGTTCCTTGTGTTGTGTGGGAGGAAAAAGAAAAGTCTTACCTACTGCTGGGGGAGAGAGCAGTGTCAACAAGGTACCCCTATTCCCCCCTCTGCTGAAAGCCAGTTTTTCTTTTAAACCAAAGTCCTGGCCACATGAAATCCTTCAGGAGGACAGGGCCAGAGACCCAACTCTGAGAGTCCCTTCTGAAGGGAAGGTGGTACAAGCACAAGATCGTGCCAGCACTCTGAAGAGGTTACTCTTCAAAAAACAGTGGCTGAAGATTTTGGAAGTGACAGGATCTTGTTATCTACCAGACAAGAGCTGTGTGATCTTTAAAGGCAAGACGCCCTAGAGGATGGGGAGATTGCACTGATTCACAAAATCAGTGGAACCACGAGGCAGAGGGAGTTGGAGTGAAAGGAATTTTGTTTTCTTTAGCTCACTCTAAGCTGTTTTTGAGCCACATGTACACGTAACCACCACCTCCCAGGAGTCAAATGTTACTGCGCAGGTGTCCAGGATCTGGGCTGTGCATTCGGAATCCGCATAGCAACTCCACCGAGAAGGAATCCCTGTTGTCACCAGTGCTCTTCAGCTTCACAGAATTAAATGGACAGTCAGTGACTCTGGGTTCGTGACACACGCTCAGAATCACATATTTTAATAATGCCACGAACACTAATGACTCTAGAGTTAGAATGAAAGCTCAGACATTGACACAGACTCACGTTTATGCATAGAGCTCCCTCTCCCATTTCATCCCTGCCACCCCCGCCCCCAGAGGCAATGATTGTCCTGAACCCCATCTCTACTACTCTCTGGCTTTCCTCTATATAATTGTATTGTATTTATGTGTGTTATAAAGATACATGTGTCTACTTCATTTTAGTTGTTTTCACTTTATACAAAAGGCTACTTACAATACTTGGCACAATTTCAGTGTAATACCTTGCTGAGATCCAGCCACATTGTGCGCTTCTGTGTAGTTTATCCACAGTGACAGCTCTGGAAGATCGCACTGTGGGAATATCCCACAGTTTATTCATTCACTCTTGTACTTATGAGTTTTTGGGTGGTTGCCAGCCTTTTGCTCTTGTTAACAGTGTGGCCTTTGAACAAGCTTATGTGTCTCAGTTTTTCCGAATGGTTGCACCGGTTTGCACACTTACTGGCAATGTATGAAAGAGCCTTCAGATTCTGTCCAATGCAATGTTTGGAATGGTGAGATTTAAAATTTTTTTCCAAGCTAATAGACATAAAAAATTTGTCTCCCGTTGTGGCTTTGATTTGCGTTTCCTTGATCACTAATGATATTGAACATCAATTCATATATCTTTTTTTGGCTCTGTTTCCTCTTTTGTGAATTGTTTCTTATGCCTACTTTTCCTATTGCATTGGCTGTATTTTGTTTACTAAATTTTGGGTTTGTTATCTTATGTTCTTGTTACTAATCCAAATAAAAGAATATCTGCATTTTATCAGTGGAGGAAACTGAGTGTCCTAGAGAGTAAGTGACTTGCTCAAGACCATATAGCTATTCATGGTGGACTGGTTTGACCTGGTATTTATTGAGGGTTCCAGGCCTACGCTATCTTCCTGTTGCCGAGTCTGTGGATGTGGAATGTGAGGTCTGGTTCTGGTCCTTGCTACACCACCAGTGGGCTGGAGGGCATTGAATTGGTCCCTATGTCATGGGCCTTACCTTCTTCATCTGTACAGTGACAGCATTTCTTCCAGCAAAGCTCTGTGGACTATCTCCAATTTTTTTAAAAAGATTTATTTATTTGAGAGAGGGGTGGGGAAAGGAGCAGAGGGAGAGGGAGAGAGGATCTCAAGCAGACTGCCTGCTGAGTGTGGAGCCTGTCACAGGGCTCGATCCCATGATCCTGAGATCATGACCTGAGCTGAAATCAAGAGTCAGAGGCTCAAGTGACTGAGACACCCTGGCGCCCCTCCATCTGTTTTGATCCTCACTGCTTTTAAGAAGCCATGTGGCTGATGTACTGGGGAGGGACTGTCCCCCACCTGCCCGCACTCCACTTTGTACAGTCCACCGTGTGGTGTGCGTGGTCTCAGAAAACTGTGTCTGACTGGCAGCTCCAAGGATTTTGCTTGCTTTGGGATTTCGGGGACCTGGAGTGAATAAGGATGGTACTAACAGCTTTCTTACTCTTCCTTGATTATTGGTCATCTCTGTCTCCAGGAGGCCATGATTAAACATAGTAGAAGGGAAAATTGAGGATATCGTCATGATAGCTTTCTATTATCTTGTCCATCCATCAAATAGTTATTAGTCACTTAAAATGCACCAGGCACACTGGGCAGATAGTGTACTTAGGTGTCAGACAGGCTTGAGTTCCATGCCTTTAACTAGTTGGCATTTCGACCAAGTTTTTCCACATTTTGGGTTGCTTCCATGTTTTGGCCATAGTGAATAATGCTATTATGAACTCTGATGAGTACTTTTTTAAATAGGAATATTGGGAGGGTAAGATGAGCTAAGATATGCCCTGGCCCATAATTCAAACTCAATAAATAGTGGTGGTGATAAGGGTGGATCCTAGGAAGGGGAGGAAATGTCAGCGAGAAAGTGCCAGAAGCCTCCCCGAGGAACAAAGGGCTGGATTACTAGAGTCCATCTAACTGCGTGCATACTGCAGAAAAATGCATATGTACTCAGAACTTTTTATTTAGGGCTAGACACTGGAGATAGAGGCCAGCAGTAGAACTGGTTCACATTTACACAGCACTCACCATGTGCCGGGCTCTGTGTAAGCACTTTAAATATATTAACTCACTTAATGCTCACAAGAACCCGGTGAGATAGATGACAACTACAAGTCCCATTTTACAGATGAAGAAAGTGAGGTGCAGAGACTTGAATTAACTTGTCCCAAGTCACAGACCAGTAAATGTTTGAGCCAGGGCTGGAACCCAGGCCGAATGGCCCCACAGTACCACTGCAGAATGAGTGAAGCCGAATCCCTGTCTTAGGAGAGTTCACGTGTCCTGGGATGGACATTTTATCATAGTGCAATCAAAAGTGTCTGAATGGATTCCTGAGTGTTTATGATGTTTACCTCCAGGAGAGACACGGGAATTTATCTCACTTTTTATCTCATTCCTTCATGTATTGTTAGGATTTTTTTTAAACATTGGACATCTCTTAATTCGGTAATAAAGAAAAAAAATCACCATCCAGGCAGATACAAAACAAGGAAATATGGCAGAGGTGACCACAGAGATGTGGGCTGGTGTTGTGGGAGGCTGGAGGAGGCAACTCCTAACTCTAGAGGAGGAGGTGATGGGGGGGCTTGCAGGATGGTAGAAGTGCACTCAATGGAAACAAGCTGAGAGATGTATTCCAGGAAGAAGGACCGGTTGGATGGTTGCCCTCAAAATAAGAAAAGTTTTGGGCCAGAGTGTGGGACATAGGAGGTACATGGTTAATATTAGACTCCCAGTCCACTGCCCTAGGATATAGGGAGTGGCCATTTGTGCCTCTCTCCTGGATTCTACTCATTAGTATTATATTAGTTAGGAATACAGTTTCTTGGTAGCCATTTTCAAAGAACCAAACTGTGTGTTTCTTACGGCACCAGTCTGACCACACAGGGAAAACTGAGGTTATACCTGCTCCTCTGGCAAAAGAGGTTCAAATCATCAGGAGTCAGTGTCCCACCGCCCACCTCCTAGCTTCCCTCTCGGGCAGGGTCCTCGTCACAGCCTCCCTCTGTCCCCTCCTGCAGCTGCAGACACAGGGGTAGGGGAGGGCTGCCCTTCCCAGTAGTCCCCCCAGAAGCCTTAAACTCTCTTTGAGTGGCCCAGACTGAGCTGTGAGCAGGTCCTGAACCAATCCCTGTGGCCAGGGCAACAAAACATGTCCACTGGTGAGACCGGGATTACAGACATCAGATGTCCTTGGGACTGGGACTAGAGTTCTCTCCTGAACCCTGGAACACAAGTGGGAGATGGCAGTTCCCCTCCAGGAGCATTAGGATGATGCTCCCAGAAAAGAGGACAGGCAAAACCAGCCCAAACCAAACAGAAAAAGCAGGCTTTCAGAAATAAACCAAACAGAAAAAGCAGATTTTTAGAAATAAAACATGATTTATTAGGGTATGAGCTCAGGTAGGGAGCCCCTGATACGTCCACATGGAAACTCCTCCTGCGTCTCTCCAAGCTCATGAAGAATTAGGATTAATGAGGGGAAAACTATCATAGAACATGTTCTTTCTGTTTCTTCCCATTTATCTCTCTTATCTCCACTTTTGGATATTTTCAGGCTGGGGAAAATGTGACCCTTTGGAATACATTTTTAATAATTGTTTCTCATCCAAGAAGTGACTTACTTTTATAGCTGCTCATTCAGATCCACTGTTGTCATTGTTTTCATTCTTGGTGTTTCCAAAGGTGAGCTCCAAAGGCTGGGTCAGGGCAGTTGTGTGAGGGGGTAGAGTTCATTACCAAAGTATTTTTAAAGCTTCGGGGCTGCCGTGGACACAGATGTTAGCAAGGTCATATGTCTCAAAGACGTCTAGGCTGTCTCCTGTGACTTTGAGAAATCTATGTTCTTTAGAGAGCTCTTTTCCTGACTGGTAACCCCTTCTCAGCTGGCATGATTGGGCCGTAATGTATAGACATCCACAACCTAAGGAATTGGCACCTGATCAAGAATTCAGACTCTGGAATCAGACTTGTGTTCAAATCTTGGCTCTACCGCTTATTAGCTGTGTGATCATAGGCAAGGTCCTTAACCTCTCTGAGCTTTACTTTTTCATCTGTAAAATGAGGATAACATTAGCATTGAGAAGACTAGATGACACAATGTGAGGAAGCTTAGCCCAGGGAGAGAACAGACCAAGTCTTTATCCTCAGTAAGTTAATAATAAAGTGACAATAAAATGACCAAGACCCTAGATTGTGTTATGGCAAGAATGCAAATGTTGGCTTCTGAGTCTGGATTCCAACCCTGGCTGTCCACTCAACAACTATGGGGACTTGACTCCCTGAGTTTCACTATTCTTAATCTGCAAAATGGGGATGATGAGGCCAGCTTGCAGAGTTAGTAGGTGAATTAAGGTGATTTATGTAAACATTTGACACAATGTCTGGCATAAACCAAGTGCTCAGTCAGGGCACTAGCTTCTCCCTCCCTTTCTGTCTGAGAAGCTGGGGCCAGCCCACATCCCTGTGCAGAGGAGGGGTGCCTGATAGAGGTATGGTGCAGCTGAATTCACTGGGCTTCAGAAGTGAGGGTATTGCACAACAGATGCCGTCATTCAGTGCTGAAAACCGCCAGATCCCCACCGCTGGGTACCCAGAAAGTGCTCATTAAATTATTTCCCCTTGTGACAGGATTTGACATGTAGAAACAAATGCTTCTGTCATGCCTGTAGCAAGTGTCTTCTGCTACCGAGGGAAGCTGCATGCCAATGAGCAGGGTAACCCCAGCTTCCCCTGCACAGCCAGGGCTTCACCTTACACAAGCCGCCTCTCTCACTGTTTCAGTTCCCAGGCAGCTCTGAGGGCAAAGCCTGGGTGGCATTTTGCGGCCATGACCCCACCTAGGAGAGTACTCCGGGGATAATTAATTGCAGTATGAGAGTTTGGGTGGGAGTACTCGGCTTCTAGAGTGAATAATTCACTCAATACAAACAGTCCCCAGCTGCCTCCCACCGAGAGGATGCTGCTTCTCATCCTGGCGCTGCTGCCTCTCAGACTTGCTAAGTGAGAGGCAGACAGCAGGGCAGCAGGATCAGAAGCAGGAATGAGTGAAGATAGATTTGCCTGGAGCTGAGACCTGCAGATTCCCTTTGGGGGCCTCAGGACTGGGAGATAGTGAGGATATAACATGATGCTTATTGCCGGTTACTTCCTTCTCTTCTAATCTGATGTCTCTTGTTCATTCAAACTTGTTCTTGTCTGTCCTTTCTATCTCGTTTCAGAACACCCTGTCCTGTGTCTCTCCCATTGTCTGACCTAGTAGTGTCATAGCCCTACTTACAGTCAGCTTGAGAGAAGCAGAGAGCTCCCCATCGTCCAGAGTGATCCCCCTTAAAATATACAGTAGTCCCCCCTCATCTGCCGGGCATATGTTCCAAGACCCAGTGGATGCCTGAAACTGCAGATAGCAGATGTAAGGTTCAATACTATGTTTTTTCCTATGCATACATACTTATGATAAAATTTAATTTATGAATTAGGTGCAGTAAGAGATTTGTAACAATAATTCATAATACAGTAGAACCATTGCAACAACTTACTGTAATAAAAGTTATGTGATTGTGGTCTCTTTTTCTGTCAAATTATCTTTTATTGGACTTACTCTTCTTGTGATGATGTGAGATGGTAAAATGCCTACATGATGAGATGAAGTGAATGTGATGTAGGCATTGTGATACAGCATTAGGTCACTACCAACTTTCTGATGATATGTCAGAGAGAGACTCATCTGCTTCTATACTGAAGTTTGCCTTGAGTAACTCAAACTGTGGACGAGAGTAGATGACTATATTTCTTGCTGTCTCCTTACAAGGCCTACTGCCATAAGACATTGGGATTTCAGGAGGCTTATGTTGCAGGGAAAATAGATCCCCCAGGAGACTAGCATCACTGATGCTTAATGTGCTGGTTAGCTATCACTGGGTAACAAATAAACGCAGAATCTTGTGGTGTACAACAATGATTATTTATTTTACTCATAGATCTGTGCATTGGTTTACGTGGCTGGTTTGGCTCTGCTCCTCATGGGTTCCTTCTGGGAGCAGGCTGAGGGAGTGGTGTGTTCCTGAGAAAGCTCATTTCATAGGGATGGCAGAGCTGTCAGAGGATAAGCTCAACTGCACAAGCCCATTTCAAGCCCCTACATGCATCATGTCTGCTAACATCCTGCTGGCCAAATCCGTGACCAAGCCTAAAAGAAAAGAGATAGGGTATGCAGTCTTTTGTGGGTGTGTGGAGGAACTACATGGCTTCATGGTCGAGGTTACCAAATACAGGGAAAGGTGAAGAATTGGGACCAATAATTCAATCTGTGACAACGCTTAACACCTGAATATGAATTAGGTGGCTTAGTGCAGGGACAGCAGTCAGGGGAGGGCCTAGCAGATAGGGCTCATACAATTCCATGAGGGGAGGTGAGAAGAATATAGACAAAGCCCAGTTATTCCCTAGATGGTCCGTGATTTGAAACCTGGAGACAGTGTGAGGACACTGGATACCCAATAGCAGTGGTTCTCAAAATTTAGCTTATCATAATTCCCCGGGAAGCTTGTTAATACAGATTGCTAGGATCTACTCCCAGAATTTCTGATGCAGTAGGTCTGGGGCAGGGCCCAAGAATTTGTACTTTCAACAAATTCTAGGCAATGCTGATGCTGTTCCTATAGGAACCATACTTTGTAAACTGCTGCCCAAAGGAAATAGATTTTACTGAAGGCAAGCCAATATTCATTAGTGACAGTCTTGCCTAAGCTTGGCATAGCCTACTCTCTCTTGATTCCGTGCCAGTCCTATTCCATCACCTTTATTCCTTTATTCCCATTCATTTCCCTCTTGATTCTACACCCTATTTTTCTTCTCAGACAGCTCTTCAATCTTTCTGCTTTATAGCACCTCGACCTGTGTTATCCTTCTCCTTGCTCATAGATGAGAGAACACAGCATATGAGTGGCTGGGGTGTGCATACCAGACACACCAGTCACAGCCTGGTGGTGGCTGGGTCATAACCTCCAGGAGAAAAGCACTCCATGTTTTGGATAGAGATCACCAGTTGATATGAAGATTATATTCTAGGAAGTATGTGGGTCCCTTAACAATATTCTTTGATGGTTTGTTTGTTTATTTATTTATTTTTGCATATGTGCAACATCTTGTACTTTCACTTAAAAAATGTGTTTGGTGTCTGGTGGCAGCCATCACAAGGCACTGACTTTAAAAACTTGTGAGGAACGAAGATGTTCCCTTTGAGACCATAACTGATGTGTCATGCACCTTGCCCAGGAGTTTGGGAAGTGGTTAGACCTAAATCCCAGCTCACTCTCAGAATTCAACCCAGGGTTAGTGCTGTCCAGCATCATCATAAACTCCCATTAGGACCAGCTCAACTAGTGGACTAGAGTGCCAGGAGGTCAAGATTATGGGTGTGCCAGCATGCCCTTCAGCTCCTGCCTGAGTAAATTAATGGTTTGAAGATGTTTATAGCTGGGTCCCAGAGAGAGACAGAGACGAAACAGAAGGGAGCTGCTGCACTGGGGCCACCAGTGGCTCCTTTATTGCTAAGCCCTCTTTACATTTGGGAGCCCATGTTGTACAGGTCCCAGGGGCTCAGCCTGTTATGTTCTCTTCTCAGTTCTACACACCCCTTCCCTTGGGACTTTTCCCTCCAGGCCTGGCTGGGGAGTGGTGCAAGTCTTCCTGACTCTTTTTTCTCCTGCCTCTCCAGAAGACAAGTCCAAAGGGACAGTTTGCTGAACTTAATGCTAGTATGAGGGGACATCACAACCATATTGACCATTGGTTAACAAATCTTGACTGTCTGTGAAATGACAAATAAAAGAATCAGGTTCTTTATTTTCTTGATTGCAGGGTTCTATAAATTCTCATTGCTTCTGACCCGGCCTTAGTATAGATATCTTTAGTGAAGGGGTCTTTCTGTAAATGAATGAATGACTTTAATCTCCTCTGTATTAGTTTTCTATTGCTGTGTAATAATTTACTACAAACTTAGTGACTTAAAACAACATAAATGTTAATTACTTCATTGTTTCTGTGGTTTGGAGTTTGGGAATAGCTTAGCTGGATCCCTTGCTCAGAGTCTTATCAGCCAGAATCCAGGTATTAGCTAGGGCTGTGACCTCATCAGAGCCTCAACTGTGGAAATAACCACTTCTGACTTCCTGTAGGTTGTTGGCAGAACTCAGCTGCTGTGATTGTGGGACTGGGGTCCCATTTTTCTCACTGCTTTTCAGCTGGGGCCACTCTCAGCTCCAGAGGCCACCTGAGGTTGCTTGCCAGATGGTCCTCTCCATAGGCCTTCTCACAACATGGCAGCCAGCAGTAGAGAGAGAGCCTCTCCCACTCAAGGATCCTGAGATGGAATCTTATATAATGCAGTGCAATTACAGAAGTGAGGCCCCACTGCCTTTACCATATTCAGTTGGTTAGAAGCAAGTTCCATGTCCCACAGCAATTACCGAAGGCATGACTAGCAGGAGTGTCTTGTCTTTCACACCCTCTGGCCAATCTGAAGATGTAGTACAGCCAGAATGATAGGTACCTCTTGGTCTCCAAAATCACTTTGCTTTTCTGAAGACCTCTGATGGGATGTCATTCAGTTCTGGAAACCTCTTCCTCTATTCATTTCTGTCACCACAGGACATTTTTCCAACAACCCGCCCATTTGGGAAAGGAACTCCAAGACTGTCCGACACTGAGTGGCTGTCATCATCATTGCATTATTTACTTTCATCACTTATTATTAGTTCACTCAACAAATACTGACTGAACATCTGAAAGGTACTGGGCACTGTTTCAGGCACTGGAGAGAGTTGCGAACTTGATAGAGTCCCTGCTCTCATGCAATTTACATTTTACCTAGGAGAGAGACAATAACAACTAAATAAAGAAATGCATAGGCTAGCAACAGGAGCTATGAAGGAAATAAAACGTGGACAGAACATGTCAGAACAGTGCTTTAAACAGGGGAGTCAAGGAGGCTTTCTAAGGAAGTGGTATTGAGTTGAGCCTGGAATGATGGCAGGGAGGCAACCATGTTACCATTTGGGAAGAAAAAAATTCAGGGTAGGGGAAGAGCATGTGCAAAGGCCCAGAGGCTAAAAATAATTTGGCCTATTTAAGCAACTGCCGGAAAGCCCATTGGCTAGTGATGGTAGATGAGGTTGAGGATATAGGCTGAGGGCTGATCTTGCAGGGTCTTCCGGGTCACGGCAAGGAGTTTGGGTTTGATTTTTATGTGATGGGCAGCCACTGGGGGGGGCTTCATTCGAGATGTTACATAATGTAATTTATACTTTATGAGGCTCACTGTGGTCGCTTTATGGAGAACAGAGTTTAGGGAAGCATGGGTGGAAGCGAGGAAACCCATCAGGAGTCTGCCACAGTTTTCCAGGCAGTGATACCACCAGTTTGGGCTAAGGTCACAGCAGGGGTATTGGGGAGAAGTGATTGGAAATGGAACATATATGGAATTGCTTCATTTACCTCCTAAACATGGGAGTCCAACACCCTTTTGTTGTTCACTAAGGAAAGAAATCAGTCCTTGAATCAAAAATGATCCATTTCTTTTGTTTTGCAAATGTTTGAAAATTCCAAAAGGTAATCTAGATCTTTCTGATGTACCATCTCAGGTTGCCCTCTCAGGGCCTCCAGCCACCAACTCTCAGCAGCACGAGGGATTGCTCCAAAGTGGAGCCTCATGAAGTAATTGTAATTTCGCTGGCTGAAGAATTCCACATGCTAGGCCCTTGTGCAAAATGACTTCTGCCCCCATGGTGCAGTTGTAGGGCATCCATAAATATTTTCTCTGTGATTCAAGGAGTAAAGGAAAAAAATGCTACTAGTTCCCAGGGCAAAGGAGTGGAGCAGATTTTGTGCTGAAGCATGATGCAAAGGCTTCTTGTTAACACAGATGTGCAGCCTAGCATCATAGCTAGGAACACAGATGACAGTAGCGTATTTGCATTTGAATCTGCTTTGCTACATGACCCTGAACAAGTTACTTAGCTTCCCGCTGCCTCAGTTACCTCATCTGTAAAGTGGTATGACAATAAAAGCGATCTAATAGGGTGTTACTAGGGTTTAATGAATTAATACTTGTGAAGTGCTTGTTAAAGAATAAAAGTAAATGCCATAAAGGTGTTTGATAATTTAAAAACAATAGTCAGGTATTTTGATTTTAAGGCCCTCATGATGTGTAAAGGAACCCTATTAAAAATCAGCATTGTTTCCTCTTCCTTTACTTTAAATGTCAGCACATTTATTGTGGAAGAAAAAAAAAACATGGGATTTGGTGTCAGATGGACCTGATTTAATGCTCAACTCTGCTATTTAATGGCTGTGTGGCCTTGGGTAAGTCCTTTAACCTCTCCAGAAGCATCATGTCCTTCATGAATAAAACGGAAAGAATGATTGGAGTGGCATGTTTGCAAATAGATAATAACTAAATCTGAAAATAAAAAGCCATTATTTGTACTGTTTTGTGGTGACCTTGTTTTAAATGTGTCCACTATAGCTGATTTCAAGCTATCTCTGTGATGTCCCTAAGCACAGAGTTGGGAAGAAATGCACATAGTCTGCTCTTGGGAGACAGCATGATTGGCTCCAGCAGGCTCGTGAATGAAAGCAATATCTACCATTTACTGAACACTTAATATGCATACAGTCCCAGCTTATTCAAAGTGAAATAGAGTATTTTACTTAATCTTCAAAGCAACCCTATGATGGAGGTGTTAATATCATCCTTATTCTATGGTAGACACAGTAGAGGCATGGCTAGATAATTTGCCCAAGTTCATATAGCTAGCGGGGATGCAAATCACTCACTTCAGTGCCTGGCCCCTGAGAGGCACCCAAGAAGATGCAGACATTGATAGTATTACTTCTATAACAGAAGGAGAGAGATTTCTTAGTATTTATATATAATGTTATATAATAATGTTATAATGTTCCACTGGTTTTCACAAAGTTTACCCCCAATTGTCATACTTCTAAAGGAAGTAAAATATTCTGTCCTTTCCATTAAAGAGAGGATGAGAGTATGAAGTTCAGAGAATCACTCTTAGTTTATAAAGATAAAAGCTGAGGATTTGACTCTGAACATACTTGAAGGAAGGATTAGTGATTGAGAGAAGATGTGGATGTTTGTTGAGTACTTACCATATTCTAGGTGCTTCATATGCATTATATCATTTAATCTTCCAGAGGTAGAAAGAATTCTCCCTCCTCTGCTCCCCATTTGACAGATGAAGATGCTAAGACTCAGAGCAATGCAGTAACCTGCCCAATTATACATCACTAGTAAGTGGCTATGCTGGGATTTAAATCTAAGAGAATGAGCCAGAATTGGTTCATACTTGGACTCCCCTGTCCTGTGAATGTCAGTGAGGCTGTTTTCTAGAATGCAGGTTGGAACTCTGTGAGATAACAAAGAGAGCCTTGCCAGTCACAGAGCATCTCTTGTCAGCTGGCCCAGCCCTTCTCCTTCTGACCACCGTCAGTAAGAACAGTGGCACAGCCAGTGTCATCATCAGTGGCCTAGAAAAACACAGGGGCCTCACTATGGGCCTCTGGTACTGTTTATATGAAACTGCTCAGACCATGCCCCTGGGATGCCCAAAGCCCTGGCCAGTTGTTAAGGGAAAATGTCAGCCAGTGCTCCATTCTGGTCACCATCTGTACACATTCCAAAGGACAAACAGTCCATTTTAGTTGATGACCAACTTAACTTTGTGACTGCAGAGTCCAAGCCCTATTTGTCAGTACTCACATTCCTCTTATTTGCTTTAGGTCCAGGGCCCAAGTCCAGAGCAATCCTGCACTTAACTTCTTATCTGCATGGCCAAGGTGCCCAAGTGGATGAGATTACATGTGAAATTAACTTTGTAAACACTGACAAAAATATTACTATTCTGTTATCTTGAGTTTTCTGATCCAACAAATTGAATGGGAGGGTTGTCTTTAATTTTTGCTGAAGGGGATAGCAAGCCAATGTATTTCTCAAGCATTACTAGGAGCCCTAGAATATCCAAATGAAAAAGGACTCTATTCACTTATTCATTCATTGCTTCAGTCATCAGATATTGTTTGGTCATCTGCCATGTTGCAGGAATTGTTGGGTGTCCAGGCATGATTCTTATTAATGCAAAGCTTATGGTCTGGTTGGGGAGGCAACTTCAAAAAACAATTCTATCTAAAATTGCAACTGTGAAAAATATTATGGAAGAGAAGTATGTGAGCCAATGAAAGCATCTAATTAAGGGGCTTGACTCAATTATGAGGGTCACAGCAGGCTTTCCCAGGGAAGTAACATTTTAGTAGTGAGATGGAGAATGATGGTGGGTAGTGGAGAGAGAACTCAAGGTAGAAGGAACAGCATATGCAAGGCCTGGAGTTTGAAGATAACATGGCTTGTTTAAGAGTGGAAGGAAGATCAGAGTAGTTGAATCATTGAGTTTAAGAGAGCGTAGGATGAGGTGATACTGGAGCAAGAACCAGATCATGGAGGGACTTGACGCCAAGTTAAAGATACTGCTCAGTCTCCTGAGAACGGTGGGAAAGCACTGAAGATTTTTAAGCACCATGGTAACATGATCAGTGTTGTCACTATAACAGAGCATCTGTGGAGGAAAGAATGGAGGGAGGAAAAGGCAGGTTGAGTGTGGGGTTGGGGAGTTCAGATATATCATTTAAGCTGTCAAGGGGAGGGATGATGGTGGTTTGGCCTAAGATGGTGATATTGCAGATGAAGAGAGCACAGGAGGCAACTCCATTCTGGGGAGATTTAGGAAAGTTCATTGGCAGGACTTGGGAATTTTAAAAATTTTAATTTTATTCTTCTGGGGGAAAGGAAAGGAGGTGCCAGAGATGAAGTCCAGATTCATGGCTTGCGTGGATAGATGGATGTTAATCTCATTCACTACCATGAAAACATTGAAAAAAGACCAGGTTTGAGGCCTTCATTAGTCAGCTTAGGCTAGGTTATTCTGAGGTAATCAAATGACCCTTAAATCTCAGTGGCTTACGAGAACAAAGTTTTATTTATTGCTATGCTGTATGACCACATAGGCCAGCTGCATTTCTGTTCCATATCATCTTTACTCTAGGACCCAGGGTGATGGAGCAGAAGCTGCTCATAGGGCAGAGGGAAAAGAGATGAGGCAAAGTATGTGCTGGTTCTTAAAGCTTTGGAAATGACACACATCACTTCTTACTTTTCATAGGACAAAGCTAGTCGCATAGCCATGCCTGAGCATACAATTTACCTACAGAAAGAGCACTTCAGGGTAGAAAACAACTATTTTGAACAGTAAAATCTACTGAAGGGGAATTTAATCTTCAATATCTGAAAAATGCAGATGATGATAGTAAATTTACTTCATAGGATTCTCATGATGACTGAATGAGTTAATGCACAGAAAGTCATTAGAACATTCATACAACATACCCTGTGGTTTAGAAAGGAAAAGGAGTTTCCCCAGCAATACCTGTTAATATGTACACCCACTCCACCTAACTCTCAGGTATGTGGTAAAAATAAAATTCCATCTGGCAAAAATTTACTGACTTTTATACTATGTACCAGGCACTGTGCTGAGCTGAGATTCAGATAGGAAAACTTCCCCTTTAAGGAATTTATGGTATAATAGGGCAAAGTGATGTGCTAGCAAGTAAAAAAACCCAGGGATCATATAAGAGTGTTAAGTCAGAGTGGTCAGTTTTGGACTTTCATTTTTCCCTTTGGATGAGGAAACATGTCCGAATCACCAAGATTTCTCATAAGTGGGAATTCTTGACTTGGGTCTTAAAGCCTTAAGGGGTTCATTAGATAGGCAGTATGGGAAGGGCATTCCAGGAAAGGGGAGCAGCATGTGCACTCAGGGATTCAGAGCTGCATGATTCATTTGTAAACTCTATACAGTGAGTGAATTAGGCACCAGCAAGCACCCAACTCTTCCATTCTTGGACTTACCAAGCCTGCTGGGTTATCAGGGTTTGCCTAATGATCTGACTTCACTGAAACCTCTCAGCTAGCTGCCTGACTCTTATTTTGTTCAGTAGATATTTGAGCTGAGTGTGGGGTGAGGAGAAAGAATTAACCTCAGTTGGAGAATAGTTTTTGCATAAAGTAGAGATACTGTTGACAGTTATAACGGGGAAAGGAATTTTGAGGAAATATTTTGAAAGGAATTTTAAGGGCCAAATAACACAGAGTAATCCCCTTTTCAGTCTTTCTGTACAGACCTTCAGTATAATTCAGCTTTATTGTTTGACTGCTGTAGGTAATAGATTTGAGTGTCTATGTATTTATGTATATGTGCGTGTAAGTATGTGTGTGTGTTGGGAGGAAGCGATATGTTGAACTTGACTGTGATAGAATGGCAGGCTGGCCATGAAAATTCAGGTGCATTTGGGTCCCATATTAGCACCTCAGTGTTGTTAGCATGTAAAATAAAATGTAGGCAGTGTTAGGTTATGAAAATGTAGAAGCAGGCAGGGCCTATTGTGAAAATGGTCTTGAACATCAAACTAAGAACTTGGACTTCAGCACTCAAAGTTAAAAACTATAAGTACACAGGATTAATGTCCTATGGGGGACTAGAGAAAGAACTGCAATCCCTTGATAAAGATGGTTGAGGTGTCCTCACATGACCTCAAGAGAGCCTGCCAACACTGGTGTGATTGTGGAGTGAGAGAAAAAGGAGAATTCTGTTCAGTTTCAAGATAAACAGTATTGCTTAAAAAAAAAAAAACAAAACCTGCCATATCTCTCTATGTGGTGTTGCCATGGAAAGAACTATTTTCATCAGATGTGAGAGCAGGAAGCCACATAAAACAGAGAAATGGCCAGAATGCCGGCTTGAAATATCCCTGGGCTGCCCTAACTTAGCAGCATTTTTAGAGAGGGCAGTTTCTTCATGTTTATATGACAAGAATGAGAAAAATGAAAGGTCTCAATGACCTATTCCTTCCATTTTTCCCATTGACCAAGAAAGCATGCCTAAAATCTATGGAATGGAGGAAATATTCCAAGTAAATGACAACTTGCTGAATGAAGAATGGTCCCAGATGGCATATCTGTGACCTCATGGCCATCACTGCCTTTCCCTCCCAACACCACTACCATCTTTGAATAATATAGAATATCTCATTGGCCTACTGTTAAATGTACACATTAAAACCATTTAATCAGTTGTGGTTGACTTTTCAAGGGGCATATTATGCTCCAGCAAAGTATGAAAGATGGTAATAGGACATACAGATCTTTCCAAGAAAAATATATTTTAAAAAAGAAGCACATTCACAATGTTGGAAAAAAGAAAGCGTAGTCAGAACTTGGAATGAGGTGCTGGAGCCACCTTATGTGTCTGAGAAAATGAGTAAGGGTAAGTAGTGAAGTTATGGGTTCAGATAGGAATTTGCAGTCTTGGGACTCTGGGAGCTGAAGGCTTCTGTCAAATGCACCAGAAACCAGGGAAGCAAATAATATTTTGTTGGCATGTCTGGCTCCTCTGTGGCCCTGTGGGTGGGATCTTAAAGTCAACACAGTCTCTGAGGTTTAACAAAGGAAGGGCTGGCAATTTTAGGCAGCAAAAGGTTAGGATAGTAAGGCTTGTATTTTCTGAACAACTTTTGGGGGAAACAGACCTTCACTTGAGGACTGAGTGTGAAGAGGCATCCATTTCAGAGACCAGACACTCAGATACCAACCAAATGTTATTTCCTGCTTGTTGCATGCAATTACTCTTAGTAACCTCTTGATCGCTCACACTAATAAACATGGGTTAGAAGGGCAGAGTACAGACTAGACAGTTGATTGAAAACAATTGTGTTTGGTGTGGGAATGTGGGGTATGACTCTTTTCTCATGGCTGGTGATGTTTCTTCTTAAAGTTTTGCTTAACACATGAGGCGTATGGGTTTGCTTTCTCTGGATAGCTGCAGGTCAAGGAGAAAGGGGGTACAGAAGCCACTCAAATGCCTGGGTCATGTTGGAATGGCATCCAATTTAGTTGGACAAACATTAATTGAGCACCTACTATGTTCAAGGCAACACGCAGGACAAAAGAATACAAAGAACAGCAGCATGTCATCCCTCCCCTGAAGAATTCACAAGCTATAGTATACACAGATCCACAAATAGCTGTGATTACTGCTAGAACTCTAAAACAATGATGTGAAGTGCTGGGGCTGGGCATTGTTTATGTATGTGATCTCATTTAGTTTTCCCAGGAATTGTGTTAGTTGATGCTATTGTGATTTCCCTTTTTCAGATGAGGAAACTGAGGCCCAGAAAAGCTAAACATTTCCTGAGAACCCATAGCCAGTAATTGTTGGAGCCAGCATTCAAACTGTCTGATTCTGAGTCGGTGGTCTTTCTGTAACCTCACCTTCTGCAGTGGGATCAGAGAGGAGCAGGAGCACTGATGGTGGGGGTGGGGTAGGAGCAGAATTGACTCTGTCATGGGCTGAGGTGGGGTTGAGGCAAGATACAGAAAGAAGATGACACTGGTTGAGACCCCGAAGAATGAATGGGGTTCATTAGGTTATCCAAGGGTGTAACAATGGGGAAGAGCATGACTCCACTAGGAGGAAACTCTGCAAGGGTTTGGAGGCACACAAGGATAGAGTTGCAGGGAGTCTGTTATGGTCCTTATCTGGGCTAAGTTTTGGAGGAAGGAACCAGAGATAACCATTTCATCTTTTTAACAAATATTTGAGTGCCAGGGCGCCTGGATGTCTCAGTTGTTAAGCATCTGCCTTCGACTCGGGTCATTATCCCAGAGTCCTGGGATGGAGTCCCACGCCGGGCTCCCCGCTCAGCGGGAAGCCTGCTCCTCCCTCTCTCACTGCCCCTGCTTGTGTTCCCTTTCTTGCTGTCTCTCTCTGTCAAATAAATACATAAAATCTTTTAAAAGGATATTTGAGTGCCAATGTGCCAGTCTCTGGTGGAGGCACTGGCCATATACTGGCAACCAAAATAGACAGGGGCCCTGTCTACATGGGGCTATCCTTGAGCCAGTCATTAAATGAATCTATGAGTATCCCAACAAACCAATATCATACATATCAGCTAGTGAGATGCTGAGAATTTAAGTAGTACCATGAGAAATAGATCATGGGTTAGGCCCCTCTGACGAGGTGACCTTTAAGTTGATATCTGAAGACCAAGCATGAGCCATGGGGAAGGGCATTCCAGGTGGGGAGATAAGCAAGGGCAAAGGCCTATGGTGGGAAAACTGGGCCAAAGAATACATCGCAACCAAACCTACATTCCAGTGTGCGCTTATGTTTGTCATGTGATCACCCTAGGGGGCTGTGATGTTTGCCTCCAACAGGCTCATGCAGGAGGGCCCCATTTTGGAAATCTTCCTAAAATTAGTGTATGTATTATGGATTCCAAATTACATAGAAACCACTCACATGTTCAACCCAAATCCTTTCCCAAACGGACAGGCAGCCTGGAATGTTACTTAGGCTGTGCATTGTTAAAATGTGCTTGCTTTGTTTGTTCTGCCCGGGCCCTGTCCCCACCCTTTCCCATCTGAACAATTCTGCCAGTGAGCAAATTGCCAAATTTTAACCAAATAGCACCAATTATGCTTCCCCCTTTATTTTACTGCAGCCATGAAAAACAAAACTCCATTAATAATCTCCAGAGTGTTCCCTTTCTCAACCTACGTTAAATGAGGTTTCACCACTGGGATCATTTGAAGACTGTCTGTTTCCATTAATTAAACATGAACTTCTTTTCCCATCTACCCACACTGCTCTTAGTTTGGAATGTTTCTTGGAAGTAATTTTTGTTGTTTAGCAGGAAGAAGAGAGTATTGAGATGTACAGGCTGTTCAATTATTTCCTATTTATCCAAGAAAAAGGAGGTAGAAGCTGTGAGGAAGCAATGGAAAGTCACATCCTTTTCCCAGCCTCCATCCCCTCGCTTGTCCTATGCCTGCTCTGCTTCCATGTCCCCTTCTGCTCCTTCCTTTTGAGTACATGCCCTCCTCCTCCTTCCCCTGCCCATGGGGTGGTCATGTGACTTATACTTGAGGGCCATGTGACCCAGCGCCAACCAATCAGCCCCCTCACAGCCACAGGAATTGGGTCAGACATGGACATGTGATCTGAGCCAGGTTATTGAGTGTCAGATCAAGGACTGGTGTTGAAAGATGGGGGTAAAAGCATCTTTTCTCATGGGGGGCTATTGAGCTGGGAGCGTTTGGGCTTGCAGCTCCTGTTGTCTATCTTCAAAAAGCCTGGTCAAGGGAGAAACTGAGACAGATTCCTGAAAATATTTCTTGAATACTTAGATGCATCCATGTCCTGAAGCCAGTATAATCTCAGACTTCTCAATTATGTGAACCAATAAATATAATTTATTCTTCTCTGAAACTAGGTTGAATTGGGTGTCTGTTTTTTGCAACTCAAAGAGTTGTGTTGAATATGTATCCATAGCCACTATATTGCTCCACCTCTTGTACCCATCCCAACTTGGTTTTTCCTTTTCCTCATTCAGAAGACATTTATGGAGCCCCTACTGTATGCCAGACACATTGCCTTGGGAGCAATGACCCATATCCATTTCTCACCCACCCCCACTTTGCCCTGGCAGGCAGAACCTCTAATAGTTTACATTTACCCTTCCCATAGTGCTATGGGTCAGGCGTGGTGACACTTTTTCCATTCCCCATGGTGGATTTACTTCAAGCAATTCTCTTTCTCTTCTCTGTTTTTTAAATCAAATTTTGGCCTAATTAAAAGGGCATGTCACCAATTTCTGTTCAGTGATGTGTGAAGGGAAATCTTCTGGGGGAGGGGGCTCCTTTAGTAATAAAAATAGGGCTAGAAGAGCCCCTTTTCTTTTGATGGATATTATTTCTGTATGAGACACCAGGGACTGTAGCAAGACAATGGCAGAGCAAAAACGTGGGGAAAAAAAATCTGGTACTTGATGACATCATTTTGGAGCTACTGAATTAACTCAGTCTGTGTCCTCTGAACTTCCTCATATGTGAAATAATAAATTCCCTTATTAGTTAAGACTGGATTGGGTTTTCTGTTGTTCACAATCAAAAGGAATCTAACAGATGCAGTTGCTCAGTAGATACTGATACATTCTCTCTGCCTATTCTTTCTATTGTTTCCATAGCCAACCTCAGTTCACTGGACTGACTTCTGTTTGTCCTCCTCCTCCTCCTCCTCCTCCTCCTCCTCCTCCTCCTCCTCCTCCTCCTCCTTTTTTTTAGAGAGAGAGAGAGTATATGCATGCTAGAGCAGGGCCAGGGGGGTAGAGTGGGGTGGGGGCAGGGGGAGAGAGAGACTCTCCAGCAGGCTTCAGGCTCAGCACGGAACCTGACATGGGGCTCAATCTCATGACCCTGAGATCATGACCTGAGTCAAAAATCAAGAGTCAGATGCTTAACCAACTGAGCTGCTCAGGCACCCCATGTTTGTCCTTCTAATAGCAGTTTACTGTCACCTCTACCAAGAAACCTTCTTTGACTATACTCTCTCTCCCCCTAGGCTGTATCAGGGTACCCTTGAAGATTAATTACTAGGGTTCCTTTGTGTTAACCTAAGCATTTCATTTCTCCCATTGTAATTGCCTATTGACTTGCTGTCTGCTCCTCGACTGTGAGCTCCCAGGAGGGCATGGACTGTGTCCATCTTGATTCCCTTTGTATCCCCAGTTCCTAGGGCTTTGCTCTGTGTTCCAAATGATCAGGGTATGTTTGTTGAATAGACAATGAATGAATGAATGACTGTGAAGATGTTCACAGAGCCTTCCTGCCCCATCTTAGGTGAGTACTGCCAGTGGCCTTTCAGGATTTTTTTTTTTTTTTTTTTTGTGGGTCACTTGCTGAGTAAGTGTTCAGTTCTTCTGTAGTTACTTAAATCCCCTTAGCTGGTTATTTCGTTACTCCTAGTCAATCTGGAAGTCCTGGTTTGGATTCAAACAGATCTGTGTTTAAGATCTCTCCTCTGTCGTTTACTTGTGACCTTGGGAGATTTTCTTAATGCTTGGGAACTTCGGTTTTACCATCTGTAAAATGGGGCTGATGGCAACACCCTATCTCATGAGGTTATGGTGAGAGTAGAAACAAATGTAGATAAAATGTTTTACTCAGCATCCATAATATACTAGGTGCTCAATTATGTTCTCAATTATGATTACTATGAAGCTTTGTGCCAGTCCTGAGGGCTGGGGATGGAGACATGAGTAATTCTAGAATTATAGAGGGCTGACATTTTATGCCCTTCATTATAGAGGAAGAAAGAACTCAGGGCTTCCACCTAGCATCTCCAATGATTATGTTTTTCCATAAATAGTATTAAAAAAACCCCAAAATGTAAGAATGTTTGAGTCTAGCCCAGGAATGTATGTTATGTTCTTTTAAAGGAAATGTCAACAGAATATTGGGTGACAACCAGTCTCACGCTGATCTTTCAAATAAAGCAAAGAGGGCATTCCATGGAAAATATTTATAAAGAACCTTATCTTAAGGAAATTAGCCTCAAGTTTCCTTCTAATTCAGAGTACAGGGGGTTCAGATCATTAGATGTAACAAGACTTTGGGAATGAGGACTCTACAAGCCGAAAAGCTCTGGAGCAGTGCATGGGGGAGTGGGGGGTTACAAAGGCAGCCTGGCCTGGTGGGAGCACTCACCATGGTCCAGAATCTACCTCCACTTTGCCCAGGTTGACATCTCCAAATCTCAGTTTTCCCATCTGTAAATGGGCATCACGACAGGTAGCCATCCAACAAGAGAGATGTGAGGAGTTAGTGCGCATGGCATACTTGGCAGAGTGCCTTGCACATGGGAAGTCACCAGTGAAGGTCTATCCCTCCTCCTCCACCTTTCCTCTTCTTCCTCAGTGACTATGCTATTACTACTGCCTTAACTATTATTACTTCCTTAATTACTACTGCTGCTTCTATTACTATGACTTCTTCTGTTACCCATATATTTCTTTTACTACTAGCTCTGTTACTTCTCTATTACTACTACTTCTATTCTACACTACTGTTAGTATTGTGGTTTCTTCTAGTAGTATTATTTCTTTTATTACTACTATTACTATTTTTTCCCTCTTCCTCCTCCTTTTTTCCTCCTTCTTCTATTACTACTATGACTTCTACTACTCTTTCTATTACTGCTATTACTATTACTACTTTTATTGACACTATTACTTCTATTACTATTACTATTTCCTTCCTTAATTTTTATTTATTTATTTATTTATTAAGTTAAATTAAATTTTATTGTGATATGTTAGTTACTGTACCATACATCATTAGTTTTTGATGTAGTGATCCATGATTCACTGTTTTCATATAACACCCAGTGCTCCATGCAGTATGTGTTCTTCTTAATACCCATCACTGGGCTAACCCATCCCCCCAACCCCCTTCCCTCTAAAACCCACAGTTTGTTTCTCGGTGTCCATAGTCTCTCATGGTTCGTCTCTCCCTCCAATTTCCCCCCCTTCATTTTTCCCTTACTGCTCCTAATGTCCTCCATGCTATTCCTTATGTTCCACAATTAAGTGAAACCATATGATAATTGACTTTCTCTGCTTGACTTCTTTCACTTAGCGTAATCTCCTCCAGTCCCATCCGTGTTGACGTAAAAGTCGGGTATTCATCCTTTCTGACGGCTGAGTAATATTCCATTGTATATATGGACCACATCTTCTTTATCCATTCGTCTGTTGTAGGGCATCTTGGCTCTTTCCACAGTTTGGCTATTGTGGACATTGCTGCTATGAACATTGGGGTGCATATGGCCCTTCTTTTCGCTACATCTGTGTCTTTGGGGTGAATACCCAGTAGTGCAATTGCTGGGTCATAAGGTAGCTCTGTTTTTAATTTTTTGAGGCACTTCCACACTGTTTTCCAAAGTGGCTCTACCAACTTGCATTCCCACCAACAGTGTAAGAGGGTTCCCCTTTCTCCATAACCTCTCCAACATTTGTTATTTCTTGCCCTGTCCATTTTTGCCATTCTAACTGGTGTAAGGTGGTATCTCAGTGTGGTTTTGATTTGAATTTCCCTGATGGCTCATGATGATGAACATTTTTTCATGTGTCTGTTAGCCATTTGTGTGTCTTCTTCAGAGAAGTGTCTGTTCATGTCTTCTGCCCATTTTTTGACTTGATTATTTGTTTTTTGGGTGTTGAATTTGAGAAGTTCTTTATAGATCTTGCATACCAGACCTTTATCTATAGTGTCATTTGCAAATATCTTCTCCCATTCTGTGGGTTGCCTCTTTGTTTTGTTGGCTGTTTCCTTTGCTGTGCAGAAGCTTTTTATCTTGATGAAGTCCCAAAAGTTCATTTTTGCTTTTGTTTCGGTAGCCTTTGAAATTGTATCTTGAAAGAAGTTGCTGTGGCTGATGTCAAAGAGGTTACTGCCTATGTTCTCCTCTAGGATTTTGATGGGTTCCTGTCTCACAATGAAGTCTTTCACCCATTTTGAGTTTATCTTTGTGTATGGTGTTAGAGAATGTTCGAGTTTCATTCTTCTGCATGTGGCTGTCCAATTTTCTCAGCACCATTTATTGAAGAGAATGTCTTTTTTCCATTGCATATTTTTTTCCTATTTTGTTGAAGATTATTTGACCATAGACTTGAGGGTCCATATCTGGGCTCTCTATTCTGTTCCATTGGTCTATATGTCTGTTTTTGTGTCAGTACCATGCTGTCTTCGTGATCACTCCTTTGTAATATAGCTTGAAATCAGGCAACGTGATGCCCCCAGCTTTGTTTTTCTTTTTCAGCATTTCCTTGGTGATTCAGAGTTTCTTCTGCTTTTATACAAATTTTAGGATTGTTTGTTCTAGCACTTTGAAAAAAGTCATTGGAATTTTGATCAGGATGGCGTTGAAGGTATAGATTGCTCTGGGTAGCATAGACATTTTAAAAATGTTTATTCTTCTGATCCATGAACATGGAATGTTTATCCATCTTTTTGTGTCTTCTTCAATTTCTCTCATGAGTGTTCTGTAGTTCCTAAAGTATAGATCCTTTACCTCTTTGGTTAGGTTTATTCTGAGTTATCTTATGGTTTTTGGTGCTATTGTAAATGGAACCGTTTCTCTAATTTCTTTTTCTACAGTTGCATTGTTAGTGTATAAAAAAGCAACTGATTTCTGTGCATTGATTTTGTATCCTGCCACATTACTGAATTGCTGTATGAGTTCTAGTAATTTGGGGGTGTAGTCTTTTGGATTTTCCACATAAAGTACCATGTCATCTGTGAAGAGAGAGAGTTTGACTTCTTCCTTGCCAGTTTGAATACCTTTTATTTCTTTTTGTTGTCTGACTGTTGTTGCTAGGACTTCTAGTACTATGTTGAACAATAGTGGCGAGAGTGGGCATCCTTGACATGTTCCTGATCTTAAGGGAAAGGCTCTCATCTTTTCCCCACTGAGGATGATATTTGCTGTGGGTTTTTCATAGATGGATTTTATGAACTTGAGGAATGTTCCCTCTATCCCTATACTCTGAAGAGTTTTAATCAGGAAAGATTCTGTATTTTGTCCAGTGCTTTTTCTCATCAATTGAGAGCGCCATATCGTTCTCTCTCCTCTTATTAATGTGTTCTATCACATTGGTTTGTGAATGTTGAACCACAATTGCATCCCAGGGATAAATCCCACTTGGTCGTGGTGCATGATTCTTTTAATGTATTCTTGGATCCTATAGAATCTAGGATTTTGTTGAGAATTTTGGAATCCGTATTCATCAGGAATATCAGTCTGAAATTCTCCTTTTTGATGGAGTCTTTGCTTGGTTTGGGGATTAAGGTAATGCTGGCCTCATAGAATGAGTCTGGAAGCTTTCATTCTGTTTCTATTTTTTGAAACAGCTTCAGGAAAATAGGTATTATTTATTCTTTGAATGTTTGGTAGAATTCCTTAGGGAATCCATCAGGCCCTGGACTTTTATTTTTTGAGAGGTTTTTGATCACTGCTTCAATCTCGTTATACATATTCAGGTTGTCAATTTCTTCCTGTTTCAGTCTTGGTAGTTAATAGGTTTCCAGGAAGGCATCTGTTTCTTCCAGGTTGCTCACTTTATTGGCATATAGTTGTTGATAATAATTTCTAATAATTGCTTCTATTTCATTGGTGTTAGTCATGATCTCTCCCCTTTCATTCATAATTTTATTAATTTGGGTCCTTTCTTTTTTCCTTTGGATAAGTCTGGCTAGTGGGTTATCAATCTTATTAATTCTTTCAAAGAACAAGCTTCTAGTTTCGTTGATCTGATCCACTGTGTTTCTGGTTTCTAATTCATTGATCTCTGCTCTAATCTTAATTATTTCTCTTCTAATGCATGGCCCAGGTATTGCTTGTTGCTTTTTCTCTAGTTCTTTAAGGTGTAAAGTTAGTTGGTGAATTCGGGATTTTTCTATTTTTTTGAGTGAGGCTTGGATGGCTATGTCTTAAGACTGCCTTTGCAGTATCCCATAGGTTTTAGACTGATGTGTTTTCATTTTCTTTGGTTTCCATGAATTGTTTAAGTTCTTCTTTGATTTCTTGGTTGACCCAAACATTATTGAGCAGAGTGGTCTTTAGCTTCCAAGTGTTTGAATTTCTTCCAAATTTTTTCTTGTGATTGAGTTCCAGTTTTAAAGCATTATGGTCTGAGAATATGCAGGAAATAATCTCAATCTTTTGGTATCAGTTGAGACCTGATTTGTGACCCAGTATGTGGTCTATTCTGGAGAAAGTTCCATGTGCACTCGAGAAGAATGAGTATTCTGTTGTTTTAGGGTGGAATGTTCTGTATATATCTATTAGGTCCATCTGGTCCAGTGTGTCATTCAAAGCTCTTGTTTCTTTGTTGATTTTCTGCTTAGATGATCTCTTTATTGCTGAGAGTGGAGTATTGAGGTCTCCTGCAATTAACATATTGTTATCAATATGACTATTTTGGTTAACAGTTGGCTTATGTAGATGGCTTCTCCCATGTTGGGGGCATAGATATTTACAATTGTTAGATCTTCTTGTTGGATAGACCCTTTAAGAATGACATAGTGTCCTTCTGTGTCTCTAACTATAGTCTTTAGCTTAAAATCTAATTTGTCTGATAAAAGAATTGCTACCCCAGCTTTCTTTTGAGGTCTGTTGGCACGGAAAATGGATCTCCATCCCTTCACTTTCAGTCTGGATGTATCTTTAGGTTCAAAATGTGTCACTTGTAGACAGCATATGGATGGGTCCTGTCTTTTTATCCAATCTGCAGCCCTGTGCTCTTTTATGGGAGCATTTAGGCTGTTCACGTTGAGAGTGATTATTGAAAGATATGAATTTATTGTCATCATGTTGCCTGTGAAGTCCTTGTTTCTATAGAATGTCTCTGTAAATTTCTGTTCTATATCATTCTTGGGGTTTTTCTTCTTTTATAGAACCCCCCCCTTAATATTTCTTGCAGGGCCGGCTTAGTGGTCACATATTCTTTCAGTTTCTGCCAGTTTTGGAAGCTTGGAAGAATTGGTAGCAATTCTTATATAAGACAAATGTCACTTATTTCTCTGATTCTATTTTCATGGATTTGGAGTTGTTTTTCCCTGGCCTCCTCTTTCCTTCTTGTCTATCAGTTGGTCTTCTAGGTCACTAATTCGTTCTTCTGCCTCACTTACCTTAGCTGTTAGATTATCTAGATTAGATTGGATCTCATTGATAGCATTTTCAAGTTCTGCCTGTTCAGCTTTCATTTCTGCCCTTAGAGACTCTATGTTGCAATTAATCGATTTCTTCATTTTAGCTATTGTCTTCACAACTGCTACCCTGAATTCCATCTCTGACATCTTGGTTATATCTGTATCCATTTGTAAATCTGTGGCATATGTCATAGTCTCTGAGTCTTTCCTATTTTGGGGGTTCCGCCTCCTACTCATTCTGTTGAGGGGTGGTTGAGGGAATGTACAGAGTCCAAATTATTGACCACAACCCGAGCAAGTTGCACCTGTTTTATAGGGACCTTAAGGTTGTTTGGCTCTTGTTCTCCCGGCCTGTCATCTGGGCGAGGGGCCTGCCATATTGTTACTCAGGCAACCCTGTTTGGGCAGAGTTGCCCTGACCCTGTGGCAGGGGATGGGTTCAGTGAAAACCAGTTTTTTGGGGCTTTTGTTCTCTGGCGGCTTTCTCTGGTGGCTTTCTGCGTCTCTTCCTAGAATCAGAGCAGAAGAGATTGTTTCCAACACCCTGCCTCAGAGCAGAGAGAGCACAGTCTGTTCTTTAGTGAGCTCTCCAGTCCACACCATCTCTGTTTCTGTCTGTGCTACTATAAACTGCAGCATCCTGGGTGGTGCACACCTCAGCAGCACTCCCAGTCCTCACCTCCAGGTCGGGGCATGTCTCCGCCCTTTGTGCTTCTAAAACTGCCAGCCGCCCCCAGTTCACATGCATGGCCCTGCCACTCTGGGCTTCAGTCCGGGGGGCTGCCCTAAAGTCCTTTCCCCATCGCTACCGGTCTGTGAGTCTGTGCCCGGTCCCCAGCATGGGAGGCTATCACTCACCAGCAGTGTAGGATTCCCATGGCTCCCTCCCCTGCCATTTATCTTCTGATATGTGCCCGCAGAATCACGGCTCCCTGCTTCATACCTCGAAACCAACTGCCTACTATATTCTGTTTGTAGAGATCCAGATATATCTTCTTACATCTCAGGCTGATTTCGTGGGTGTTCAGAGTGGTCTGGTAGATATCCAGCTCAATTCCAGGGATCGGTTGGAATAGGGTCCCCTACTCCTCTGCCATCTTTTTTTTTAACCTACTATTACTATTTTTATTACCAATGCATCTATTATTACTTTTTCTGTTATTACAACTACTGTTTATACTACTACTCTAATATTGCTGCTGCTACTGCTTCTTCTTCTTCTTCTATTACTACTACTACTGCTACTACATGATCTCATCATTTATAGCAATCATTTCATGTTGTAAATGGGAAATGTAGGCTGAGAGATAGTAATATCCTGCCCAAGATCAGAATTTGCTAGGAGCAGAGGTGGGACCAGAAACCAGGTCTCCTAACTCCTAATACAACAGTTCTTTCATTCCTCCATGCACTAGCATGGCTGGACTGTGTGCTACAATGGTAATTCCCAATCATGGAAACTTAAGGTAACTAACTGGTTCAAGAGGAAACTCCGGGGAACACTGACTGGCTGTGTGACTGTGGGCAAATCTTTTAACCCTTACTTTTCTCACCTACAAAATGGGGATTAGAAAGTGCATATCTCCTAGGACTATTGTGGGCATTAAATGAGTCAACTGAGGTCAAAAGTACTTCTAGCAGAAACTGGTGTGCTCCTAACCAGTAGGAATCTTAGCCACTATCTCTCTCTTCCATGCTCTGTTCTCCCTGTCACAGGAAGGAGCAACTTAGACATTTCCTGAGCAGGTGTCACCTTTGGAAACCAGAAGGCTGCACTTCCCTTACTTGGAGGCACCACTGACTGGCAACTCCAGCCATCTCTGTCTGTCTTTCCCTCCTTATCTTTTTCCTCTTTCCTTTCTTCATCCCCCTCTTTCCCTCCCCCTGTCTTCTCCAACAACACCTTTAATCTCCTCCTTCTTTGCAGTATGGCTAGGAGTTGGGGTGCTGGTTGTAGATAGCATGTTTACTTTGAATAAGCTCTGGTGGGGATTCTTGATGCCTCTGAGTCATCAGAGACCAAAAGCACGGACATGGGAGCTTACCTGTGTGTAAATCCTCACTCTGACACTTATGCACTTTGTGACCTTGGGAAAGTAACTTCACTTGTCTGAGCCTTGGTTTCCACATTTGTTGTGAAAGTTAAAAGTTGAACCGATGTAAAGCTCTTAGTACATTTTAAGTGCTAAGTCAGAGAAAGTCTCACTTCACATTCTGTGTGTGTGTGTGTGTGTGTGTGTGTGTGTGTAAGAGAGAGAGACAGACAGACCCTAACACACCCTGTCTCTTTATATATTTTTACACCTTTAATGCTGGGAGAAGAGTCATGGAAACCTAAATCGGGTTGGGTTGGAGGGTTTCTGGAGCAGCTATTACAATTGGTATTAATTGCTATCATTATATCATCAAACCTCTACACAATCTGTTCATTCTGCTTGTCCAGATGGGCCCAACCCCTCTGATATACCATGTTGACACAGAGTGGGTTTTCTGGGAGCAGACCCTGAGATATTTATTGGTGCACATGATGTTTGTTAAGAGTCAACTGCAAAGGGTGGGGAGCAAGTGGGATTGCTCCCATAGAGGGAGAAACTGAACTGCCCTGCCTGCTCCACAAAGTCTTCTCAATCCAGGGGAGCTCACGAGTGAGTACTGCCTATTGGAGTGTCCCATGAAGTATAGAAATGGCCAGGCTTTTCTATCCCACCTCACTCAGTCACTGGGTATGGGCTGCTCCCAGAAGGCCATGACTTTGGATGGGACAGCTCTCTACAGCTGAGGCAGAGCCCCGGGAGCCAAGAGAGGCAACAAATTCTACTCTGAAGGTAGACATGGCTTTCGAATATTGAAGTATGTAAAGTCTATCCATCACTTAAAAGATGTTCCTCCTGAGTTGTTCTTCTAAGACAGACCACAGAACAGACAACAGAGGAGCTGTAAGAGATCTCACAAACCCTGTCAGCTCCTCTTAATTACCTAATGAGATTCTGAGGTGGGGTGGGGGGGATGTGACTTATCGCAACTGAGCTGGGATTAGAAGCCAATGAATGGAGTAGGAGAATGGGGGTGTGCCTGGCTGGCTCAGTCTGTGAGCATATGACTCTTGATCTTGGGGTTGTGAGTTTGAGCCCCATGCTGTGTGTAGAGATTACTTAAAAATAATAAAAAAAAAGAGAAGCCAATAGGACAGGAGAACTGGTTTTTAAATTTTATTTAATTTTGGATCATTTAAATTTAAATAGCCACATGTGGCTAGTGGCTATATAGGTACCAGGCAGTTCCATAGCCTTAGAAGAATGTATCTCCTTAACCTCTTTGAAAGCCCAGACAGGCAGCAGAGAAGGCAGAGAAACAAGAGTTGTTTGAGCTCTTCTTCCCCGCCCACCCTGAGACCTGTTTTCTTTTCCCATTCCAGGGTGCTGTTAATATCCTTTGTTTGGTTTCAATCCACTAGAAAGACTTTGCTTGCAGATCTGTGAAGATTGCTTACTCTCCTTTGCTCTTCTATGCTGCTTGCAAACATCTAATTTGGTTATCTGCAGACTAGTAATCTCTTATAGTTCATTCATAAGGCACTCATCTAAACCTTGCACTTCAGCTGCTGTAATTTACACAAGGAACTAGCAATTCAGCTCCCCAGGGTTCTACATTTTGGTTTCTCCTGTGCCTTCCCCCATTTCATTTTTGTGGTGAAGCATCATAATTCTCTCTCTTTATGATCTTCTCTTCCCACCTGGGTGGGTTGACCCCCTCTCCAGCCATCCGTGTGGATTATGCCTGATGCTCTGCCGCAGTGGTGATTTTGCTGTACATACTAGTAATGATTACAACACATCAGCCTGTTAATGATTAGAAAGTACCTTGGGGCCTTAAATCTCTGCTTCTGCTTGTGAAGGCATAATTCTAATCACAGATGGTCTGCAAACCACCCTAGATGGAATTCCATCTAGGTTGGGGCACTTTCTCTCTCTCTTTCTCTCTGTCTCTCTCTCTTACTGATTTTCAAAAGGTTACCATGTGCTTTCAGAATAAAAAAAGTGAGCTGAAGGTACTCACTACATTACAAATTGTGTCTGATTCACCTTTCCACAA
This sequence comes from Callorhinus ursinus, assembly GCF_003265705.2. Classification (NCBI taxonomy): domain Eukaryota; kingdom Metazoa; phylum Chordata; class Mammalia; order Carnivora; family Otariidae; genus Callorhinus; species Callorhinus ursinus. The sequence goes on along the minus strand of NW_027397077.1, from coordinate 38,263,279 downwards.
ATCCCTACTTTCTAGATTCACACTAAAGGTGAATTGGTTCTGCTGTAATTAATTGATAGGAATAGCTTTCAGTGAATAAAAGATTCTTCAGTTATTAATAATCATAGCATCTGCATTTGATGAGTATTCATAAAGACCCCATGCCAGAATAAACACTTCTTATTCTTTCCTGTTAATCTTCAAGACCACCCTGTGAGGTAGGTCCTAACATTATGCCCCTTTTACAAAGGAAAAGAGAAAACTGAGGAAATGATTCACCCAAAGTCAAACAGTAGCAGAATCAGGGTTCAAATTCAGGCTGCAAAGCCCATGCACTTAACCCCTGCGCCACCTAGTAATCTGTCCTGTAGTGAGGGGAAAGCTGGAAACCCAGGAAAAGTTTGCATCATTACAGTGGATCTCTTGTTTTGGACTGCCCAGCAATTTCCCCCACCCCCATTTTTTTTGGTAATAGCACCTTATCTTAGGGCAGTTCCCCTTTTGGCAGATCCTGAGAGGAGATTTGGGGACAAATGAGTTATTAAGAAAGTGTTCCCAGGAGAACCCATTAAGGAAGTGGGAAGTAGGACTGTCAGGAGGACATGCCAAGCAAAGGTGCAATCTCAGCAAAGTCCCAGCCTCAGCCTGGTCCCGGGGGAGTTCTGGACTGTAGATGGCATCTGATTGAGGCAAGAGGGTTTCCTACCCACCAGCCCTGGTGAAAAGTTGCCCGTGAGAGATATAAATTCCCAGGCACTCCCAGCTGTCGAGTTTACAAGTGGCCCCAACAGCCCAAGGACTGTCCTTTGAAGGAAGATGCAGGTAGGAGCTGGAAGAAGCAAAGCTTAGGGAGGGGGAAAAGAGAACCGGCCAAAGGGATTCAGGGGAATCTGAGTGGAACAGTCAGGGGTCATGTCCTCTACACACCTCAACTTTCTGTTAAGAAAATACCCCTTTTATATTCCTGTTGAGCCCATCAGTCAAGATCAGGGCTTTTCAACTTTGACACTATTGACATTTGGGGCAGGAGGATTCTTTGTCATAAGGACATACAATGTCCTGTGCATTGTAGGATATTTAGCAGCATCCCTAGTTGTGACAATTTACTGATGCCCCAAAATATCTCCAGAGAGTACCAAATATCTACTGAGAGGAAAATCCCCCCTACCATCACCCATAGAGAACCAGGGGTCAAGGTGATCTGCCTTCCCTGGCCAGAGGAGGGTTGTTTGACCCAGACTCTCCCACCCAGGACTTTCACTCTAGCTGTGTGATGATGGAAGGGCCATACATCATTGGGTTGATCAAGAATACTGTGTCCTATGGAGACGGGGCCTGACTGCTTGCACCTGGATGCTCATAGGTGCCCTGGTTTCTGGCTTCCTGGGGCCTTTTTGTTTCTTCCAGTTTTCCTCTGATTCCTATTCATCAGGACTGCTTAAGCTAACTTGAATCTTTTCTGTTGCCTCTGATAAAGGACCCTTGATAAATGCAATGGTTAATCCCTTAAACTTTATGACCTGATAACTCTAAGCCAGGAATTAGAAAGCAGACACAGAATGGAGAACTCCACTTGACGATGGTCACTTCTTGCTGCTAAACCTTCACTTCCCCTCTTTCCCGCTTTCACATACATTTGTGTGACAACCTTCCAAAGTTGGTTGGATTTATTAACTAACACAGTCAGCAGTTCCCTCTGGAGAAAACCTCTTCCTTTGCTAGTTCACCAAGCGTTGGCTACAGAACAACCTATTGCTTCAGGGGATATCATCTCACTAGGAAACATATAACAGGATTGTTTCCAGGGATTTATCTTTTCTATGTCTCAGGCACAGTTCTTCCTCTCCAAAAAAAGGAGTTGTTCTTCCCCCCCCCCTTTCTCTCTCTCATTCTCTTTCTTTTCTTTTCCTTCCTTCCTTCCTTCCTTCCTTCTTTCTTTTTCTTTCTTTCTTTCTTTCTTTCTTTCTTTCTTTCTTTCTTTCTTTCCTTCCTTCCTTCCTTCCTTCCTTCCTTCCTTCCTTCCTTCCTTCTTTTCACTTGGAGACTATCCATTCTGTTTTCCTTTCCTAGAAAGCTATGTAAAACTCTGGAATTATTTCACTCCCAGAGATGTGTAGTGTAGACTCTTCTTGATGTTTGAGGGTGGCCCTACTGGGGATGGGTATATGTGGCTGAACATGTGAGCCCTGTAAGTCCTCCCACAAGACTCCCAGAATGTGATCTTTTCTTAGCTGCAGCATGCAGTTTTTCTTGGGTTTGTCTGTTTTGCATCAGCTTCACTACTGCAAAGTAGTAGAGGAAAGCATTAATGGTCAACTGGCAGTTTTCAGCAGCACTTATCAAATCCTTATGTTTAAACCATTAGGGAACATTTTAACTATTTAAGGATGTTTTGGGGAATTTGCCATTAAAAAAAATTTTCTTTCTTAAGGATTCATGAAGAATCACTAGTCCTGATGCTAAAAATTATGTAGTGTTTCCTTCACCCACCCCCTGTCTGCCAGGAAGCTCACAGCCAAAATCAGTGCTACTCATAGATTTTATGTTATCTGAACTACTGTGTTTCATATTTCCTCCTCCCCCTTTTCCTTTGTCTAGATTTACTATTACTGTACTTATTTTCTTTGTTATACTCTTTGTTGGAGGCTTCCCCAAAGTCCTTTTGAGAAAGAAATAGGGAATGAATGAACACATAATTTTAGCCAGTTGTTGCTCCTCTGAGGTTGATGATATTGTGGTAAGCATCTTAGCATGATAGTCTCTGATTCTACCCTTTTCCCACTTCTGCACCTTTGAGGTTAGTAAATGGACCAACCCCAGACACCAACAGATACTCATTCAGTACTTGATCATTTTTCCTTTGTTTTCTTCATCTTTGGTTCCTGGGAAGGAACATTTTACAGAGGAATCATAAACTGGTGGCTTGGGTGAGGGCTGTCACAGTCAATGGAAGTGTTTCATCTTGCCATTTTGTTTGGTGTGCCTAGTGTTTTAAGAGGCAATACAGCAAGGCAGGAGTTACATTTGGTTGTACGATAAGCAACTCAGCTCTCTTGCCTTTCATTCCTTTGGGTTCAACATTTTATGCTATGTGTCTGGCCCTTGTGATTATTTGCATTTGATATGCCTGCTTTATGGTTATTAACCCATTTCCCCAGTAGGTAACAAATTTATAAAAAAAATAGTTCCTAATTATAAGAAGTGTTCAATATAAAGTCATCCCAGATTCCCACTGAATGAGCACTTATTTTACTTTTTCTTTACAAGCTCTGACCTCAGAATTTTAATGGAAAATTGTCCAGCACTGAAAGTTTAACACTGAATGCATTAAACACTGTAGATGTATTACATTTTGACTTTTGAGAAGAGGTAATGTTTTATGGTGTATTGTAGTGCCCCTGCTATCCCAGACATAAAATGACATATGTGTGTCTATGTGTTGGCATGTGCATGTTGGATGTTAATGTCTCAGATGTAAAATGGCATCATACGTGTGTGCATGTGTTTGCATGTGCATTTTGGGTTTTGGGAAGTGGACTGAATATTCTCTAAGTACCTTCCAATACCAGTAAGTTTCCAGAAGACCTTGGAACAGCCACTGTCGCTCTCTGAGCTTCAGTTCCTTTGGAGAGCTTTTGACTGGATACATTCTAAACCCTTTTCTGTTATTAACTTCTGTAGTACTGCCATCACCTTGAAATTTAATTAATCTTCAAAATGGTATGGCCTATCAAGAGAGTAAAAAGTCAGCCAACACAATGGGATAAAATATTTAATAATCATGTATCTGGGGGTACCTAGGTGGCTCATTTGGTTAAGCATCTGACTTTTGATCTCTGTTCAGGTCATGATCTCAGGGTTGTGAGATCAAGCCCTGCATCAGGCTCTGCACTGGGTGTGGAGCCGGCTTAAGATTCTCTCATTCCCTCTCCCCTTCCCCTATCTCCATCTCTTAAAAAAAAAAATCATGTATCTGGTTAGGATCTAGTATCAAGAATATATAAATAGCTTTTATGACTCAATAATAGAAAGACAACCCAATTAAAATATGGGCAGAGGACTTGAATAGGCATTTCTCCAAAGAAGATACATAAATGGTCGTAAGCACATGAGAAGATGCTCAATGTCATTAGTTGTTTGGGAAATACCAAATCAAAACCACAGTGAGATAGCAGTTTGTTCCCAGTGGTTGGCCAAAACAAAACAAAACAAAACAAAACAAAACAAGAGGAAAGTAAGTGTTGGTGAAGATGTGGAGAAATTGGAACTCTTATGTTTGTTGGTTGGAATGGAAAATGGTACAGCCTATGGAAAATAATTTGGCAGTTCCTCAGTAAGTTAAACAGAATTATCATATGATCCAGCAGTTTCACTTATACATCTATACTCAAAAGAATTGGTAACAGATGTTCAAACAAAAACTTGTACATATGCATTCATAGCAGCACTATTCATACTAGCCAAAAGCTAGAAACAATAGAAGTATCCACCCACTGATGAATGGATAAATAAAATATGGTATATCCATAGAATGCAATATAACTCAGCCAAAATAAGGAATAAAGTACTGATATATGAGATAACATGGATGAAAATATTCTGCTAAATGAAAGAAGCTGGACATAAAAATGTTACATACTGTGTGATTCCATTTATATGAAATGTCCACGGTAGAAAAGTCCACAGAGACAAAAAGTAGATTAGTGGTCATAAGGGACTCAAGGGACGTGGGAATGGAAAGTAATTGTTTGTTGAGTATGGGGTTTCCTTTTGTGGAGATAACAGCAGTTCTGGAACTAGATAGTGGTGACTCCTGTACAACATTGTGAATGTACTAAACACCCATTGAATTGTGTACTTTAAAATGACTAAAATGGTCAAGGTATGTGTATTTAACACACAACCCCAAAACATCCATAGTGGCCATTTTTCTAGATTAAAAGAAATTTAGAAGACATTAACAACTGAAAACAAAGGCATGGCTATTTTTGTTTCAATAGAATCTGAATAGATTTTTTATAGATAGGTGTATATATATATATTTTTAAAATTTTATTTATGTATTTGAGTGAGAGCACAAGCAAGGGGGTGGGGCAGGCAGAGGGAGAGGGAGAAGCAGGCTCCCCACTGAGTGAGGACCCTGATGCGGGGCTTGATCTCAGGACCCTGAGATCATGATCTGAGGTGAAGGCAGATGCTTAACTGACTGAGCTACCCAGGCACCCCTATAGAAAGGTATATTTTTATATATATAGAATAATATCTGTTTTACACAGTGTTACTCAGTGTGATCTGTATATTGGCAACATTGGCATCACCTGGAAGACTGTTAGAAATATAAATTCTTGGGTCCCTCTCCAGACCTATTGAATTGGGATTCTCTAGCAGCAGACTCAGGAATCTGGGCTTTAACAAGCTCTCCAGACAGTTCTTATGCATGCTGGTTGCTAATTCATCAGGCCAATGGTTTTCAACCCTTGGTGTAGGTAAGAATCACCTGGAGATCTTGTTACATCTGCTGGTTCCTGGGTCCAGAGATTAAGATTCCTTACATGTGGGTGATGTTCACAAACCACATTTTTAATAGGCATCCAGGACATTCCAAGATAGGTGGTCCAAGAACCAGTTTAAGAAATGCAAAAAGAGTGGAAGGAGAATTGATTTTCAAATCGTATTGGCCCTGAATATCACGAGAAGTTTGCTAAAATGTGGTTTTCTGGGCCCCACTTCCAGATGTTCACATTGGATAAGTCTAGGATGGGGCCTAGGAAACTACATTTTATTTTATTCTTTTCAAAAATACTATCCAATTTTATTAGTATAGATAAAATTCATTTACCCCTTAGAACCTGCATTTTAAACAATCTCCTCAGCCAATTCTAATTCAGGGGGTTAAGAGATCACATTTTGGAAAATGCGGCTCCAGACAGGAAGGTCTCAGAGGACAGACGACAGCTTTTAAACCATCGTGCTAGATGAGAGCTATGGCCGCAATATGATAAAATGGGATTAACTGTGGTGTTGACAAGTCCAGAACTTGAATCCAGTTTGTCAGTTACATTTGGAAAAAATATAGGAGATGTGGTTGAGCTGAAGTCAATGTAAAAAACAAAAAGGAAAAAAGTCAGTGTTGTTTTATTCAGTGGTAGGTACTGAGAAAGTCAAAGCAGCTTTAGGCTTACATGACAGAAATATTGTGCCTAAAAAGAGGGAGGTGATAGTCCTGTGGTTATATATGGTGTTCAGACCATGCCTAGAATATCTTTAGGTCTAGATGCCACGCATTATATGGATACACTTTAGTGGGAAGTGAAACTAACTTTTATTAGGCACCTACTATATCCCAGCTACACAGCTATTTATTAACCTATTTGATGTCATTGCATGTTCACAGTGACCCTGTGGCATGTAGATAATACCCATTTTAGGAGACTGCTAGAAAGGGGACGGTAACTTGTCTGCTGATTTTCTACTTCTCCCCAGAATAACTTGACATCTCTCTTGCCACTGGTGCCTATAATCTGGGAAGGCCACATGCTGCAAGATACTCATCATAACTATGGTAGAATGTTGAGATGTCCCATTGTCAGCCCTGTTGTATTGGGAGATGGTCCTTTGTAACATGGGAACCAAGCCATACAGTTTCCAAGTTCAACATTTCCTTGTGGAACGATTCCAGCACAGCGCTGGGATGACTTACTGTTTGCTTTGAGTCTCTGCTATGTGCCTGGTGTAATATTTACCAACTGGTCAGCTTTGTGGACACAGCAGGCTGTGAAACTGTCTGTGTTTGCCCCACTCTGCTCCCCGGCTGGGCCCGTTTCCATGGCAACAGTTTTTCCTGTCAGCAGCCTTGAAGCGATGCATAAAAGAGCACACTGTTGAGTATTGTTGTCTGGAACCTAATGAGGTTGGAGTTTTCTCTTGGATCCTTAACAAGGAAAGAGGAGTAAGTCTTTCTCTTAAGCATTCCCACTGTATTTTCCTGTGCCCTGAAAGCTATCTTTTCAGCTTTGTGCTCTACATCAGCTAAGGAGTTTGATTTTGTGATTTGGTGAAGGGTAGGAATTTCCTCCCCAAAGGACAGTCTTTTTGCAGGGTAGTCATCTGAATTGGACCTGCCAGGTATTTTTCTTCCTACTAAATAGCTCTCCCAAGTTTCCTTTCTCTGTTTCGTTCAGACCTAAACATTTCTGATTTAGCAAATTGTAATGGCCCCGAGTGCCCTCCCAGCCCACGGCTTTACTCTGCCCATCTACACCCACCCAGGGTGTTTCTAAACCCTCATCCGTTGTACTGAATTGCTTCTCTGCTGGAAACGTCTGATGACTCTCTTCTGCTACAAGATGAGCCCCATGCCCCTTATGATGTCACTCGATGCTCTCATGCTTGAACGGGCTCAGCACTGTCCAGTGGAGTTTTAATGCCAGCCACATATATCATCTTAATTTTCTAGTAACCACATTGAAATAGTAAAAATGAGCTGGTGATATTAATGTTAATACATTTTATTTAGCTCAATATATCCCAAATATTATTTCCACAAGCAAACAGCATAAAAATATTAAGAAAGTATTTTACTTTCTTTGTTCTGACTGAATCTTCAAAATCTGCTATGTATTTTATACTTGTGGCACATCTCAGTTTGGGCCAGCCCAACTTCAAGTGTTTAGTGGCTAGTGGCACCAAATCTAGCCCTTGCCTCCCTCTCTAGTGTCCTTCTGTTCCAGCTTCCCACTCTCCCCAAGTTTTCCAGTCCACCAGGCACACCAGAACTTTTGCCATCCTGTGAATTCTTTATGCCCTTGTGCCCCTGTGCCTTTGCACCTGCCCTTCCTGTTGATTGGCATTCCCTTCTGTACCTGAATTTCTATTCATCTTTTAAACCCAGATCCTGTGGTTTGTAAAGTCATTTTCTCTTATGCCTTTTCTCTCATCTCTGTCCTTTTTCCCCTCCACTAGCACTTTGTGTCTGGATAGCCCTGGATGTGTTGTACTGTGATTATTCACTTAAAGTTCTTCTCCACTGTGGGTATGGGCCGTAAAGGCAAGGGCATGTCCTGGCCTCTCCTGTGGCTCCTAGGAAACGTTCGAAGGAGGAAATGAGAGCACCAAAAGTTCCTTTAATGCTGGGATATTCCAGTTTCTCTTCCGGTACAGGCAGGACCCCTCTCCATGCCGAACTATTATTGTCCCTCGACTTTTGATGGTTGAGGATAGGCTTCTTAATATGCCACTTCTCTCTGTCAGTCTACATTTTCATACATTTCCTGAGTCCGACAACGTATACCCTCGCACAAGTGCTATTCCACACCAAACAGCATTGAGACGCTAAATAGGCTGCTCAGAAACACACAACCCCTCTCTCATCCTCCCAAATGAAGTGCAACATTATAATATATGTCAAAAGTTTAAAAAAAGTTCTGGGGTAAATCAGGCTACCATTCCACTCTATTAGCTGTTCCAATTAGCTGTTGTAAAATCAAGGAAAGAGAATTATATTAGAATCATGGAGTCAATGAATTAAAGAATTACTCCAGTGTGCCTGAACAAGCCCAGATGCAAGGTCTGAGAGACTCGGGTGCGATCTTAGTTCAGCTACTTCCTGGCTATGTGAACTCGAGTAGGTCAGAGCCTGTCAGGCTCTCCGTGTTCTCACCTGTAAATTGGGGTGAGTCATGGTGCTGCCCCTCTGGACTTGTCCTGAGGGTTCACTGAGATACTCTGTGCCTGAGAGGGAGATGCTGGAACACCAGGTTATGGCATCTCCTTTGGAGACATTAATGAAAATCAGTCCTCCTTGACTTACAGCCATCTGGGTGTAGCATTCCTTAGCTTTAAGACTTTCCTGGGGCTGAGCTGAGGAATTCATAAGGATTAAGATTCCTGGCTTTGTTCTGGTGAGTCTCCAGTGGGTTTTGCATTTGGTGACATCTAGTGGTTTGATATGGTAGTTGCCAAAGCTGAATGCAAAGCCTCAGATTTGTTCTTCCTTCTGGGATCTACTTTCCCCATCCTTCCCTCTCCATTCCCAATATGTTGTCCCCCACCACACCCCAGGTCTGCCACCTTGGTGTCTCTGTTCCTCCATCTCTCTAGAGTCAGGCAACAACATCTGTCCTCCAACATGTCCCAGCAGTCAGTCCTAACTGGTCCTGTCCCAGCCCCTCATCCTGCTAGGATGACTAGAATGAAGGTTTTGGTGCCAGATGATTGACAGTTCCCTCTGCCTGAAGTCCCATGATCACCTCTACATGGCAGGGTCGTTCTTCATGGACCACCCGCAGCCACCAGCTTCATGAGTCGCCCTGCTCTGCCCAGTCCAACCCAGGCACGGCTCCTCTGGCCTTTCAAGACATTTCTTATTTCCCTTTATTTTAACTCATTTTTCATCTATTCATTCAGTCAATACTATTTTCTGAAAACCCACTACATATCAGGCACTTATTACATCGAATTGTAGTTATATTATTCACATGACTGTGTCCCCCCTAAACAGTGAAATCTACCTCCCCACCTTCATCCACCCCCCTCTTTCTCTTCATTCTCTCTTTCTCTTTTATGTTCCAGGGCTAACACACAACTGGCACACAGCATGTTCTAAATAACAATTTATTTTAATATCTTTTTCCAGGTTTAAACACAAAAGAATCATAAATGCAGAAAATTTCAATCTCCTTGGCACCTGGGATGGGTAATATTTTTGGCCAGTTGGAGCTAGCCTAGTACCCTTCAGATTAAACCCCAACCAACTGTGTATTTGGCCAATAATTGGAATGAACATAAATTTGTGGCTAGTTCAACCTAAGACATTATAGCAAAGTAAGTAACTGGGTAGTTGGAGCAAAAGTGCAATGGATTTTGGGGGAGTGTAAGGTTCAAGAACACAGTAAATGATAGTATAAACTTTGAGCATTTCATTTTCCCTGTTTTTAAAAAATATTAAGCTCCCCTTTGGCAAATGCAGTGATTCCCATTTTTTTTTGACTGTGCCTCCACTATAAAAGCCCTAAGAACTTCTAGTATTTTTATGTTACTTATAAATTGTATGTGTCCTCCTTTGGTAATATGCTATTTTCATTAATAAGTAGAGAAAAAGAAAAAATTTTAAATAATGAGAAAAATTAAACGAATAGGGGTCTAACGCTCTCCTCCTATGCCTCAGGGAGTCATCTCCATCCTCCTGACATCTGGAACCTTCTACCATTTGGGCCCATTGCTCTGATATGGACTCTCTTTTTTACTCACACCTCCCGAACACGCTCCAGCTGTCTCTTCTCCCTGCCTTGTTCATGACGTTCTATCCTCTTGGGGCTCTCTTTCCTCTTCTCCTTCTTGTCCAGAGTCAACCACCTTTGAAGGCTGGCTCCAGATCTTTCCATTTCAGATAACCTTAGGAAAACTGAGTCCCAAGAGAACAGGTGACAGTGCAGGTGGTAGAGTGCAAGGAGGAAGGAGATGGACCCAGGTTTCCCAACTGATTGTTGATTCATTCAACAGGTATTTATTGAAGACTTGCACGGTGTGAGGTGTGGAAACTGGCTCTATTCTATTCTAGCAAGTTCTCAAAGGTTGGCAAGCCAGGATTTACTTTCCTTGTGGTAATTGGAAGCTGGGATGATATTTGAATAAATCATGAAGTCAGTTGGATTTCGTGTCATGGTCTGGTTGGGTAAGCTTGGTCTCTGGAATCAAACATATCTTGATTTAAATCTTGCCAAAATGGCCAACCTTCCATATAGCTTTAGGTAAGAGTTTACCTTTCTGAGTCTCAGTTTATTCATCTGTAAACTGGGCCTCCTGGTATCTATGTCATAGGATTGTTGTGAGGTTTAAATGAGATGATATAAGAATGACCAACTTGCCCTGCTTCGCCTAGGGTTTTCCTCATTTTAGCCCTGAAAGTCCTGCATCCTGGGAACCCAGTCAGTCGAGGGCAATTGGAATGGTTGGTCACTTTCAAAGAAGGGAAGCTGCCTGGAGAGTCCCTATCGTGTAGTAGGTGCTTCATGAATGCTTGTTTCTGTCTCCTGCTTCTCTGTTTAGACTTCTATTTTCTTATATCCTTGATCCTTCTTTCTTTGTTAATTCTGTGAGGTTTATTGAGTGCTTGCTGTGTGCAAGGCTCCTGGCCAGGAAGCAGGGATATGGCAGGGAACATAGCCTTCCTGCTGGTGATGGACAGTTTCTGACCTGCCTTGTTTGCATGGAACCATGGCACTTTATAATGAACTCTTACACAAAAACTCTGGCATCATTTGTCCTTACATTTTCCCCATTCCTCACCAAAGAGAGTATCGCTGAGGAGTGTTACAGATGCCCTTTCCTCAAGATGCCTTTGAGAACTAAAAGAACACGGGAAATGTGATGAAGGTGATGGAAGGCATGCCCAGAATTTAACAGGGTTGCCAGACCAGACCATGACACAAATGGCCCCTAAGCCATCTGGGAGCCTTCAGAAACCTTGTGGGGATTTTGTGTCCCACTCATTGTGCAGAGGGGGCAAGCTGTGGCTTCTGTCAGGATTCCTGCTGGGTCCCTTGAGGAGCCGTCCATGCTGATTTGATCCATCGTGGCTAGAATTCTACCAAGGAATGGCCTGGAAATCTCCACCACTCGAGGAAGCATGTAAACTGGCAGACACAACTCTGGTCTGAGCAAAGAGCAAAGTCTGGATTGGTTTTGGCCACAGAAGTTAGAAAAGGAATAGTTAGTGAATGGCCCTCTTGGGCAAATTGTCATCCCTATTTGGAGATGTAACTTTGTCAGTAGTTCTAAATGGTCTATGAGTTGAGGACCTAAGTACAAATCTAGAGGAGGGGGTGTGTGTGAATGTGTGCATATGTGTGTGGCTATGGGGGCCTCTGATAGGTAGTACATGACACTGTTTAAAAATCCAGCATTGCATTCATTCCTGGCTCCACCAATGCATAATGTGAATCTTGGGTAAGATATCTAGTACCTCATTTTCTCCATCTGTAAAATGGGGATAGCTTGTAGATTTGTTGCAAAGACCAAACTACCTTATTTCATGATTGGATGACCGATATTTTAACAACTTATAATTCAAGAGCATCTTCCCAGCAACAATGTGGTATTAGTTTATTAGGGCTGTTGTAACAAAGTCCAAAAACTTGAGTGGCTGAAACAACAGAAATTTATTCTGTCATGGTCCTGGAGGCTCGAGATCCAAGATCAAGGTACTGGCAAGGCCATACTCCCTCTGAAGGCTGTAGGGAAGGATCTGTTCTGGGAGTCTCTCCTAGCTTCTGGGAGTTCCTAGGCTTGCAGCATCCTACCTCCAGCCTTCACATTGGGTTCTCCCTGTGTGTGTGTCGTCTCTCCGTGAGCATTCTTCTTTGGAAACCAGTTATATTGGATCAGAGGCCCATCATACCCCAGTGTGACCTCATACTAACTTCACTGATTACATCTGTAGTCACCCTATTTCCAAATAAGGTCACCTTCTGAGGTTAGAGCTTTAATACATGAATTTGGGGAACACACAATTCATCTGTAACAGGTGTGTAACATTTTTTTTTAAATTTTCCGTTAACATCTCTTGTAAGTGATGTCCCCTTAGGATCAGTGAACTATAGTGAATCAGTAAATATGAGCTTTTAGCACAACACCTGCCATGTAGTAAACACTCAACTCATGATAAAAATTGTTATCACAATAGTGAACACGTTCTCTGTACTTCAGTTTTATTATCTGTAAAATTGGGACAAGAATACCTACTTGGCAGAATTCTCATCATACTTAAACAAGGCATTACATGTGCCCAGCATATGTTCTTGCATTTAGCAGAAACATAGCCGGTGTCCTTTACTTCCTTCTTTCACTGTGCCTCTCCCAGTGTCTGCACGGTGTCCACAGTGTGTGGCTTATTTTTAGCACTCAGTGAACATCTGTTGGATGAATGAAGAAGTGAATGAATCGTGAGCTCAGTGATTGTATTAGTTGACTTCCTTTTGTTTGGAAATAACAGGAATGCAACTTTAAACTAGCTCAGTCAAAGAGGGGACTGTTTTGGCTCAAGAAACCAAACTACAATAAGGGTGAGGATGGGGCTGGCTTCAGTGACAACTGAGACCAAGCGCTCACTCAGGCTGGCAGGGTTCGTCTATGTCTCCGTCTGCATGAGAGCTTTATCTTCTCTTTCTGAGTTCAGGCTCCTTCTGTACCGTGGGGAAATAGCTGTTAGCAGACACCTGCTCTCACCCTCAGAACTCCCTAGTCAGAGCAGAAGGCTTGTCCTCCCTAGATTTTGCTGGAAAAATCTCAAGAGAGGACTCTGGTTGGTCTGGGCGGTGGGGGAACTAGATGGATGCTGCTCTCCCCTCCACCCCCGAACACATGGACTTGGAGGTTAAGAATCACTTCCCCCAAAGACATAGCATGACGATGGCCATTGGGGAATGTGTGCTGAGCAGCGCCCCGACGAGTGCCACCCACAGCAGTAAGGACTGGAAAAATCAATGTGGATGAGAAGACTTCAGGAGATGTCACAAGGCAATTCTGGTAGCTAATAGCCATGACATGTTTATTTACTTATTCAACAACTTTTTATTAAGTGGCTGTCCCATCCCAGGCTGTCAACCCATCATGCATGTTAGTTTCTGTCATTCCTTACAGTCCTGTTGGGTGGATGGAATACCCACACCTGACCAGTGAGGAAACCCAGGTGTAGAGAGCTGAAGTCCCTTGTCCCAGGTGACCCCGAGAGTGAGCGGCTGAGCTAGGATCTGATTCAGAGTAGGAATCATGGCTACATTTCCCATTAGTTGCGACGGGGGGAAAGATCCTTGATGTGGGGGTGCCTCAGTTCCCTCAGTTTTCCTCAGCACTAACATGGGGATTTTCATAGTACTTAGGTTCCTAGGTTGAGAAAATTGACCAAGACAGTATGTGGACAGGGCTTGTCATGAAGTGTGGCACAGAGTAAGTGCTTAATATACAGCAGATCATCTATTATTGTTGTTGTTAGTAGTAGTGTTTGGCTATTGTCTCTTAATCCCTGTGCTTTCCTCAGTGCTTGAAAGTGTTTTATGTAAGCCGCATTGAAGGCAAATTGTGGGAGACCCCTGGAGGAAATTTACTAAGGAAGGGCGTTCTAGGAAGGCTTCCTGGGGGAGGAGAGAATCCAGCTGCTGTTTTCTGAAAAACTAGAAGGAGGTGTCTAGTCTCCTCTCCCTGTCACGATCCTGGGTGTTCAGTGGCCTAGGCAGGAAGGGACCCCGGTTGGCCTAACACTTGATTGTGCTCCTAAGGAGCCAGATGCCTGGATATCTCAGGCCCTAAGATTGAGGACTCCCTTGTGCTATTGCTGGGGGCTCCTTCTCCCTCCCTACTCTAGGCTTTGTTAGGGACAGGAGTGTGCTCTTTTTGCCCCATTAAGTTCCTCTCTATTAACATGGGTCAGTCTTAGGACTCCTGCCTAGAGTGACTTATCACGGGCCCGAATTTCCCCTCCTGCAGCCAGTAGTGCCTGGGAAACAGAAAGCTGGAAGCAGCAGCAGAGGGCAAGGGGTGCGAAAGCTGCTCAGCAGACATGATGCATACTCCCTTGCTGGCCAAGAATTCAGGCCAGTCTGTAGCCGTGTCGATCCCCCTTTTCAACCTGCTCCTCTCCCCGGCCCCTCCCACTCCAAGGCCCATCCTCTGCAACCCCTCTGCCTCCTTCCTCCCTCCTTCTTTCCTCCCCTCGTCTCCTCCCCCACCCCCCACCCCGTTCCCCTCCTCTCTCTCTCTTCTTTCTCCAGCTCCAGCTTTATTCCCCTTCTCTTTTCTCTCTCCCTTCCCTTGCTTTCTCCCTTCCATCCCTCCTGGGGCAAACAGCTGATTGGAACATTCAGTTTGGCCTGCCCTTTTCGGTTGACCGTCTGGAGCATCCAATTATTGGAGGCAAGTGGAGGCTCTAGGTCTCCCTCTTACTGCCTCGCTTCTGGGTGGTTTATTATGGCCTCTCTAAACTCTGCCACACTTGTTACTAAGCAAGAGGCCACAAAAACTGCCCTCCGCTGTCCTGGGAGCTCCTCACAGCCTGCTGTGTTTCTAGGTGCTTTGACAAGTCCCCACATGAATGGATCACTGGGGAGCTAAACTTTCTAATCAGATCCATCAACAGACAGGAAAGTCCAGAAGACAAAGGTGGGAGACAGACAGGACCCATGGGATTCCAGACACAAGAAACCATTCAGCTGCCTGGCTCAAAAGATGCTTCTCCTGTGTCTACCAAGGATGTATCTGTATCATGGTGTTTCCAGCCTTCCACATACCCTGTGCTCCACTCATTTAATCAGTGAAGAAGTTTTTCTAACGTCCCATCTGCTAATTAATGATCCTCTAGAGAGATTTAAATAGAAGTGTTTGAAGCGCTTGAGCAGGCAGCTTCCAGAGTTTGGACTGATTAGAGTCTATCGGATGCTAACCGCCCCACCCACCCTGGGGTGTGGATTCCTGAGTAGGTAATTTTAAATGTTAATGAACTGCCCCTAGGGTAGACAAAATATAACTTGCATACGTACATATCTATGTCTATAGCTTTCTCTCTGTGTTAGTTTATAAGTAGTACTTTAAAGTAAACTATAATTCATTCTCATTCTTGTTGTTTATGTAGCTGGTAGAGCTTTATAACCACAAACTCAGGTTTGACAAAACAACCCACTTCCCTCTCCCCTTCCTTCCCTTCCCTCCTCATGAAGCTGCAGACTTTATTTAGATGCTGCCGATTTTTCAAGAATGCCTTGTGTTCTAGGATCCGATCCAGATTACCACACTGCATTCAGCCATGGTGCCTCCTCAGTCTCCTCTGCTCGGAGTTTCTCTGTCTTCCCTTGTTTTTCATGACATTGACAGTTTTGAAGAGTACTGGTCAGAGATTTTGTGGGATTCCCCTCAGTTTGGGTTTGCTTGACATTTCTTGTGATTAAGTTGCAAGAGTGATCACTTAGTGTGAAGTTAACCTTGAACATTCTGTGAGGGTAATGTTGCCAGGTCTCTCTCTATTTTTTCCCTTTCCATACAGTGTTCTTTGGAAGCCAGTCAGTGAGTGGGGCCCTCACTTACCAGAGGGAGTTGGTTAAGGTCCACCTCCTGGAGGTAGAATTACCGACTTCTATTATTTGGAATCATTCTGTAAAGGAAGATTTCTCCCTTCTTGCCATTTATTTATTTATTCAGTTGTTTATATCAGTATGGACTCTTATAATTCATATATTAATTTTATACTTTGAGTTGTAATCCATTACTATGCTATTTATTTATTTATTTTTGTTCAAATTGTTTCATGTTTGGCTACTAGGAGCTTTTTCAGGTTGGCTCCTCTATCAATTTCCTATGGCTTTTGTAACAAATTACCACAGCCTTGATGGCTTAAAATGATGCAAGTTTATTATCGTAGAGTCCTGGAGGTCAGAAGTCCAAAATGGGCCTCACTGGGCTAAAATCAAGAAGTTGGCTGCCTGGAGTCCTTTCTGGAAGCTGTGGGAGAGAACCCCCGGCCTTGCCTTTTGTGGCGTCTAGAGACTGCCCACATCCCTTGGCTCGCAGCCTCCTCCCATCCTCAAAGCCAGCAATCCCATCTCTCTGACTTCTGCTTCCTTCTCTGGCTCTGACCCTCTTGCTTCCTCTATCAGGTAGAAGGACCTTTGTGTTACATTGGGCCCATCTGAATAATCCAGGATAGCCTCCCTGCTTTAGTCTGTTCCAGCTGCTGTCGCAAAATACCACAGACTGGTGGCTTAAACAATGGACATTTGTTTTCTAATAGTTCTGGAAGCTGGAAATCAGATCAAGGTGCTAGCTGATCGGCTTCCTGATGAGAGTGCTCTTCTTGGCTTGCAGATGGCCCCCTTCTTGCTGTAGCGTCACATGGCAGGGAGGGAGAGAAGGGGGAACTCCCTCCCGATATCTTTTGTATGGGCACCAATCCTATCACATCAGGGCCCTGACTAATTTAATCTTAATTCCTTCTTATAGGCTCTTTCTCCAAATACAGACACATTGAGGGTGAAGGCTTCAACATATGAATTTTGAGGAGGGGCACAATTAAGTCCATCATACTCCCTCTCTCAAGAGCTTTAACTTAATCACACCTGCCAAGTCCCTTTTGCCATGTAACATAATATACTCACAGCTTCTGGGGATTACAGTATGGATGTCTTTGTGGGGGGCCTTTATTTTTTTTATTTTTTATTTTTTTTAAAGATTTTATTTATTTGACAGAGAGAGACATAGAGAGGGAACACAAGCAGGGGGAGCGGGAGAGGGAGAAGCAAGCTTCCCGCTGAGCAGGGAGCCCGATGCGGGGCTCGATCCCAGGACCCCGGGATCATGACCCGAGCTGAAGGCAGACGCTTAATGACTGAGCCACCCAGGCGCCCCAGGGGGGCCTTTATTTTGCCTGCCACAGCTCTTCTGTCCTTCTGGCATGCCCCATCAAATTTCTTTTTTTATTTAGTTAATCTAAATTACCCTCCAAACTTCCACTGCACAGGGTATAAGTATGTTTTATCTCATGAGTATTGTGGCTTCTATCCTGGGGTCTTTCTAAGGTCCTGAGTAGCAGGAGGGTCTTGGGTAGCTCCAAAGCACTGGTCCATGCTGGTTATTCTTCAGTGGCCCTGAGTCCCACCTCTCTGGTCCTTTGGAGTCTGGGGACTCTGCTGTCAAGCTTGGAGCTTGAGGTTGGGTCTACTGGTTGGGTCTAGTAGGCTGGTCTAGAGGTTGGATCCTACTGATGTCCTGTCACCTCTGGGGTGTTGCAGCTCTTGGGAACATCTGAGAACTTCTCTTTCATCTTTCTTGCTACTCTGAAGACAGAATGCCAGTTCCTTCCTTCCCCCTTGGGGACATCTAGCATAATCATGACCGTTAATTAAATTTTTACAAAGTAAGGGAAAAGCTGTTGACTTTAACCAGGGTCTGCTTTCTTCCCAAATTCTCCAAGTCAAGGAAATACATGTGGGAATTGGGTGGACAGGAGAAAAAGTGAATGAAGGAAAAAAAAAATACCATCTCAATAAATTGTCCTGTCACATTAAGTCAGGGAAAGCTTTTGGAAAATAGGCTTTAAAAAGGAAAAAATCCACTTGAGTGTGGGGGTTTTCTTAGCTTGGCTAAGCATTGTCAGGCGCTTGGGCCAATTCTCTGGAGTTATAAAAGTTGACACTGGATGGGGTTGTCCTAAAAATTGTACTAGGGATCTGTTTTCATCAGGTGTGGTACAGATGTGGGCATGATTGTCAAGAAGGACGTTTATACTCACAGATGTCTAGAAACAGGAGGCTCAGCAAGCCATGCAGCGTCACATGGGAGGACACTCAGATCGGTCAGGAGGCAGGAGAGGGGGGAAAGGTGCAGAGTGTTCACTGAGGTTTTCACTGGAAGAAATAGGGATGTGAAGGATGGTACTCTCAGTATGTTGAGGACTAGATAGTATAGTGGTGGTCCCTAGGTATGGAGTACCTGTCCTGGGTGAGTTTGGGGCAGGGAGAATATTTATGTGATGTGTGAGAATTTGATAAAGGAGATGGTTGGGAGTATAGGCTTGGGATTAGTTGACAGGGCATATTTAAGGCACCTACACTTATGGAGAGTTGTTTGCTGCCCTAGCAACTAGTGAGTCCTGGGAGATAGAGCCTTATCAGGATAAAGGCTTCAAATGCCAGAGCATCAAGAATATAGAAAATAAGAAAATATAATCAGGTTAGAAGTCCACCACGCAAGGGGTCAGCTGACCACCACAGTCATAAGGGAGGAAGGAAAGTGGATTTTCTCATAAGTGAGGTGGTGACTTTTTCTCAGGAAGATATTTAAATGCCCTCTCGTTTAGATGTTGAGTACTTGGAAAGCTTTTGTGTTTGCAAAGAATAGGCAGTTTATCTTACTAGTACTAAGTCATCTTTTCTTAAAATTTTTTTTTTTTTTTTTTTTTTTTTTTAGTAATCTCTACACCCAACATGGGGCTTGAACTTATGACACCAAGATCAAGATTTGCATGCTCTTCTGAATGAGCCAGCCAGGTACCCTGTTAATTCATCTTTGACATAAGATAAGGGTGGCAGACCCACTAACATGCTCACAATTCTAAGATACCAGGCCTCAGATGATGCCATTCTGTTCCATAGACTCCAAACTCTGTTATCCTCCAGAGTGTAGAGGATGGGTGGTGTGGCAAACCCCCACAGGCTGTTTCAAAGACATTTAGGTCTTGCTGTGAACGGCAATGGAATGACTGGGTGAGCTCTGTCTTCTTTGTGTGTGCTCCCCTGTGGGTCACATTGCCTTGAGCATAAACTGGTTGATTGCAAGGGAGGGTGTCTTCAGGTTCTTTCAGAAGCAGACGCTGAACTGAGGATTCGAGGTCAAGTTTTTATCTGGGACACAGGAAGAAAGTTTGGAGACAGCGGAGAGGTGATGCAGGGAAGGGAAGGCAACCAATTGATTGTGACATTTTCTTTTTTATGAAATGTAATTGACACATAACATTATATTAGTTGCAGGTGTACAACATAATGATTTGATATTTGCATATGTTGCAAAATGATTTCCGAAAGAGGTCTAGTTCGCGTCTGTCACCCCATATAGTTGCAAAATATTTTTTCTTATATGAGAGCTTAAGAGCTGCTCTCTTAACAACTTTCAAATAAGCAACCACAGCATTATTAACGATAGTCACCATGCTGTACATTACGTTTCTATGACTTATTTATTTTATAACTGAAAGTTTGTCCCTTTTGACTTTCTTCACCCATTTCCCACCTCCCCCTCCCCAACTCCTTACCTCTGGCAACCACCAGTCTGTTTTCTGTTTCTATGAACTTAGTTGTCTTTGTTTTGTTTTAAAATCCACATATAAGTAAGATCATATGGCATTTGTCTTTCTCTGACTTCTTTTACTTAGCATAATGCCCTCCAGATCCATTCATGTTGTTATAAATGTCAAGATTTCATATATATATTTTTAAGACTGAGTAATACTCTGTGTGTGTGTGTGTGTGTGTGTGTGTACCACATTTTCTTTATCCAGTCACCCATCAGTGGACACTTAGGTTGCTTCCACCTCTTGGCTATTGTAAATAATGCACAATGGACATGGGGGTGCAGGTATCTTTTTGAGTTAGTGTCTTCATTTTCTTTGGATGAATATCCAGAAGTGGAATTGCTGGATCATATGGTGGTTCTATTTTAAATATTTTGAGGAACCTCTGTACTGTTCCCCACAGTGGCTGCCCTAATTTACATTCTCACTGACAGTGCATAAGGGTTCTCTTTTCTCCACATCGTCGCCAACACTATTATTTCTTGTCCTTTGGATAATAGCCATTCTAACAAGTGTGAGGTGATATCTCATGGTGATTTTGATTTGCATTTCCCTGCTGGTTAGTGATCTTGAATGTCTTTTCATGTACCTGTTGGCTAACTGTGTCCTTTTTTTTTTTTTTTTGGGAAAATGTCTATTCAGATCCTCTGCCCATTTTTTAATTGGTTTGGTTTTTTGCTATTGAGTTGTATGAGTTCTTCATATATTTTGAGTATTAATCCCTTGAGTGCATTATTAAAACCAGCAATGGCAATGCATGATTGAAACTCAATTGGGAACTAGTGCCAAACACAAACCCCACAATGATGCCATCTCTGAAGGGTAAGGGACTTGGGGCATTTATACACTGACTCCTGAGAATCCCTGGAGGAGGGCTGCTCCAGGAGTGTTAATTCCTCGGCACCTCTGGCCTGCTGGGTACACTGGCAGCTTGACTGTCCACAGTTCTAGAAAAAGAAACTCCTCTAGCACAGAGATGCAGTGTCTAGCATTTAGAGGCCAGCAGGAGCCCGAAGAGAGGTCTGAGGATATGGAATGGTATCCTGACAGTATCTGCTTCAGGAGACCCCAAAAAGAAGGGGGGTCAAACACGGTTATTAGTTCCCTTAATTCTCATCATTTAGGAATGTGCCCCTTGGGGGACCAGAGTCTCTGGGGTGGCCATGGGCATCACACAGTGCAGGTGCCCTGACCCTGAGTAGCCAAGGGCCATTTCTTCATCACTTCACTGCTTTCTGTCCACTCTAACATTTTATTTTTTATTTGTTTTTTTTAAAGATTTTATTTATTTGACACAGAGAGTGAGAGAGCACACGAGCAAGGGGAGGGCCAGAAGGAGAGGGAGAAGCAGACTCCCCGCTGATCAGGGAGCCCGACATGGGGCTCGATCCCAGGACCCTGGAATCATGACCTGAGCTGAAGACAGACGCTTAACCAACTGAGCCACCCAGGTGCCCCCATGTTAACATTTTAAAACTGAAGGCGTTCTCCTTGATAACTATCATTTCTTGTATGTCCATTTGGCCTTTGGAGAAACTCGGGTCTAGGCACGTTTGCCTTCACTAGCCCATTCCTCCATTAAGAAAAAATAGACACACATATTCCAACTATGTCAGTATAAAGACAAATATATTAACATATATATATACATATTAACATCATGTATTAAAACATTTCAACAACCTAAAAGTTCATTTTTATCTTTTTCTTTTAAAAGGAATTAAAACATGTTCAGGGTCCTCTGAAAGCATTGCTGTGGGCCCTAGGCACTGCCCCTTGTGTCTAAAGCTAAGTTAGCCCTGGAGAAATACACGCGGGAGGGAAAGGTAACTGTTCTGTCTCGTCCTTACACTCTGATTTCCTGGTGGTGGGATGATCCGCAGGCCTGCCTCAAACGTGTGGGTGGAGAAACTCCCGGGATCTCTGGTGGGAAACGTGAAAAGATGCCTGTCTCACACAGTAAAACCTCTGACAGAGTTAAGCTGCCTTTATGGAGCTGAGGAATTACAAACCTTCAAAGACCTTGTTTGCAGGCCAGGGTACCACTTCTCCTCAAGGCATCTTTGAAATGCAAACTTGTTCTCTCAGCAGACCCAATGCGTCTCAGCTTTTAAGATAAATGCTTCAAACTGGCAGCAAACCCCCTTGAGTTTGGTGCCTGGCTTTCCGACAGATTAATTATATCGATTGCTGGCTGTTCATTTGCCTTCATGGCCATCTCTCCCTTGCTGGTTCGCATTTACTTTCTTGCCTTGAAATAAACAAACACCGATTCTGCACACCAGCCTGACGGGTGACCTCAAACCTGTGTGCTTTCACGAGGAGCTGCCTGGCAACAGGCTTGTGGGGCATCACTGGAATTCCAAAGCCTTCATTTCTGGTGGGTTTTGGGGGTTCCTTGGGGGCCAGGAGCCCTGGTGTGCCCTTAGAATGTGCAGATATCCCCGCTGGCAGGGCAGGAAGGGCATGTGGCAAAATGAATCCACACCTGCTCTAGTAGAATCCGCTTGAGGCAGCCGGCAACTGTGACTTTGCTTTGGGGGAGTACTTTGCTTCTCTCAGCGTTCTCATCTGCAAAATGATAATAATAACAACAGGGGCTAATATTTATTGAACTCTCAGAGTGTGCCAAGCACTGCTTTTAAGGCTTTGCAAGGATTACCCTTTTAATCCTCATGGCAGCGGGCTGAGATTTAGAGAGGTAAAGAAACTCAGCCAAGATTAACAACAGGTGGGACCTACCCACAAGGTTCGCAAGGTTCAAAGCTAAACCTGACTCTGAGGTTGTGCTATCTCGGAGTGGCCAGCAGGGGTCACTGAAACTTGATGTTTTGAGATGGTGGAGTTCACCATGTGTCTTGGTGACCTTCACATTTTCCCAAGTGTAGTGGAAAGTTCTAGTATCAATGTAGTGTCGTGGCTATGCGGATAGACACTGTAGCCAGCCAGTCTGCCCGCATTTAAATCCTCTTCTACCACTGAGTAGCAGTGTGACCTTGGACAAGTTAGTCCATCTCTTTATGCTTTGCTTTCCTCATCTGCAAAATGTGGCAAATCATAATAATACGTATCTCATAAAGTTATTACAAGGATTACAAGAATTAGTGCTTGTAAAGCATTTAAAGCATATGGAAAAAGCACAATGTAATTGTTAAAATATTTAATTATCCTTCATAAATAAACATGCAATTTCAGGAACTGAATCTAGAGGATGCCAGTGTCTTATATTAGCTTAGTCTGGTGGGTTTTTGTGGCCTCAGAATCTTGAGTGCAGAGGCTGTGGTTTTAATACCAAATGAAATAATTAGGTGTTGCAAGCATGGGAAGGGAGGGATTCTACATCCTGTGACCCACTGTACTTCATTTTATTGAGCAATTAACATGAACAAATTCACAATTAAGAGTGAAAATTAAAACATAGAGTGTGCATTTTGTTAATGAGGATTTTCTCATTTTGAAAAAGAATGTTGTGCCTTAATTTAGTTCTTGTGAAAAGCTGTTCCCCCCTTGGCAGAGGGCCCTAGCCCTGCTTCAGCAGGAGGGCTTGCTACTTGGGGGAGGGGAGTCAAGGAGCTGATTGGTCCAGGCATGGAAGGGAGGATAACTCATACTTAAGCCTGGAAAACAAAAATCAGAGCTGGAGTTAAAGGAAAATCACACTGGTGATCTTGAGAGAATCGGATGAAATGCTGTTAGAAGCCAGTAAGCAAAGGAAAGCTTAGACATGCCTTCAAGGGCTTGGAAAACTGCCACAGGCCAGAAAGATGCTTCAGGCAAAATAAAGAAGTCATATCAGCCTGAGACTTTTCCAGAAATGATTATTTCCAAGTGAGTGCATCTGTTTTCCTTTTCTTGGGTACACACCTTCCCAGGTGGCTCCTGGCCTGGCTCAGGGTGCCTCCCAGGGACACCTGCAATGGGTCCCTAGCTGCTGTCTCCAGAGCTGACCCCATTGGATCTCAGCACCTCCTGTTCCTGCTCCATGGCTGGCCTGGATTCTGCCAGGCTTGCAATAGATCGACTGTGATGCTTGGGTTTTATCTGGCAACCAAGCATGACTTGTTTTTATAATGAAAGGGCAAAAAAAAAAAAAATGACAAGAGAGAGTCACAGAAGCATGGCTCACAGAGGAGGGCTTGCTTATGAGTGAAAAAGAGGGTCATGGCATGCATTACCTGGTAGAGGACTTGAAATTATTTAAAAAGATCATCAAGATGCTGATGATGAACATGTTAATGCTGCCACTGCCATGTTTACAAGCCCAGCGAGCTTGCCACAGGATAACAGGCATGTGGTCCAATCCTTCCCATCACTCTAGCCGGAATCCCAGGCAGCATCAGAAATGGAGCTTCCTCTTAGCCAGTAGCTGACTGCTGTTGCGCTCGTAAACTGAGACCAGAAGAACCTTCCAGCTGAACCCAGTCCAAATTGCCAACTCCTAGAACCATGCGCTAAATTCGTGTTTCTTGTTTTAAGCCACTAACTTTTGTGGCAGTTGGTTCTGCACCCAAATCTACATGATACACTCAGCTTCAAGTCCCATGCATTCCTCCCAGAACTGGGTGGTGAGACTAGAGACACTAGATAGGGCAGATGAACTAGAGCCGTATCTCTCCTCCCTCCATGTTCCACAGAAGTACACTGCTGTGGGTTTGTGCCACCGATGCCCAATGCTGTGATTCTATTTGTGAACACCTCAACCGAGGAAATGAGCCTTCTGTGTACAACTGAACAAGTACAACTTGCCGTGTGGTTTTCAATGATTTCCTTAACCAACCTGGCTGGCAGTTCCTTGCATATTTAAGAAGAGGAGACTGACACACGTACTTAGTGATTTCTGCCAGCTCTAGTATTTGTGACTCTGTATGACATCACTAGTGTGATGTTCGTACTGTCCACATTTGATTTGGACGGTTTATTCTGGACCACTAGAATGGCACAGAATGATGAGTTTTTTTTTTTTTTTAACCATCCACATAAAAAGAAACAGACCATAAACTTGTTTGTGCCACGGTTAGAAAATTGCTTTACTGACAGTGAAGCAAAAAAAAGTCTTAACTATAAAAGTACAGGTTTGGAAAGGAAATGCTCACATTTCCTGACAAATAAGTTTGCATTATTAAAGTTAGCGGGTTTTGTGGGCTTTTTGTTGAAATTTACAAAACTTCATTTTCTTTGGATGAATATCCAGAAGTGGAATTGCTGGATCATATGGTGGTCCTATTTTAAATATTTTGAGGAACCTCTGTACTGTTCCCCACAGTGGCTGCCCTAATTTACATTCTCACCGACAGTGCATAAGGGTTCTCTTTTCTCCACATCCTCGCCAACACTATTATTTCTTGTCCTTTGGATAATAGCCATTCTAACAAGTGTGAGGTGATATCTCATGGTGATTTTGATTTGCATTTCCCTGCTGGTTAGTGATCTCGAGTGTATTTTCATGTACCTGTTGGCTAACTGTGTGTTTTTTTTGGGGGGGGATGTCTATTCAGATCCTCTGCCCATTTTTTAATTGGTTTGGTTTTTTGCTATTGAGTTGTATGAGTTCTTCATATATGAAATGCTCACATTTCCTGACAAATAAGTTTGCATTATTAAAGCTAGCGGGTTTTACGGGCTTTTTGTTGAAATTTACAAAACTACATTGCTTTTGCCTTTTCTCCTAAATCAGAAAATGGTTTGGCTGACCTAACTGTATAGGTTCTATAAAATATGTTCGTTCCTTCATTCCTTCATTTGTTCAGCCATTGTTTGCTAGGAGTCAGACACTATCCTCCTTCTGGGAGTATGGAACTGAACAAGACAGGCACATCTCAAAGAGCTGGCAGTTTAGTGATAAAAGCAAATCCATGGTTAGGCATTAGAGTCACCTAGTGATTACTGTCATGAAGAAAAAAAAAATTGTTATACGACAGATTAACACTGGCTATGTTTTCCATGAACGGAACACACATTCACTACCTTCATATCTTTCCACCTTGCCCTGAAATTTTCATCCATTCTTAAATGCAGTCACCGGAACTGAGAGGGCATCTGCTTTCAGTGATGCCCACCTCCCAAGTATCCCCAATCAGGAAGAAAGCCCAAGGATGTGGATTAGGGAAGAAAGTGACTCTTAACGACTGAGCCATCCAGGCGCCCCAAAAATGACACTTGATAGCCCACGTTTGGGGGATAGACTGCATGTGAGGCTGGGGTACAGGGCACCACTGTGGCTTCCTCGAGCAGGTGACATTATAGAAAGGAACAAACCGCACTGGAATTTGAGGGCTTGGGCTCTGGTTGCATCTCAGGACTGGATTTTGTGTGTGATGTTGAACATGTCTCTCATCCTCTGGTTCTCAACCTGTATAACAGGGATACTACTACTAGTACCTTCCTCTCCGTGTTGTTGGAAAATCAGATGCAATAACATAAACAAAAGCATTGTGTTAAAGTTATCTTCCAGATGCACTGCATATTCCCTAAGTATGGGGGCCATGTCTTATTCATCTTATTTCCAGAGCGCTTGGCATATCAAATGCTCAATAAGTGATAGTTGAGTGAATGAATGGGTCAGAGAATAAATTAGCACAAGAATGAAATTGAATCCTGTGGGTCTCAATTTTTCCATTTTGCACATTATGGCACCCATGTATAGTTATGCAGGTTGTGCACTGCACAAGTGAATTTGGCTTGAGGAGGTAGGAGGACTAAAACCCAGATTTTCCACTGGCCAAGTCAGGTGCCTGGTGCACAGGCTGCCTTTCATAAAGGCCAGCAATGGGCCTGTCTAACATGAAGGAGTTGGACTCTATTACCTCCCAGAAGCTCTAATTTTATCATTATGTGATGGGGCCCCTGATGCTGTATTCTTCAGAAAACCCCAGATGACTCAGATTTTCCTCCTAGTTTGGGTACCATTGGATTGGTGGTCTTTTAAGGCCTTTCCCACTCTAACAGGAGGTGATTTTGAATGATTTTTTAGATTTCTTGAATTTACTATTTTCTAGTATTTCACGTTAAACTGTCTTTGTTAATGAGTACATGAGCTGCCGTCTCATGATGCCCTTACCCACTGTTCCCTGTCTTTGGCAGGGTGTAGCTGTTGGAGTTCACAAAGGATGTGTTCCCCATTCATCAATAAGGAATTCCATGCCAAGCTAAATTAAAAAAATTTTTTCCCAGATTTCTCCTTCCAGCTTCCAGCACTTGTGTTTTTCCTGACTTCATCAGCAATATCAAATAATAATAAAAAGCAGGGTTCTCTACACAAGATAGAGCTGCTAAGACAAAAGCCTGGTGATGAAAGCGACCAAGGTCTAATTTAATTTATCTGCCTTCATTTCTTTTGCACCCTCTTCATCAGTCAGGGTACAATGAGAAGAAAGAAACCACACAGGAATTTCAGTGAGGAAAGTTTGTGGAGCAGGCTTTCTGAGTTTTAGCACTTGACATTTTGGGTTGGATAATTCTGAATTTGGGGGGAATGTCTTGTGCACTGTAGGATTTTTTTCAAAGATTTATTTATTTATTTTAGAGAAAGGGAGCATGAATGGGAGGGGCAGAGGGAGAGAGAATCTCAAGCAGACTCCATGCTGAGTGCAGAGCCTGATGCAGGGCTGGATCTCATGACCCAGAGATCATGACCTGAGCAGAAACCAAGAATCAGAGGCTTAACCGACTGCGCCACCCAGGAACCCCACTGTAGGATGTTTAGCAGCATCCTTGGCCTCTGTGCATTAGATCCTAGTAGGATTTTCTCTTTTCCTCCAGTTGTGACAACTGAAAATGCGTCCAGATGTTGCCAGTGTCCCTTTGGTCAGCAGAATGGCCCCTGCTTGAGAACGACTACCGAAATAATTATTACCTACATCAGAGATTATGCAGAAAGGAGTAAAGTGAATTCTAAAGAATCACCTATGGCTGAGGGAGAGTATGAAGGAAGGGGCATGCTGAGAAGGGGGACCCCCCTCCCCAAGGTGGGATTCAGACTGTGTTGAAGAAGGTGTGGCTGCAGTCCATTCTGTGGGGGCGTTCTCTCTGACTCTGCATCGGGGTACTGGTGTACAGCTGCTAGGCAAGCAGGAAGCAACTGGAGGGGAGGCAGAGACCAGCCAGCAGGAAACTCCCCTTCCTGGGTGCAGGTGGATTGACTGCAGGATTCCCGTGATTCACTGGAAACCCATCCTGCGGGTGTTGCTGGAGCTGATGGGAATGAGTGCTGCTGTCCACCCCCCTAGCACACTGCTGGCAATAGCTCTTGGTAGGAACCAGAAGAAGAAGCACATGTAAAAGTTTAAGAACAAAAAGAGCCCCTTTTTCCTGCAGTGTCTCTGCAGCGCCCTCTACTGACAGAATTGAGCATCATGCCGTCTTCAAAAGGAATACATCCATTGAGGGGACAATAAAAGAAGATTTGGATCTGAAAGATAGCTGGCATATTCTTGTATTGTGCCTTCCTCTTATCCATCTCTGTACCATCTACTTGGCATAAGTCGGGCACTTAGTATGTACAAAATTAATGTTAACTGAATGATCGAAAGAAAGAATGAATGAATGATGAATGAACAAATGACAGGATTTGCTTTTTGTTTTGTTTTGTTTTTTGGTAGCTGTTTTGGAGAATTTACCACTGGTTTAATTTTTTTTTTCTCCAGAATAGCAAATGGCAGAGTTCACTCCCTCCAATTCCACTTTCCTACTAAATTTAAAATTAATTGAATTATCGTGTTATATCCTCTCAACTCATATAACGGGTCAATTTGATAAAAATCAATTACAGAATTGAGCAATTCAGTGGAAACAAATTAATTAAACTTGTTTGAATTGATTCATTGATTAAACTCCCCAGTTGAGCCAAGAAAACACTAGACAGGTATCTGTTTTTAAGACCAGGATATTAACCAAAGTATTGCTGGCCAGTGAACTAAGTTCAAAAGAATTGTTGCCCAGAAGGCTAAGAACATTAATAATATGAAAATGAGAATTAATTTTGACTTAGGTGTCAAATGATTCCTTGCTGACTGCAATGTGGTAAATTAGCAGTAAGCAGGGATTAAGTTACACTGTCATTTAAAATGAAGAAGCATAGTGAAAAGATAATTGGATTGGGATTGAGCAGAAGTTTGGTGTAGGCTACCTGCTAATGTAGGGGGACTAATGCAATGTGGACAACTCACGTGGCCTTTCAGGGCCTCCCTCTCTTCTAGAATGCAAGAACAACCATACACTTCATTTGGGGGAAGAACAAACATAATATGAACGTAGAAGTATTTTGGAAATTGAAAGTACTACACAAGGGTGCCTGGGTGGCTCAGTCAGTGAAGTGTCTGCCTTCGACTCAGGTCATGATCTCATGGTCCTGGGATCGAGCCCTGTGTCGGGGTTCTGTGCTCAGTGGAGAGTCTGCTTCTTCCTCTCCCTCTGCTCCTCCCCCAGCTTGTGTTCTCTTTCTCTCTCAAATAAATAAATGAAATCTTAAAAAAAAGAAAGAAAGTACTACACACATTTGAGGCTCTTATTAGTTCATAGTTGTTTTAATCTTAGGTTTTAGAAGATTCTGAGTATATCTGAAGTGCTGAGAATATAGTTCTATTTTCTAGCATAAGGCAGAAGCTCAGTGGAAGGGGTTTTTGAATTTAGGGTATCACACATGGAGTCTCCCTCAAGTGTCTCAGGGCCTTTGCACATGCTGTTATCTCTCTCTGGATTCTTCCCTTTCCTCTGCCTCTATAACTCTGACTTATCTTATTGGCTACATCATTACTTCCTGACTTCCTGAGCTGGTCAAATGTCTCCTTTATTTGTTCTTACATAACACATCTCTCCCATATAGTATGTGACACAATGGGTATTTTTATATTTTATTGTGATTATTTGATTAATGTCTGTCTCCCCAGCTAGGCTGTAAGCTCCATGATGGCAGGGAACACTTCTGCTTTTGCCCATAGTGACATTTTTGGTAGGTGTTTAATGACTGATTGTTGGAGGAATGAATGAGTGAATGAATGAACAAACATACTATCCAGAGTTGAGTGCCACCTATTGGGTTTTGATGTGTCGGTCACATTTTGAAAGAAAGGGTGATGCTTAGCTCTCTGCAGCTGTAGAAAGTACACAGGGATAGACACGGTTTACTAGAATGTCCTCAGCATCCAGCCTAAACTCTGGCATACAGTAGGAACTCAATTAATGTTTGTTGAACGAGTTACCTTTGGATCCAGAAGTCTGGGCCTTGATTTTTCTCTCTAAAATTTACAGGCTCATCATACTTGGTGAGGATGTTTAACCCCGCTATCCAGTACAGTGAAAACAGGCTGGGAGGCCAGCATTCCTGGGTCCAAATCCCATCTACTAGATGCTGGACAAGACATTTAACATTACTAGGTGCAAGTCTGCTTATTTACAAAAATGAAGGTAGTATCAATGTCGCAGGATTATTTCAAGTATCAAATGAGAAAAAGTTATTGAAAAAGCCTTGCCTAATACAGCACACATAAGGTATCAGTAAATGTTGGTCACGTTCCTTTCCCCTCATTTATCCTCCATAACATGAGAATAATATCACTAGCTTCAGAATCATTGTATCTCCAATAAGATTATGTACATCATTTTGTAACCTGAGGTGCAAGATTTCCTTTCTTCCCACTCTGCATCAAAAGAAAAATATGTGCAGGGGCGCCTGGGTGGCTCAGTCTTTAAGTGTCTGCCTTCAGCTCAGGTCATGATCCCAGGCTCCTGGGATCGAGCCCCGCATCGGGCTCCCTGCTCCGTGGGAAGCCTGCTTCTCCCTCTCCCACTCCCCCTGCTTGTGTTCCCTCTCTCGCTGTGCCTCTCTCTGTCAAATAAATAAATAAAATCTTTAAATAAAAAAAAAATAATAAAATAAAAAAATGTGCAGAATTAGCATCTGCCACCTGGGGGCACTGTGGTAGTATCTTTGATTTCAGGGTTTCCGCGTAACAAAATAACACCTTAGTGTATCTTTCAAATTGAAGTCTTGAGGTAAGAAAAATGGGTTACATTTAAGGGAGAAGCATTGCTTGATAATGGAGTAGTATCTTTTGTAAATGATATTTTAATGTCCAGGGTCTTACTCTGGAGAATTAGGAAGGAAAATTTTAAAACATTCCTTTATATTCTTAATTTGGAAACATAAGAACCACAAGAACCAGGTAAGTAAGGGAGAAAAGCTTTTATTTGCTTTATTATAACATAATATTATCATAATTTACTTTTTCTCTTGGAGATCCGTTTTGTTTTCTCAAATATTCTCGTACCTTATGCTTATTTCTTCTTCTTCTTCTTCTTCTTCTTCTTCTTCTTTTTTTTAAAGAAATGTTTAGTTTGGTAGACAAATATTTCTTGAGTATCTAATGTATGCCATGCACTGTTCTGGGTGATTGAAATAAGACGATGAGCGGAGAAGTCGAAGCTCCATATCCTGAAGGGGGTGAGGAGACCCATCGTCAACTAGGAAAAAAAATGAACAAAAAGGGAATTTTAATAGGGCGATAGGATAAAGGGTGACTTAGGTGTGCATGTTTGGGAAACACTCTTCAGATAGGGTGGTTAGGGAAGGACTTTCCAACCTGGAGGTGTTTGTTCTCCAACCTCAATAATTGGAAGGATCTGGTCAGGCAAATGCCTAGAAGAACAACATATCGGGCAGAAGAAAAAGCTGGTCAAAAGCTCTGGTGTGGGAATAAGCATGCTAAATTCAAGATAAGCGTTTTTGGTAAATTAATACTATTCCAGTGATCTCTTGCTGCCTGACAAACTGTCCCCAAACACAGTCCTTTAAAATGACGTCTTTATTTTGCTGACAGTTGTGTAGGTTTAGGAATTGAGAGAGGTTCAGCTGGGTGGCTTGTTTTGATCCACCTGGTGTCACCAGCAAGGGCAGCCAAGCAGGAGGACCACCTTCATGATGGTTCCTCATGGACATACTGGCACCCTGATGCTGCCTGGAATCTCTCTTTTCTACCTGGTGTCTTATCCTACAGCCTCTCCATTAGGCTGGGGCTTTTCACAGCAAGGATACTCTCAGAGCATTGGCATTTCTTACTTGGCTTCTGGCTTCCAAGAGACCAGGGTAGAAGCTGCCTGTCTTCTTAAAGATGAGGCACAGAAATTACTTCTGACATGGCATTGTTTCTGCCCAGTTCTACTGGTCAAAGAGTCCAGTCTTCTTTCTTCAAGGGGGAGAAAAAGGAGACTCTACCTCTTCCTTCCTCCCTCTCTTTTCTTTCTTTCCTTTTTCCTTTCTCTCTTTCTTTCTCACTTTTTAATTGAGATATAATTCACATATAACATTATATTTGTTCCAGGTATATAACATAAATGATTTGAGATGTGTGTGTGTGTGTGTATCTTGTGAAACACCACAAGAAGTTTAATTAACATCCATTACCATGCATAATTACAATTTTTTTTTCCTTGGGGTGAGATGAGAACTTTTAAGATCTACTCTCTTAGCAACTTTCAAGTATATAATACTGTATTATAAACTGTAGTTCCCATATTGTATATTACCTCTCCAGGACTTCTTTGTTTTATAACTGGAAGTTTCTACCTTTGACTGTCTTCACCTATTTTGTCCCCCACCTCCCGCCTCAAGCTACCACCAATTTGTTCTCTGCTTCTATGAGTTTGGGTTTTTTGTTTGTTTCTTTATTTGTCATTTTTTTAGATTCCACATATAAGTGAGCTCATAGGGTATTATATTTGCCTTCCTCTGTCTGACTGAGCGTAGTGCCCTCAAGGTAATGGACCTCACCTCTTGAGAGAGTGTCAGAGAACTTGTGGTCATCTTCAATTGCAGCAGATCCTGAAAAAGTTAACAGAAATTCCCTGTGAATGGCTGGGGGCCAGACTTCCACAGCCCAACACCACAGCTCTGGTCTGTAGCACAGATATCAGGTACCAGCCTTGGAGAGTTTTCTTTGGGATCCAGACCCATAACTAGGAAAGTCTGCGCTGAACAAAATCCACTCTGTCTGTTGCCCACCATGAGCATTATCATTAGCATGGACGTAAGTGCATAGCAGGTTTCTTAAGTCCTGATTGTGAATCTATGGCTTAGGGTTTGGAATGGAAAGCAGAGCAAGATGCCAGCTTCTGTGTGTGCATTTTCCTATGCAGAATAGTTCTGGCATAATCTTAAGAGAAATAGGAGCAAAGGGCAACACATAATTACAGTTCAGATACTAAGAGTGTTTAGCATTGAAATAGCCTACAAACCAACTGTAACTAGACACTGGTCACCATGATCTAGCCAGGAGAGTGATTAATTAGATTTGTCCCCTTAAGAAAGATAATTGAGCCATTTGGAGTTGGAGTCCTCTTCTGACTGAGTTGTATGAGGAAAGAAGCAAAGGGAGGGGGGTGAGATCCTGCATTTCTGCCATACCAGCCCTTAGGGAGAAGGAGAGAGATGAGTGGGGACGGAGAATTTTCTCTGGTGGACAGGAGATTTGGGGGAGGAGGGGAAGGTGAGGTGAGCTAAAACAAGATGACTGATGGACTGGCTGGTCTGGAGTCTGCTCTATGGCAGTGTGGCAATCAATAGAGAAAATCATTTTTGTACTGACACGTGTCCCAAATCTCATGTTTGCCTAATGATGGTAGCTGGCTTCACTCAAGATGCAATTGAGCCTAAAAATGTTTGTTTAATGTGGTGGCTGCTAAGTCAAGAGAAAATTGAACCTGAGAAAACGTTGACAGAGTTTACAGTCATAGTCCTCACATATTTTCCCCAGGTAACTACTTCTTTCTTTTAGCACCCTTTTGATGTGCTGAGACTCCAAAACGGATCCTGTTACATGAACAGCTCTTTTTGTTCCTAAATGATATGTCAGCATGGGCAAAGTTTCGTTTCCTATTTGCTCTTGGATGTCAGGAGGGACACTAATAAACCTCTCCTTGTTCTATTGTTTCATCTGGAGCAGCATTTTATTATTCTTGATTATGAATTTCCATGTTAAAATGGATGAATTTACCTGGATGAAGATTTTCATGGCAGCCCTAACAATTGACTGGGAAAGTCCACTTGTGGTCATTTAATTAAAATAGCACTTGGTTGTGCAAACCCCTCAGATGTTGACTCTATGGATAGACCAATTGTCTGGGTTTAATGAGGCATGTTTTTGGGGGGCTTGACTTGAATGCAAAAAGCAATTGAATTAATCACGTATCTCTTGGCTCTCAAATTTTACATAAATAAAGGGAGAATGCATCAGAGATTGCTCTTCCGAAATTGAATCTGGGGTTGGGTTTTATCTTAGCCCGATATCTATGTGCCTATGTGGCCAAATGGAGTCAAAACTATCACTTTCACTGGCTCTCGTCTCTTCTTACTCACACAAGGGTCTGTTCCTTAAAAGAAACCCCCAGGCATTTTGCAGGGTCTTACCAAGGAATTTTCATGTACTCCAGAACGAATCCTGCTATTTGTGTGGTCAGGGGCTTCCTGGAATTTTCTGTTTCTTTTGTCTTCTACTGTGGTTGCTGATATATCCACAAGGGGCTGTGATCTTTTGCCATGCCCAGCTGTGCTGTTTCTGTGGCTGTCTGTCTCCTCTGCAGCCAGGCCTGGGGGCTTCCTCCCTTCTCAGACTGGATGCTGGGTGCTGGGTGCTTCTGTAAAAGCAGGGGAAAGCTGCTTTCCTCTTTTCACATCAAACTTGGTACCTAAAAGGGGACTCCTGCTATGTTGCTTGTGCCCCAAAGGATTACCAGATCGAATCAGCTCTTTCCATTTTAGTTAAAGCTCTCCCTCTTGATAGTGGTAAGCTGTGAGTTCATGGGGCTGAATTCAGGACAAATCATAGTGAGAGACATTCTGCTTCATTTGGACACATCTTTA
This sequence comes from Callorhinus ursinus, assembly GCF_003265705.2. Taxonomy (NCBI): domain Eukaryota; kingdom Metazoa; phylum Chordata; class Mammalia; order Carnivora; family Otariidae; genus Callorhinus; species Callorhinus ursinus. Next base: position 38,228,621 of record NW_027397077.1, on the reverse strand, counting down.
TTCTCTGCTAGACTTTGGGCCTGGGTCAAACCTATGTGTCTGGTGTAGAGGAAAGAACAAAATGGAGGTGTCTGGATGGTTCAGCCGGTTAAGTGTCTGACTCTTGATTTCGGCTCAGGTCATGATCTCAGGGTCATGAGATAGAGCTCTGTGTCAGGCTCCATGCTAGGCATGGAGCCTGCTTAAGATTCTCTCTCTCTCTTTCTGCCCCTCTCCACCCTCTCTCCCTCCTTTCTAAAAAAAAAAAAAAAAAAAGAAAAAGAAAAAAAGAACAAAAGGCCATAAAGTGAGATAGACGTTGTGTGTGTGTGTGTGTGGAGGTGGGGGGACAGTTCCCAGCTCTGTCACCTACCACCTGTGACCTGAGGCAAGTAACTCAACCTTTCAGCCTCTATAGTTTTCTCCTCCTAAAAAGGGAATAACTATTGGATAACATACCCAAAGAACTCGTGGTATAGACCCTACCCATTCCTGGCACAGACCTCTGGGAACCCTTGGAATTTCCTTAGTGAAATTCCTTAGTATGTTAATGAGGTGACTCCTGGTAAGGTCCCTAGCTTTAGGCTGGGTGCTGGTGGCCAGAAAACTAACCATAGGATTACAGTGGGAACTTTTGCCCTACTCCTGACCTCCAGGGAGGGTAGAGGGGTTGAAAACTGAGTTCGGTTACTAAAGGCCAGTGATTAGCTCATTATGCCTGTGTAATGAAACCTTGATAAAATAAACAAAGTTGGAATGATAAGACTTGAAGGAGCTTCCGAGTTGGTGAAGGCCTTCATGCTGGGAGAGTCTGGTACACCCCAGCTCCACGGGGACCGAGTTTCTTTACTTAGGACCCTTCCAGACCTTACCTTGGGTACCTCTCCCTCTGGCTGTTCATTTGTATCCTTTATGATAAACTGTAATAGTAAGCACAGCTCTGTCTTGCATTCTGTGAGTTGTTCTAACAAATTATTGAACCTAAGGAGGTGTCCTGGGAACCCCTAAAGTTGTAGTCAGGTGGATAAAAGTGAGGGTAGTCCAGGACTTTATTTGTCCGAGGTGGGGGGGCATTCTTGTGGGACTGAGTCGTGAGCCTGTGGGCTCTGCACTAACTCCAAGTGTTAGCATAAGAATCAAATTGAATTAGTAGGACACCTAGTTTGTGTCAGAGAATTGGAAAACTGGTGTTGGAATGATGTATTTGGTGTCAAGAAAAACCAAACAGACCCTAGTGAAGTATTTGGTTCACAGTAAGGACCTAGGAACTGTGAGCTCACATTATTGTAATGCTATTTACTAAAATAAAAAGAAAATTAACAAAAACTTATGTCATGCTAACCCAGTGCACATGGCTCATTTAACTTGTTTGCCCCTTATAACAAGTCTAAAAGCTAGGTACTGTTATCCCCATTTAACAGAGGAGGAAACTGAGGCACACAGAAGTTCAGGTACTTGCCCAGGCTCTTCACACAGATAGTACGGGGCAGGGTTCGAATCTAGGCAGACTGCTGCCTGAGGCCACGCCCCTCACCTTTACAGTATGGTTTTGTAATTGATCTTGTAATTATTACTGCAATTTGTTCAGGGAGGCCTAAATAGCCCAAAGAAGATTAATCAGACATGGGAGCTCATCAGAGAAAAATGATTTCATGTTAAGGTAGTCAGATATATTTGTTCCCAAAGGAGGTACTAGCTTTAGCGGGTATAATAGCTTCTACAGGACTTGGATTATTAATAACTTGGAAATTTCTATGATCCCAAGATGACATGTAGAAGCATGAATGTCTGTATACCTTGGCTTGTGCAGATATGCTTGGGTTTACCTGACTTCTCTTGAGAAAGTTCAATCAACTCGAGCCCAATGTTGAGCCTGTTATAACTCCGAGAACTCCACTGTGTGACCAGCTCTGTGCATACAGAGCAGATGATAAATGGATCTAGTGCTGCCTTCTCCCTGGCTAGGCTCAGAGGGAAACCTGCCTCTTGGTGGTGGGATCCCACAGAGGGAGGGAGAAAGGGCCACGTCAGTAGTGCTGCCAAGCGGTCAGTGGAAAATGCACACCCATTTATCACTGCTGACCCAGCAAGGTACCTGACCTGCACAGATCTGTAAATAAAAGGCATTTGAAAGCAAAACCCATTGGAGCAAACAGGCATCACCAAAATTAATGGCTTTCTTTCTTTTTTTAAACCTGATACAACCTGGTAGGGCTACCACTTAAGCCTACTTGATGAACCCATTATATCACTTAATCCCCACAAAGACCCAGAAGGAATGGGGTATTAGGATGACTAAGCATTCTGGTTTGCCTGTTGCCCTGATGCAAATATTAAACGAGCCCTTTTCACTTTCCAACGTGCTCCAGGTTGGACAATAAATTATATGGTCACCCAAGATACTGTGTTTATTTTATGGAAGAGGAAACAGGCACAGAGAAAGTAAATGAGTCACTCAAACTCCTGTAGCAGGTGGGGATGGAGCTGGATTCTAACTCAGGTCAGTCTCTCTCTCCGGTGTTGTAGTGCTTTCTGTCTGAGTCTTCTGCCTTTCAGTACAGAGCAGATGAATGAGCACATCTGCCTGATAATCAGTCCCTCAGGAAGCACTAGAAACTCACTGGAATGACTTACTATTGTTGACAACACTGTTGGGATTCCTCTTTAGGAGTGACCTTCAGAGTAATTTCATTTATTTATTTATTTATTTATTTATTTATTTATTTATTATTATTTATTTATTTATTTATTTATATTTATTTATTTATTTATTTTTGTTATGTTAATCACCATACATTACATCATTAGTTTTTGAAGTAGTGTTCCATGATTCATTGTTTGCATAAAACACCCAGTGCTCCATTCAATACGTGCCCTCTTTAATACCCATCACCAGGCTAACCCATCCCCCCACCCCTCCCCTCTAGAACCCTCAGTTTGTTTATCAGAGTCCATAGTCTCTCATGGTTCGACTCCCCCTCCAATTTCCCCCCCTTCATTTTTCCCTTCCTACTATCTTCTTTTTTTTAACATAAAATGTATTATATGTTTGAGAGGTACAGGTCTGTGATTCAACAGTCCCACACAACACACAGCGCTCACCACAGCACATACCCTCCCCAATGTCCATCACCCAGCCACTCCTTCCCTCCCACCCCACCCCCACTCCGGCAGTCCTCAGTTTGTTTCCTGAGATTAAGAATTCTTCATCTCAGTAAGATCATATGATATATGTCTTTCTCTGATGGACTTATTTCTCTCAGCATAATACTCTCCAGTTCCATCCACATTGTTGCAAATGGCGAGATTTCATTCCTTTTGATGGCTGCATAATATTCCAGTGTATATATATATACCAGCTCTTTTTTATACATTCATCTGTCGAAGGACATCTTTCCATAGTTTGACTATTGTGGACATTGCTGCTATAAACATTGGGGTACACGTACCCCTTCAGATCCCTACATTTGTATCTTTGGGGTAAATACCCAGTAGTGCAATTGCTGGATCATATGGTAGCTCTATTTTCAACTGTTTGAGGAACCTCCATAACGTTTTCCAGAGTGGTTGCATCAGCTTGCATTCCCACCAACAGGGTAGGAGGGTTCCCCTTTCTCCGCATCCCCGCCAACATCTGTCGTTTCCTGACTTGTTAATTTTAGCCATTCTGACTGGTGTGAGGTGGTATCTCATGGAGGTTTTGATTTGGATTTCCCTGATGCCGAGCGATGTTGAGCACTTTTTCACGTGTCTGTTGGCCATTTGGATGTCTTCTTTGGAAAAATGTCTGTTCATGTCTTCTGCCCATTTCTTGATTGGATTATTTGTTCTTTGGGTGTTGAGTTTGATAAGTTCTTGATAGATTTTGGATACTAGCCCTTTATCTGATATGTCATTTGCAAATATCTTCTCCCATTCTGTCGGTAGTCTTTTGGTTTTGTGGACTGTTTCTTTTGCTGTGCAAAAGCTTTTTATCTTGATGAAGTCCCAATAGTTCATTTTTGCCTTTGCTTCCCTTGCCTTTGGTGATGTTTCTAGGAAGAAGTGGCTGCGGCTGAGGTCGAAGAGGTTGCTGCCTGTGTTCTCCTTTAGGATTTTGATGGACTCCTGTCTCACATTGAGGTCTTTCAACCACTTGGAGTCTATTTTTGTGAGTGGTGTAAGGAAATGGTCCAGTTTCATTCTTCTGCATGTGGCTGTCCAATTTTCCCAACACCATTTGTGGAAGAGACTGTCTTTTTTCCATTGGACGTTCTTTCCTGCTTTGTCGAAGATGAGTTGACCATAGAGTTGAGGGTCCATTTCTGGGCTCTCCATTCTGTTCCATTGATCTATGTGTCTGTTTTTGTGCCAGTACCATACTGTCTTGATGATGACAGCTTTGTCATAGAGCTTGACGTCTGGAATTGTGATGCCACTAGCTTTGCTTTCCTTTTTCAACATTCCTCTGGCTATTCGGGGTTTTTTCTGTTCCCATACAAATTTTAGGATTATTTGTTCCATTTCTTTGAAAGTATTTTGATAGGGATTGCATTGAATGTGTAGATTGCTCTAGGTAGCAATGACATCTTCACAATATTTGTTCTTCCAATCCATGAGCATGGAATGTTTTTCCATTTCTTTGTGTCTTCCTCAATTTCTTTCATGAGTATTTTAAGTTTTCTGAGTACAGATCCTTTGCCTCTTTGGTTAGATTTATTCCTAGGTATCTTATGGTTTTGGGTGCAATTGTAAATGGGGTCGACTTCTTAATTTCTTTCTCTTCTGTCTTGTTGGTGTATAGGAATGCCACTGATTTCTGTGCATTGATTTTATATCCTGCCACTTTACTGAATTCCTGTGTGAGTTCTAGCAGTTTTGGGGTGGAGTCTTTTGGGTTTTCCACATAAAGTATCATATCATCTGCAAAGAGTGAGAGTTTGACTTCTTCTTTGCCGATTTGGTTGTCTTTTAGTTCTTTTTGTTGTCTGATTGCTGTGGCTAGGACTTCTAGTACTATGTTGAATAGCAGTCGGGATAGTGGATATCCCTGCCATGTTCCTGACCTTAGGGGGAAAGCTCTCAATTTTTCCCCCTTGAGAATGATATTCGCTGTAGGTTTTTCATAGATGGCTTTTATGATATTGAGGTATGTATCCTCTATCCCTATACTCTGAAGAGTTTTGATCAAGAAAGGATGCTGTAGTTTGTCAAATGCTTTTTCTGCATCTATTGAGAGGATCATATGGTTCTTGTTCTTTCTTTTGTTAATGTGTTGTATCACATTGATTTGTGGTTGTTGAACCAACCTTGCAGTCCGGGAATAAATCCCACTTCGTCGTGGTGAAAAATCCTTTTAATGTACTGTTGGATCCTATTGGCTAGTATTTTGGTGAGAATTTTTGCATCCATGTTCATCAAGGATATTGGTCTGTAATTCCCCTTTTTGATGGAGTCTTTGGTTTTGGGATCAAGGTAATGATGGCCTCATAAAATGAGTTTGGAAGTTTCCCTTCCATTTCTATTTTTTGGAACAGTTTCAGAAGAATAGGTATTAATTCTTCTTTAAATGTTTGGTAGAATTCCCCTGGGAAGCCATCTGGGCCTGGGCTCTTGTTTGTTGGGCGATTTCTGATGACTGCTTCAATTTCCTTAGTGGTTATAGGTCTGTTCAGGTTTTCTATTTCTTCCTGGTTCAGTTTTGGTAGTTGATACATCTCTAGGAATGCATCCATTTCTTCCAGATTATCTAATTTGCTGGCGTATAGTTGCTCATAATATGTTCTTATAATTGTTTGTATTTCTCTGGTGTTGGTTGTGATCTGTCCTCTTTCATTCATGATTTTATTTATTTGGGTCCTTTCTGTTTTCTTTTTGATAAATCTGGCCAGGGGTTTATCAATCTTATTAATTCTTTCAAAGAACCAGCTCCTAGTTTCGTTGATCTTTCCTACTGTTCTTTTGGTTTCTATTTCATTGATTTCTGCTCTGATCTTTATTTTTTCTCTTCTCCTGCTGGGTTTAGGCTTTGTTTGCTGTTCTTTCTCCAGCTCCTTTAGGTGTAGGGTTAGGTTATGTATTTGAGACCTTTCTTGTTTCTTGAGAAAGTCTTGTATTGCTATATACTTTCCTCTTAGGACTTCCTTGCTGCATCCCAAAGATTTTGAACAGTTGTGTTTTCCTTTTCATTGGTTTCCATGAATTTTTTAAATTCTTCTTTAATTTCCTGGTTGACCCATTCATTCTTTACTAGGCTGCTCTTTAGCCTCCATGTCTTTGAGTTCTTTCTGACTTTCCTCTTGTGATTGAGTTTTAGTTTCAAAGCATTGTGGTCCAAAAATATGCAGGGAATGATCTCAATCTTTTGGTACTGGTTGAGACCTGATTCGTGACCTAGGATGTGATCTATTCTGGAGAATGTTCCAGAGGCACTAGAGAAGAATGTGTATTCTGTTGCTTTGGGATGGAATGTTCTGACTATATCTGTGAAGTCCATTTGGTCCAGTGTGTCATTTAAAGTCTTTATTTCCTTGTTGATCTTTTGCTTAGATGATCTGTCCATTTCAGTGAGGGGAGTGTTAAAGTCCCCTAATATTATTGTATTATTGTTGATGTGTTTCTTTGTTTTTGTTATTAATTGGCTTATATAATTGGCTGCTCCCATGTTAGGGACATAAATATTTACAATTGTTAGATCTTGTTGGATAGACCCTTTAAGTATGATATAGTATCCTTTCCCATCTCTTATTATAGTCTTTGTTTAAAATCTAATTTGTCTGATATAAAGATTACCACCCCAGCTTTCTTTTGGTGTCCATTAGCATGGTAAATGGTTTCCAACCCCTCACTTTCAATCTGGAGGTGTCTTTGGATCTAAAATTAGTCTCTTGCACACAGCATATTGATGGGTCTTGTTTTTTAATCCAACCTGATAGCCTGTGTCTTTTGATTTGGGCATTTAGCCCATTTCCATTCAGGGTAACTATTGAAAGATATGAATTTAGTGCCATTGTAGTGCCTGTAAGGTGACTTTTACTGTGTATTATCTGTGTTCCTTTCTGGTCTCTGTTTCTTTTAGGCTCTCTCTTTGCTTAGAGGACCCCTTTCAATATTTCTTGTAGGGCTGGTTTTGTGTTTGCAAATTCCTCTAGTTTTTGTTTGTCCTGGAAGCTTTTTATCTCGCCTTCTATTTTCCGTGACAGCTTAGCTGAATATAGTATTCTTGGCGGCATATTTGTCTCAGTTAGTGCTCTGAAGATATCATGCCAGTCCTTTCTGGCCTGCCAGGTCTCTTTGGATAGGTCTGTTGCCAGTCTAATGTTTCTACCATTGTAGGTTACAGATCTCTTGTCCCGAGCTGCTTTCAGGACTTTCTCTTTGTCTCTGAGACTCATAAATTTTACCATTAGATGTCGGGGTGTTGACCTATTTTTATTGATTTTGAGAGGGGTTCTCTGTGCCTCCTGGATTTTGATGCCTGTTTCCTTCCCCACATTAGGGAAGTTCTCTGCTATAATTTGCTCCAATATACCTTCTGCCCCTCTCTCTCTTTCTTCTTCTTCTGGGATCCCAATTATTCTAATGTTGTTTCCCCTTATGGTATCACTTATCCCGAATTCTGTTCTCGTGATCCAGTAGTTGTTTATCTCTCTTTTTCTCAGCTTCTCTATTTTCCATCATTTGGTCTTCTATATCATTAATTCTCTCTTTTGCCTCATTTATCCTAGCATTTAGAGCCTCCATTTTTGATTGCACCTCATTAATAGCCTTTTGATTTTGACTTCGTTAGATTTTAGTTCTTTTATTTCTCCAGAAAGGGATTCTCTAATAACTTCCATGCTTTTTTCAAGCCCAGCCAGTATCTTTATAATCGTCATTCTTTACTCTAGTTTCGACATCTTACTAATGTCCATATTGATTAGGTCCCTGGCTGTTGGTACTTCCTCTTGTTCTTTTTCTTGAGGTGATTTTTTCCATCTTGTCATTTTGTCCAGAGGAGAATAGATGAATCAGAGAACAAAATGCTAACGGGGTAACAATGACTCCAGAAAAATATACACTAAACAAATCCGAAGAGATCTGAAACCAGGGGAAAAGAAAGGGAAAGAGAGAAAAAAGAAAAAAGAAAAAAGAAAAGAAAAAGATTAAAAAAAATATGATCAAATATGATCAGCCTGGTGCATTGATCAGTGCCACACACTAGATTTCAGGCGTATTTTGGTCTGTTAGATGAAAGTGCCTCCCAAAATTTTAAAGAAAGAAAAACTTATATATGTACAAAAATAAGGGTAAATACGATGAAGGGATTGAATATGACTGTAAAGATGAAAATTATAAAAGATTTTATAAGAGGAATTGATAAGAAGTTGGTTGAAAAAAGAAAGAAGAGGAATTAAAAAAAGGAGAGAATGTGATCAGGCAGGAGACTAGAACAAAGCCATATACTAGAGATTTAGGGTATATTTTGTTCAGTTAGAAGAAATTGTATCCGAAAATTTTAAAGGGAGAACGACTTATATATAAATATATACCAAAAATAATGTTAATTACTATGAAGGGATAGAATATGACTCTAAAAATGAAAAATAAAGATTTTTAAAAAAGGGATTTATAAGATGTTGGTTGAAAAAGGGAAAAAGAAAAATTCAAAAAAAGAAAAAGAAAAAAAAGAAAAGTAAAAAAATTAACTTTGAAAGAGTAAAGAATTGGGGGGAAAAAGCCATGAAGTCTATGTGCTGTATTCCCCTAGTGCTGAGGTTCTGCCGTTCTCATTGATCGGTAAACTTGGTCTTGGCCGGCTGTTCTTGCTGATCTTTTTTTTTTAGTATATGTGCTGCCAAAGCGAGCACTCTTGCTGATCTTCTGGGGGAGGGGCCTGTTGCCGTGGTTCCCAAATGTCTTTTCCGGAGGCAGAATTGCCCTGCCCTTGCTGGTCCCGGCTAAGTAATTTGCTCGGGTTTGCTCTCGGGAGATTTTGTTCCCTGCATGCTTTCCCTACAGCTTTGGGGGATGAGAGTGAAAATGGCGGCCTCCCAATCTTGGCCTGGAGGCGCCGAGAACTCGGGGCCCCACTCCTCAGTGTGCCTCCAGGGAAAAGCAGTCAATCACTTCCTTCTCCCTGGTTCTCGGCTGCACTCTGTGCTCACCCGGCCTGTGACCGAGCGTTTCTATCTCTGGCACACAACCCCGTGTGGAGTGTCCAAACCCAGCAGATCCCTGAGGTGCGCTCCCGCGCCGCTCCTCCTGGGGGAGGAAGGGGAGTCTCCCTGGATCTGCCGCTTGTTGGGTCCCTGCTGGAGGGGCAGTGGCCAGACTGTGCTGCGGATCACGATTTATGGCAACCCCGAGCTGAGAGCCCGCGCCTCGGCTCCGTCTCTGCAGCCGGCTTCCCCGCTCCGATACCTGGGAGCTCTGCCACACTCAGGCACCCCCGGTCTTTCTGTGACCCCGAGGGTCCTGAGACCACACTGTCCTGTGAGGGTTCCACCCCCCGCTTAGCCACTGGAGTGATGTCCCTCAGCGGAACCGACTTCTAAAAGGTCTGATTTTGTGCTCTGCAGCTCTATCACTTGCCAGAAGCGGCCGACCGAGGTCCCCTCCCCTGCCATGTATCTTCCCGAATATCGCCTCAGATTCACTTCTCCACACGTCCTACCTTCCAGTAAGTGGTCGCTTTTCTGTTCAGAGTTGTTGCTACTCTCCTCTTCGATCTCCTGTTGAGTTCGTAGGTGTTCAGAATGGTTTGATCCCTATCCAGCTGAATTCCTGGAACCAGACGAAATTTAGGTCTCCTACTCCTCCTCTGCCTTGCTCCTCCCCCTTTGTTTTATTTTTTTAAGAAGATTTTTAATGTTAGCAAATACTGGTCCTTTTGGGATAGAATTCAGTTTTGGAAATACCCTCAACACTTTCATAAGTGAGTCTTGTGAATAAGGTGGGAAATTACCTGGGGCACCTGGGTGGCACAGGTGGCTGAACATCTAACTCTTGGTTTCAGCTCAGTTCGTGATCTCATGGTCGTGAGACTGAGCCCCTCTTCAGTGGGGAGTCTGCTTGAGGATTCTCTTCCTCTGCTCCTCCCCTTGCTCTCTTTCTCTCTCTCTCTCTAAAATAAGTGAATAAATCCTGAAAAAAAAGTGGGAGGGGTCCCTGGGTGGCTCAGTCAGTTAAGTGTCTGCCTTTGGCTCAGGTCATGATCCCAGGACCCTGGGATCGAGCCCCGCATCGGGCTCCCTGCTCAGTGGGGCACCTGCTTCTCCCTCTGCCTGCCACTCCCCCTGCTTGTGTTCTCTCTCTCTGTCAAATAAATAAATAAAATATTTTAAAAATAAAAAATAAAATAAATAAGTAAATAAAAAGTGGGAAATTATTCTGGGGAACGACATTTTAGAGCCAAATCAAAGCCTTAGTTTGAATTAGTGACTTATGTGTTTGCTTGTTTGGCTGGTGAAATTGGCTTTGAAAAAAATTCCCAAAGAACCATTTTGCAGATGTTTTGAACAGTGACAGTGTCATTTGAATAGGTTTGATTTCCCAAATTATTTTTTTTAAGCCTCATTTTATCATGCCTGGTAAATGTGACATATTGTATCCAGTCTTTCCTAGTAGCTAAGCACATTTACCTTGGAATGAGTGGATGAGCTTGCCTAGGTTGTTGGAATTTCTGACCTTAGATGAAGAAAGTAAATCAATTCTTTCCCCAGAACTCATATTTCTCTTAGTCATATTCCCAAGCCTTCATGTTCCACCAAGTGAATTCCTCTGTGTGTAACTGTCTTACATTTTAAAAATCGAAAGTCCTGGTAACCTATGTTTGCAGTACTTAATACCTTTCTTTCAACATATGATAATGTTTTGGAGGATTCATCTACTAAAAGTAATCATTATACAATTTTAATTGCTCTTTTTAATTTATAAAGCAATGTCAACTCTACTTTTATTTCTTAAGTTCAAAACAACCAAGGGAATAAAGTGAGTCAGGTGTAGTCACGCACATTAGAGGTAAAGAAAGGGAGGCTCTCAAGGTCGTGTTTTGCTCATGGTCACATAAATCTAAGTGGCAGGATCTGGAGTTTAGGGTGTGTATGGCATCCAGTTATTCATTACCTTCCTTTCCACTGGAATATATTCCCTTCTTCTTGATTGTTCTGTTCTCAGAGATCATTGACACTTTCAAGTGTGTATTAGTTTTCTATGGTGGCTGTAACAGATTACAACAAACTTGGTGGCTTAAAACAATAGAAATTTATTCTTGTACAATTCTGGAGGCCAGAAATTTGAAGTAAGCTTTACGCGGCTAAAACTAAGTGTCTGTAGACCCATACTCTCTCTCAAGGCTATAGAGGAAAAAAAAATCCATTTTTTTTGCCTTTTCTAGTTTCTAGAGCTGCTTCATTGGATTCCTTGGCTTTTGGCTCCTTCCTGCATCTTCAAGGACAGCAGGATATCATCTTTAAATCTCTCTTTCTCTGTTCTGTCATAGTATTGTATTTTCTGTGGCTAAACCTTCTTCTCATTTCCTTTTATAAGGATATATTTGATTGCATTTAGAGCCCACACTGTTAATCCAGGACAGACTCAGCATTTCAAGGTCCTTAGTTTGTCACACCTGCAAAGTCTATGTGTTTGTCTATGTATCCATCCGTCCATCATTCATTCATTCATTCATTCATTCAATATAAGATAACAGTCACAGGTTCTAGGGATTAGAATGAGGAGGTATTATTTTGGGGAGAACATGTTGTTATTCAGCCTATCACAGTCCATGCTTTGGCCTTCAGAGAGTCACATCCATCCCACTTGCAAAACGCGTTCACCCCATCTCAGCATTGCCCTAAGTCTCAACCCATGAAAATATCAACTCTAGTCCAAATTCTCTTGTAATTGCCATCAGCTCAAATCTCAAATCTCATCATCTAAATCATATAAATCAGGTATAGGAGAAACTCTTGGCATGATTCATCATGAGGAAAATTTTCTTTCCATGTGTAGACCTGTAGAGCAAGAGAATATGTTCTCTACTTCCAAAATACAGTGGTGGGACAGGCATAGGATAATAGGCCTGCACATTCCCATTCTAAAAAAGAGGAAATGAAAAGAAGGAAGGAGTCATTGATCCTAAGCAATTTTAAAATCCAGCAGGGTAAGTTCCATTGTCTCAAGGCCTGAAAATAATCCTCTGTGGCTTGTGGCTCTGACCTCTCAGCCCAAGGCTCCACTCTGGGAATTATTCTCCCCCTCCTTTTTTTTGAAGTAGTATATATTTGCAGCTGAATGGTTTTATGAGCCTGTTTCTTGCCTTCTCTTCATTTTGTTCTCTGTCTCTTTCCATCAAAACTGGCAGTGTTTCTACAAATAGAACACTCACAAAAATCTGGTGGTTCTCCAGTGTATGTCATAGGGGTTCATGTCATTAGACAAAGGATTTGTATTTCCTGGATGATCCTATCTGTATTCCCAGCTTTTGCTGAGATGATTTAGGGGATCTGTAAGTCACATGCCCAGTTTTGTTGGCTCTCCCCAAAGGCTGTCCAGCTACATTCTTGACCTACTCTTCCGAGCATGATTTCCAGACATTGATTACCTTATCTCCTAATTTTGGCATCTTTTGCAATCTGGATAGGATGTTAATTCTCCAAGTCATCAAGCTCTGATTCCTTTTTGCTTAATGTTTCTTCCTTCATATTATGTCTTTCCTTTCACATTTTACTTTGTTTTTTTAAAAAAAAACAAATTTTTTTTCATATAAATAAATTTATTTATTTGACAGAGAGATAGAGAGCACAAGTAGGCAGAGTGGCAGGCAGAGGCAGAGGGAGAAGCAGGATCCCTGCTGAGCAGGGAGCCTGATGTGGGGCTCAATCCCAGGACCCTGGGATCATGACCTGAGCCGAAGCCAGACACTTAACCAACTGAGCCACCCAGGCACCCCTCACATTTTACTTTAAATAGCAGGAGGAAATCATGCTGCACATTCACAACTTTATTTGGAGATCTCTACAGCTTAATGTCCAAGTTCATAACTTACAAGTTCTCTTCATGCAATTGTAGGACACATTTCAGTTTAGCATTTTGCCACTGTATAAACAAGGGCTACGTGTCCTTCAGTTGCCAATAACATGTTCCTCACATCCTTCTGAGACCTCACCAACAGTGCATTTTATGTTCACATTTCTATTAGTGTGCTGTCTAAAGCAATCTTTTTTTTTCTCTTATGGTTCTCAAAATCCAGCTTCTACCCATTAACCCAATTGCAAAGCCATTCCTAGGAATTTGTTACAGTAGATACCAGAAACCTGTAATTGTTCCCCATTGTTACTGTAACAAATTACCACACTCTTGGAGGCTTAAAACAGGAGAAATTTATTCTCTCATGGTTCTGGAAGGTAGTAGTCTTCCTTAAGTTTCACTGAGCCCAAACCAAGGGCTGTACTGTCTCTGGAGTCTCAAAAGGGGAATTCATTCCTGGCCGCTTCCAGCTTTTAGTAGCTATCAGCATTTCTTGGCTTGTACCTGTTGATAGAATCTCTGTCTCTATCACCGCATTGCATTTCCATTTTCTGTGGCTGTGTCAAATTTCTCTCTCCCTCTTTTTTTTTTTTTTTTTTTTTTTTTTTTAGTAAGGATACATTTGATTGCATGTACTGATCGTATTTGATTGATTGTATTTTGGGTCTAGCCAGATGATCCAGGATAATTATCCATCTCAGGAACCCTAATTTAATTACATATGCACATTTTTTTTCTATATAAGGTAACATTCACAGGTTCTAGGAATTGAGGATATGTCTTGAAGGCATTATTCAGCCTACTGCAAGCTTATTTTCCGTGTCTGCATCTTGCTATGGTTGCATGATATCTAGGAATATCCATTACATAGCACTGTAGTGTACACACATTAGGTTGCTACTTGCCTCAGAATGTCTTGTTCCACTCCCCCAATCTCTTGTGAAAGACCCATGCCCTAGTCATGGAGTAAGCCAGACTGGACCAGTCACAAGTCCTCGGTACCCTGACCACTGTGGTGGATGCCTGACCCAATCTAGCCAATCAGAATTCTTCCCTGAGATTTTAAAATTGAATCTAAAGAGAGAAATGCTACAGGGATAGGAGACTGGAGCTGCCTTTCTTCACCATGTGCTGAAAACAAAGAGGACTCACCTTGGCAATTTCTCCTTTTTCACTCCGGAAATACATAAAATTCTCAGCAAGGAAGTCCCTTCCTCAAAGATATATCGGCCTCTGACTTCTTGTCTCAGTGCAAGGAGGTCAGCAGATGAGACGTGGCAGTCTAATGTGTCTGAGCCCACTAAAATTTTTAAATTTTTCAAGAGGTTACTTTGGTACATTAAATAATCGATAAATCACCTTGGTACCTTAATGGCTACACAAAAGATACTTCAAAGTCTGTTTAAACACAGCACACGTTGATTTCTGCTTCCTTCTGAACCCCACTAAGGCAATGAAAAAAGAATTAAAAGGTTATAAATCTACACAGACAAAGGGCATAGGAAAGGCACCAATAGCAAATTAAAGATGTCAACAAGTGTAGGGTGCCTGGGTAGCTCAGTTGGTTAAGCGACTGCCTTCGGCTCGGGTCATGATCCTGGAGTCCCGGGATCGAGTCCCACATTGGGCTCCCTGCTCAGCAGGGAGTCTGCTTCTCCCTCCGACCCTCTTCCCTCTCGTGCTCTCTATCATTCTCTCTCTCTCAAATAAATAAATAAAATCTTTAAAAAAAAAGATGTGAACAAGTGTAGAAATGGAAAGCAGATGGATAACTGGAATGGCAACTGGAGGGTGAGAGCAAGAAAGCTGGAACAGCATGTCTGGAGAGTGGAATTCCAACAAGAAACAAGCCAACTTTTGCCACAGAATTCTAGAAAGACTTGAAAACCAGAGCCCACAGATATTTCTAAAGACAGATGTGTAGAATCAGTGCAGTAGAGGATAGCTCTCATATTTGTAGCTGTCCATCATCTTTTGAGTAGTGTTTCTATATTTAGGGAAATCTATAGTCTTGCTTCCCCAATCTAAAGTCTAATACCCAGCTTCCCCTACAGTCATGGTATTTGGCTGTGCCAATCAGACACAATGACATTTTAATTTAGAAATGAGCAGAGGAAAGAGAGTCTGTGTTTTCATTCTTTAAGCAGAGGACTCGAGCTTTTAGTGGAAGCAGTCAACCATTGGTTATAAGGTCATGTTTCTTTATAAAACTAGCTTTGGTGGGGTGGTAGTGGGAGCAGTGATCATCTATTTTGGTGCTCAGTGGTCAGCAGAATCTGTGAACATTTCCTCATCAGGCCTGTTCTATTCAGTGATTTTGGACTTAGTTCTAAAAGATTATCTTGTAGCCTGGCTTTTTAGTTTTCTCAAGAATTCAGTGAAGTACCTGCCAGTTGATAAACTCCTTTCCCATTTAAATTGCCCAAGTCCATTTCTATGTATTGCAGTTTTTTAAAAATTTTATTTATTTATTTGAGGGGGGTCCACAGAGGGAGAGCACAGAGGGAGAAGCAGACTCCCCGCTGAGCAGAGAGCCCAGTGTGGGACTTGATCCCAGGACCCTGAGATCATGACCTGAGCAGAAGGCAGACACTTAACTTACTGAGCCACCCAGATGCCCTGGATTGGAGTTTTTTTTTAAATGCAGAAAATAAGTCAACCCCTCCCCCGTACCCTATTAATACTGCATATGTAATGGATTGTTTTATCTGAGATTCCATTTCCTACTCCGGAGGACCAGGTAGTGGATTTTCCCTATAGCATCTGGAGAGACTCAAAGGGGGTTCAGATTGAGGACATCAGGAACAATGGCTAGCTGGACTCAGACATTAGAATGAAATAAGGCGAGAGACTTCTCAGTTCAATCCCCTTCCTCTCCTCAATTCCCAGAACATAGGCAGCAGGGTATATACTCCTCAGGCAGAGACAGGACTTTTCTTGTGAGTAGTTGGGTACTCCAAGAAAAAAGGCCTCTAGTGAGTTAGATAAATATCTACCCAGTCACCCTCCAGTAAAGTCCAGCCTAGTCACCACAAACTGCCAATTAGGACTTTATTGCCTTTCTCTTAAATATCAGTGGATGTGCAGGAATCACCAGAGTTTGAGGAAAGCTTCTATTTTCAAATGAAAAAGACCAAAGCAAATACTGGGAGGAAATTAACTTGTTGAAAATAGTGATAGTGAAGTGAACAGGAGTCAACTTAATTTAAAAAGCTATAATTAATATATTCAGAAAGAAAAGAGAAGATATTTCATAGATAAAACAAAATATAATCTATTTTTAAAAAGAACTAGAGAACAAAGAGTTCTTGAAAATGAAAAATATTATAGCAGAAATAAAAAAAAAATCAGAAGTTTGAAAATTAATGTTGAGGCAATTTCCTGGAAAGCAGAGCAAAAGAACAAAGCCATGGGTAGCAGGAGAGAAATGAGAAAATCAGGGAATCAATCCAGTAGGTCCAACAACCAACCAAGAGAGACACACAAAGAGAAGAATTTTAAAAAAATCCTATATATAGGATTTGAGTAGTGTTTGAGAACCAAAGAACTTGAATCTCCAGATTGAAAAGACTCACTGTACTCAGCATATGAGTCTACATCAAGGCATATTACCATGGAATTTTAGAGCATGAGGGATAAAAAGAGAAGATGTTAAAAGTTGCCAGAGAAGAGAAGACAGGTCACATATCAAAGAATAAAGAATCACAATGAGATCTTAATTCTCAGCAGCAAACTTGGAAGCCAAGAAGTCGAGGGA
The DNA here is from genome assembly GCF_003265705.2 of Callorhinus ursinus. Taxonomy (NCBI): domain Eukaryota; kingdom Metazoa; phylum Chordata; class Mammalia; order Carnivora; family Otariidae; genus Callorhinus; species Callorhinus ursinus. The sequence continues at coordinate 38,211,898 of NW_027397077.1, read as the reverse complement.
GCAATGTCTTCAAGACTGAGCAAAGGCTTCTCACCTAGGCATCCATATACCACTAAACTGTCAATCAAATGTGCAGGTAGAATGCAGATGTGGGAAGTCTCAAAACATTTATATCCAGGGAGCTACAGGATGGTTTGCTCCAACAAGCAAAAGAAAACATCAGGAAAGAACATAAAATTCTGGAGATGGGGAATCCAACTCTGAGAAGGAGTAAAGGAATTTCTAGGATGATGAGGAAGGGATTTCCTAGTATGTCAGCTGTTCAGGAGACTCAGTGAGCAGGAGGACAGAAACCTTTTGCCAAAAAAAAACCTCCCCCAAGCCCCACAAAACCAAAAAACCTCACCAAACTTCAAAGGGAAAATGCAGTACTAATGATTTCCTAAGGAATTGGAGGTTTTTGAAAGGGGGTTTGTAACTCTGTCAGAGAGTCTGAGAAAAACTGGTGAAATTAGAAAACTGAGTAGATGAAAAATAAAGGCATATAAATAAATAAATAAACTTTAGGGAAAATACAATGTTGTATAGAAAAGGGAATGCAGGGCGCCTGGGTGGCTCAGTTGGTTAAGCGATTGCCTTCGGCTCAGGTCATGATCCTGGAGTCCTGGGATCGAGTCCCACGTCGGGCTCCCTGCTCAGCAGGGAGTCTGCTTCTCCCTCTGACCCTCTTCCCTCTCGTGCTCTCTATCTCTCATTCTCTCTCTCTCAAATAAATAAATAAATAAAATCTTTAAAAAAAAAGGGAATGCAGTTGTAGTAGACTATTGGTTTCATTTGTGAATAATTATATAACACTAATTTAAATAGTAACTATTGATACAACCAACATTGTAATAAAACTGTATTACAAGAAGGTAGAGATGAAACGCATGTGGGGAGGGTGGGGGCATAGGGTGTAAAAGTGCTAAAACTTTACTTTCCTATAGAAGGAAATCAATGGATAATCCTTAAAATAATGAAGGAATAAAAATATACATGTATAGAAACACAAAGATAAATGTTGGAAAAAGGAGCTAAAAGGATAAAAAATGCTTGGCTCTGGGGAGCAGGACTTAAGGGTAGGGTAGGGGACTGCTCTTTTACATTACAAGACTTATAGGATTATTTGTTTTTGTAAAACCATGAACATGCATTACTTGATTAAAGTTCAAAACCAGCCAAACCTTGGAAAAAAATGCTTGGATCAAAATGAACTCTCACAACCTGTCATTGGGAATGTAAATTAGTGCAATCAATTTGGAGAACTGTTCAGTAGTATCTACCAAAGCTGACTATACACATACTGTATGATCTAGCAGTTCAGTTCCAGAGATGTGTATAGTTGTGTGTGCCAAAAGCCATACAAGCATGTTCATGGCAGTACTATTCATGGTAGCTGGGGACAGGAAAGAACAAAGTGTGCATCTACAGTGGATATTGTATGGTCATGCAAGGGAGAGTGTTATCATAGTGCAAATGAAGTGCTGTTACATGTGACTCATGGATGAAACTCACAACATTGTGCCGAGCAAAAGAAGTCAAACGCCAAAGAACGTATTGATTCCAATTATATAAAGTTTGAAACCAGGGAAAACTAACCTGTGATGACAGAGGTTAGGATACTGATTGTCTTTGGGGAAGAGATTGGGGAGGGTAGAGAAGGGGAGAGCTGTGAAGGGGGTTCAGTGTGCTGGGCAGTGTTCAAGTTCTTGAGCTGGTTGCTGGTAACATGAGAATGTTCACTTTGTAAAACTTTGTCAAGCTATACTCTACTGATTACACACTTCTGTGTATATAATATATTGAAGTTAAGTGAATTACCTTTTTAAAAACATTATTTAATAAAACACTCATACTTCTACAACAGTAGGTCAGCCCAGGAAGAGATGCCCATCGTGACCAGAGAATATGCTATTCTGGAAAATTAGGAAATTATCTATTAACTTATAAAAATACATTTATAATATATCAGCAAATCACACGACCCAGCAATTGCACTACTGGGTATTTACCCCAAAGATACAAATGTAGTGATCCGAAGGGGTACATGCACCCCGATGTTTATAGCAGCAATGTCCACAATAGCTAAACTGTGGAAAGAGCCAAGATGTCCATCGACAGATGAATGGATAAAGAAGATGTGGTATATATATGTATACATATATATATATATATATGTATACACACACACACACACACACACACACAATGGAATATTATGCAACCATCAAAAGGAATGAAAGCTTTCCATTTGCAATGACATGGATGGAACTGGAGGGTATTATGCTGAGCGAAATAAGTCAATCAGAGAAAGAAATGTATCACATGATCTCACTGATATGAGGAATTCTTAATCTCAGAAAACAAACTGAGGATTGCTGGAGTGGTGGGGGGTGGGAGGGATGGGGTGGCTGGGTGATAGACACTGGGGAGGATATGTGCTATGGTGAGCGCTGTGAATTATGTAAGACTGATGAATCACAGACCTGTACCTCTGAAACAAATAATACATTATGTGTTAAAAAAAAGAAGAAGATAGTAGAAAGGGAAAAATGAAGGGGGGGGAAATCAGAGGGAGAGACGAACCATGAGAGACTTTGGACTCTGATAAACAAACTGAGGGTTCTAGAGGGGAGGGGGGTGGGGGATGGGTTATCCTGGTGATGGGTATTAAAGAGGGCACGTGTTGAACGGAGCACTGGGTGTTATACGCAAACAATGAATCATGGAACACTACATCAAAAACTAATGATGTAATGTGTGGTGATTAACATAACATAATAAAATTAAAAGAAAAAGAAAATCTCAGCAAGCTGAAAATGGTTATTTCTTGGTTCTTGACTTTTTACTTTGATTTAAGCACTTTTTTTTTTTTTTGGATTTTTCTTCTCTGTGTACATTCTCCTTTAAGCTGCCTCAAGGTTTTTTTTTTTTTAATTTTATTTTATTATGTTATGTTAGTCACCATACAATACATCACCAGTTTTCAATGCAGTGATCCACGATTCATTGTTTTCATACAACGCCCAATGCTCTATGCAGTACATGCCCTCTTTAATACCCATCATTGGGCTAACCCATTCCCCCACTCCCTCTAAATCCCTCAGTTTGTTTCTCAGAGTCCATAGTCTCTCATGGTTCATCTCTCCCCCCGATTTCCTCCCCCTTCATTTTTCCCTTCCTTCTCCTAATGTCCTCCATGCTATTCCTTATGTTCCACCAATAAGTGAAACCATATGATAATTGACTTTCTCTGCTTGACTTATTTCGCTTAGCATAATCTCCTCCAGTCCCATCCATATTGATACAAATGTTGGGTATTCATCCTTTCTGATGGCTGAGTAATAGTCCATTGTATATGTGGACCACATCTTCTTTATCCATTTGTCTGTTGAAGGGCATCTCAGCTCTTTCCACAGTTTGGCTATTGCAGACATTGCTGCTATGAACATTGGGGTGCACATGGTCCTTCTTTTCACTACATCTGTGTCTTTGGGGTAAATACCCAGTAGTGCAATTGCTGGGTCATAGGGTAGCTCTATTTTTAATTTTTTGAGGAACCTCCACACTGTTTTCCCAAGTGGCTGTACTAACTTGCATTCCTACCAACAGTGTAAGAGGGTTCCCCTTTCTCCACAACCTCTCCAACATTTGTTGCAATCCAAAAATTTGTATGGAATCAGAAAAGACCCCGAATCGCCAAGGAAATGTTGAAAGAGATAAACAAAGCTGGGGACATCATGTTGCCCGATTTCAAGCTATATTACAAAGCAATGATCACCAAGACAGCATGGTACTGGCACAAAAACAGACATATAGACCAATGGAACAGAATAGAGAGCCCAGATATGGACCCTCAACTCTATGGTCAAATAATCTTCGACAAAGCAGGAAAAAATATGCAATGGAAAAAAGACAGTCTCTTCAGTAAATGGTGCTGAGAAAATTGGACAGCCACATGCAGAAGAATGAAACTCGACCATTCTCTAACACCATACACAAAGATAAACTCAAAATGGATGAAAGACCTCAATGTGAGACAGGAATCCATCAAAATCCTAGCAGAGAACATAGGCAGTAACCTCTTGGACATCGGCCACAGCAACTCTTTCAAGATACATCTCCAAAGTCTACTGAAACAAAAGCAAAAATGAACTTTTGGGACTTCATCAAGATAAAAAGCTTCTGCACAACAAAGGAAACAGTCAACAAAACAAAGAGGCAACCCACAGAATGGGAGAAGATATTTGCAAATGACACTACAAAGAGCTGATTTCCAAGATCTATAAAGAACTCAAACTCAACACCCAAAAAACAAATAATCCAGTCAAAAATGGGCAGAAGACATGAACAGACACTTCTTCAAAGAAGACATACAAATGGCTAACAGACACATGAAAAAATGTTCATCATCATTAGCCATCAGGGAAATTCAAATCAAAACCACACTGAGATACCACCTTACACCAGTTAGAAAGGCAAAAATTGACAAGGTTTTTGTTTTGTTTTGTTTGGCGTAATTAATGATGACTTTGAAACTATTTGAGGGGCACCTTGGTGGCTCAGTCAGTTAAACATCCAACTCTTGATTTTGGCTTGGGTCATGACAGCAAGCCCCATATTGGGCTTTGCACTGGGCATGGAGCCTGCTTGAGATTCTCTCTCTCCTTCTGCCACTCCACCCTCACACGTATGCTCTCTTTCTCTCTAAAAAACACAAAAAAACAAAAACAAAGAAAGAAAGAAAAAAGAAACTATTTGAAACATTGAGATGGACCTGCTCATGCTTTTAGGTGCAGTTCTGGTAAAAAGAAAACAAAGGCAGAACACAGGAAAAGTAATAGTCTAGTAAAGAAAAGAGCGTGTATTGATTGGATTTCCTCGGGGGAGGAGGTGGGGCTGGATTTCTCCTATTATGCCCTTTTATGTTGTTGTAAGAATCTTACTCCCTGAAATAATATAATGCATCGATGACCTTGGTTTCTCTCAGAAGTGTTTAAGAAGAGAGGGCATTCATCTTGCCTTTGCCCTTTTATATTATTTGTGTTGGAAATCTTCATTGTGCAAACCTAGGAAGGAGGGGAGAGGGAGCAAGTTACATTCTCCTGACCTTCACATCACCGCACTATAAAAGCCCTTCAGTTGCAGGCATTTGCCTTGCTATCCTGTTCCAGATCAAGGGATAGCAGAGGGAGACACTCTTGAAAGTTCAGCCTCTTATACTGAATTACAACGGGTGGGATTGCAGGAGACATGAAACAGCCAAAGTTGGCTGGTAACTGGATTCATACACATGGATTTGTGCCTGTAGTCAGCAACCTGCAAGGGAAGGCCCTTCTCATGAAACATTCTGTGGGGTCCTGCTGGGGGCGAAGGAGCCAAAAATTCTTCAGGACATAAAACAGAGTTCGGATGCCATCAAACTGCATTTGGTCTCTTCCTTTTCCCTCTAAGACCCTCTAAGGAGATTATTTGAGAGCAGGTGCAGCTATTCAGTAGGTTGGGGGATTACAGCAGCAACTGGTCATTTAAATGCCTGTGATTATCATTCATTGGCTTTACAATAGATATAACATCTTATAATACTTACTGTACTATACCCATATAGCACCATAATCACATCAAATAAGAATATATATATAATATATAGTTATAATACTATAATACTTATAAAGAGGAACTGATTTGCTATGGAGCCAGGAGAACTGGATTCACACCCCTAGTCTTTCTTTAACTATTTGTGTGAATTTAGGCCACTTTCTTGCTTTCTCTTTGTCCCCATTCCTGTCTCTGCTACATGAAGTAATTATGCCTATATGGAAAGCTATGGTTTTTTTTTTTTTAAAGATTTTATTTATTTTTTTGACAGAGAGAGACACAGCAAGAGAGGGAACACAAGCAGGGGGAGTGGGAGAGGCAGAGAGAGAAGCAGGCTTCACGCTGAGCAGGGAGTTCGATGCAGGGCTTGATCCCAGGACACCGGGATCATGACCGGAGCCGAAGGCAGACGCTTAATGACTGAGCCACCCAGGCGCCCCTATGGAAAGCTATGTTAGGGTTAGCACATAGTAGGTGTTCATTAGTTGCTAGGCATTTCCCCCTTTGTACCCTGCAAAGTTGTCTTTTGAACAAATTTTAAAGCGTTGCTATCTGTCCAAAGTCATATATTGGGACAGCTCGAATAGAGATTTATTTATGCCTCTAGGTATTCCTACTGCTTACAACAGTCTTGCAAAGAGCAAGCCACTGGAAGGGCGCCTGGGTGGCTCAGTTGGTTAAGCGACTGCCTTCGGCTCAGGTCATGATCCCGGCGTCCTGGGATCGAGTCCCACATCGGGCTTCCCCTTCTCTGTGGGGAGCCTGCTTCTCCCTCTGCCTCTGCCTGCCACTCCCCCTGCTTGTGCTCACTCTGTCTCTCTCTCTCTATGTCAAATAAATAAATAAAATCTTTAAAAAAAAAAAAAGAGCAAGCCACTGGAGTCATCTTTTAAAAATAAACATTAGATCTTGTTGCTTCTTGGCATACAACCCTTCTTTTATCCTTCCCTACATATGGAGTGAAATCCAAGCCCCTTGTCATGTTCTACAGATCCCTTCATGGTGTGGCCCTTTTCTGCTTCTCTGATTCCATGTCCTAACCACCTGGATTGCTAACCGTGTCCCTAACAGTTGCGACACCTCTCTGGTCCTTAACTGTGCCAACAAGCTCATGACTCAGTGACTTGGGACTTGATGTTCCCCAATCTGAATTGCTTCCTTTGCCTCTTCATATGGCTGGCTCCTGCTCATCCTTCAAGCATCAACTTTTACCTTTTCCAGGAAGACACTGAGATGGAATTTAGCATGAATGGTGTTTCTTATGGGGGCTCTTAGCATCACCTGCTATGGGAGGGTGGGGATGGAGCCAGTGTGGGCAGAGGGAGACATGGAGCAATGCAGGCCAGGCACAGCCCCTGGCTGACCAACATAGGGAGCTCTGGATCTAGAATGACAGTGCTTCTTCCAGCTCGTAGCCATGGCCAGGCCTTTATACTCTCTCATGAATCAGCCTTAATTGGGGGTTTCCCTCCCCACTGGGAAGGATGTGATGTTGGGGAGTGTTGCAGCTGAGGCCATCCCTGAGAGGGTTGACAGCTGAAGGCCAAGAGCTGACATTACTCCCAGGCATGAAATCCTGCTTTGAAGGAGGATCTGAGCATCATGATCTGTCATACAGCCTTCCCTGCACACCCAGTATCTGTCCGGTTGTTTTCTATCTGAGAGTCTGATTATTTCCTTGTTTCCTCATTGTTTCTTCCCCTGGGCTGGGAGCTTCATGAAGACAGAGCTCTGGGTGCCAGGGTGACTCAGTCAGTTAAGCATCTGCCTTCAGCTCAGGTCATGATCCCAGGGTCCTGGGATCAAGTCCTACATCTGGCTCCCTGCTTTGCAGGGGGCCTGCTTCTCCCTCTGCCTCTCTCTGTCTCTCATGAATAAATAAATAAAAAAATTTAAAAAGAAAAGACAGAGCTCATGTTTGCTTCCTTACCTGTTATTTTACCATCTCATTACATTGGGCTTAGTATGGTATGCTCTTAATATGGATTTATTAAGTGAATGAATGAATAATGAATGCTTAATGATAATCATGAGAGTTATCAAAGACTATCTGTCTCTTAGTGTAACATTGAGCTTGCAGAAGAGGGATCATGTCTTTGCTCAGTCTCTCTGCCGTTTATCATCAGACAAGACCATGAGCAAAATGACGCCAGAAGAACTCTGTGTTCTAATACTTTGATCTCTATGAGCAAGAGAAGAATGAGTAGTCTCTGTGGAATGGAGATGGCTAGGGGAGTGGTCACCCGGTCTGTAGGTGTCCAGTCCTTGTCTCCACGGAAGCAGCAAGATATAGTGGAGAAAACCCTGGCCAGCTCAGAGGGCCCAGGGCCACCACGGGCAGTACCAAGGGTGGAGAGCACCTCCAGCGAGTTGAAGACAATTAGGCCTTGTTGCCAAATTTGCCAAATTGCCAAATATTTTTTGCCTCACTCAATATGAACACTCAGAAGCTGAATAGTTTAAAACCCATTAAGTGAAAAGAAAAAAAAATAAAGTGCTACAAGGAGTAAATTATGCCTAGCAAACTGAAGATTGCACTGAGTCTGTACTCTGCTTTCCATAGCAAGTAAATAGGAAATACCTACTTTGCACATAACAAAATAAACTGTATAACTACTTGGCTGTTGGAGCTTTGTACTTCAGAATGTAAATGTACATCAGTTTTTGTATATTTGTGAATTCATCTGTGGGAGGAGTAAAGGAAATCGAAGAGTTAAAAAAAAAAAAAGGAGTTCAGATACTTCTATAGCAAGTCAGACAAGAGCTGTTGGCAACTCTGCCTTATGTCATTTGCTATTAATTGTTTATAGGCCAGAAGCTAGCTTAGCAGACAGCTTCATACTCTCTTTTCCAGGCCAGGGAACATTTACTTGGCATGCATGCAGTAATTCAGACTTAATTTTTGTATTTATTCATTTACTCATTCTTGGGCAAAAAGAATTCCCCATGATGCTTGGGGAAGGAAGGGATGGTCAATAGTTTTGGTGGGTTGATTGGGTTTATTTGCTTTTTAAATTTAGTTCCTTTTTTTTTTTTTTTTTTTTTTTTTGTTTCAAAGAGATGCTTTTATTATAGCATGGGGACAGGACCTGGGGGCAGAAAGAGCTGCACCATGATTGTGAAGAGTGGCTGATTCTATACTTTTGAGTTTGTGGAGGGAGGGGGGTAGAGATAATATAAGTTTCTAAGCAATTTCTGTATGCTGAATGTGAGGTTTACAGGACCTTAGAGGTCTGGCTATTGCCAAGATAAGGTTGCTGTCATTTTTGAACAACAAAAGAAAGAAGAAGACACAAAATATGTTTGTAGAGTTAAGGAATATTTTGATTTTCTGTTTATACAGTAATATATATACTAATTACAGAACTTAAAGCCTTGGTTAAGAGAGACTGTATCTTGGGAGGGGCTCCTGGGTGGCTCCATTGGTTAAGGGTCTGCCTTCAGCTCAGTCATGATCTCGGGGTCCTGGGATAGAACCCCCCATTGGGCTCCCTGCTCAGCGGGGAGTCTGCTTCTCCCTCTCTCTCTCTGCCCCTCTCCATTGCTCATGCTCTCTCTCTCTGTCTCTCACACACACATTCTCTCTCAAATAAATAAATAAAATCTTAAAAAAAAAAAGAGTGACCGTAGCTTGGGAGAAAAAGGGGAGAGTTTTGGACAAAACTATTAACTGGCTATCTTAAGGGCACAGGTTGGGTAAGGTATATGTGAAAGTTTTTTGTGCTTTTGTTTATTGTTTGTTTTTCTATTTTAAGTTTTCTGCTTTGTGCATGTATTACAGTTGTGATTGGAAGCAACGCTATAACTAAAAAAATGTAGTTTTTTTTGAACTGCTTTGAAGATAGAGGTCAGTAGAAAAGGCTCTTCAAGAGTCAAAGCTGTTTTATTTTGAAAAAGAAAGAAGTCCTCCCAGTATTTATTTAGAGGCTGCAAGAAACAGTCATTTTTCTTTGAAATCATCATTTTATATTTGTCCTTGCAGATTACAATTTGTCATCTTTGTCAAATTGTTTTCTTTTTTGTTCAGCATTAGAATGTGAGCATTTTCCCATGCCACTGGGTATTCTTTGAAAGCATTTAAAATGGCTACGCGGTATCCTGTTCCATGGTTACACCATCCTTTCCTTAACCATCCCCTGCTTGTTGGGCATTTGTGTTGTTTTCTGCTCTTTTGCTCTTAGAAACAACTGTCATCAATGTCCCTGTACATGAGCATTTGTATGCCTCTTCGAGGATTCCCTTGGGATGAATTTTGAGAAATGAAATGCAGAACCAAGAGCATGCCCAGTTTAAGGCTCTTACGTGTAGGTGCCCTCGCGGGAGGCTGTGTGTGAGGGTCTCCATTCCTCCGGTGCTTCTTGGCCTTGCATTTGCCTCAGGCTCGTTCAGCTGTCTGGAGAGAGGCTGCTCGAAAGAAAATGCCTCACTCTTCTCGGGCTCAAGTCGTCATCTCCTGTGTAACCTTGGGTGAGAAGATTCACCACTCTGGGTCTCACTTTCCTCATCTGCAACATTAGAGCAATGCCATGGGCCCTCCAGGTTGTAGCAGAGCTCAGTGGTGCTCCATCTCCTATGAGCCAGCAGTTGTGCTAGCGACTTTGCATCTCGCTCCTTCCCCATAAACATGGAGACGAATATGGGATATGTACAGGAAGTGCTTATGTGGAAGAGTTTGGTAAACTGGGTTTTCTTGTCTCTAAGAAACTGTTGTCATAGCTTTTGGGACCAGCAAATGGTAAATGGTGTCACTTCGTGAGAGTGGGTAGGTGTGCATTTTGATAGAGCCATTCACTTTAGGGCTTATTGTTTAAAGTAATTAAAGCTTGACTTTCAATCGTGACATTAAGAAATAACAGATACTTGACTTGTGAGTTTTATTCATTTTCAGAATCTTGTCTTTCTTGACTAGGAAAGGGGACTCTGGAGCACCCCCATTGCCTTCCCTGTTTGAGTTCTCTGATAGGACTTAAGGGCATTAGGGAATGGCACAGCGTTTTCATCTGAAATTTAAAACCTTGATTTTCTTGCTTATTTGAGGCATACCAATGCCTGGCACTTATTTTCCTTTCTCTTTTTCCTGTTGTGTCAGCTAATGGGGGATAAGAATCACCCCAAATCCCATGACTCAGAAGTAGTTTGTTATAGCTAATATTTTGATTACTTCCTTCCTGATTGAATTCAGATGTAATCCCAGATACACATGCAGAATATGTTAAAAGGATTTGGTTTCATGGCATATGTTTTATAACTTGATTTTTTTGTCATTAATATTATATCTTGAACATTTTGTTTTATCGTTAAATAGTCTCCAACAATATGGTCACGGAGTTTTCTATCATAGGAATATACTATAATTTATTTAACCAAAGCCCTATGTTAGACATTTAATCTTACAGCTTTTCACTTTTATAAATAATGCTACAGTGAATAGTCTAGAATATCTGTAGGTATATCGGTGGAAATAATGATCAAAGGGCAAGGATATTTTAATACTTCTTGTTGCTTTTTCCAAACTGCCTTACAGATACAAGGAACATCTTTACCTCAATCAGCTATAATAAGTATGCCCGTTTCATCAAAGCCGCTTACACTTGATATTATCTTAAAATATTTCTTCCGAATTTGAAAAATACTTAAATTTTTTTCCCTTCTGATCCTGGTGAGGCTGCACATTCTTCATGTGTTGTAGGGCTCCATTATATCTGACTACAGTATCCCTTTGTCCATCCAGGTTCCCTCTCTCATCTTCTCATCTCTCTGCCCTTGGGAGGTGATCTCTGGAAAGATCACCAATAGGCTACCCTGCCTGTCCCTCTGTGGGGTTAGGCCAATGGGAGCCCCAGCAAGAGATGGGGTGGGAAGGGAGAAGAGCAAAGTCGGGGTGTTTATCCTCTCAACTTCCTCCATCCCTATGTAGTCAGCTGTGACACAGACTCAGTCCCCTGTGTGCCCAACGTTCTACATGACTGTGTTGGCTTCCATGTTCTGGAACCTGTTTCTCTGTTCGTCCTTCAGTTCCCAAGCATCCAGACTGCCCCACTGCTATTAGTCCAGGTTCCTGCACTGTCCCTTGAGATTTGGAATGAATCCCTTTGTAAATTCCTCTTTGACCCGTTCTTGAGTGTTGCATCTGTTTCCTGTTGGGACCCTGCCTAATAAACATGATCTTAGTACTTGCAACAGGCTGCACATACTCACAGGTCATCAACCTGTTTTATAAACCATGAAGTTTAGGCCCAGGGAGACCAAGAGTCTGACCTCAGTTGAGTCTTCTGGTTGTGCTGACAGAAGGATGAAGCATGGTGAATTTTCATCAGCAGGGATTTTTTTCAGGAAAGGTAATTTCTAGCATTTAACCATGATGCGGTGTTCAAACAGCGCCATCAATGCTTTACTTTGTCTTCATTAACAGGATCTTCTGGTGCTGCTTTTGTTCATGTAGCTGGAACACACAGGAGGGAACATGGACTTACCGGATGGGCTGGGATCCCATCCCAGCTCTGCCAAGTCCTGGCTGAATGACCCTGAGCCAATTAATTACTCTCAGTAAGCCTCAATGTCCTCATCTGAGAAATGGTTGTCATAATAGTAGCTGCTTCAGAGGCTGTCATGAGTTCATTCTTATTTGTGCTCTCCACTCTTGTTTGAGAGGATTATCTAAGACATGCAGAGGGGTTAGGAGGAAGTGCTCAAAAATGGCAGATGCAATAATGATAAGTAATGATTACGTTATTTTTACTTCCTATTCCGTTAAATTATTGTATCTGCCAAAGGAGAGCGATCAAAGATGTATTTTCTCCATTCCATAGAAGATTCCATAGCTATGAATTTTAACTCTGCTTGCAGAGTACTATGGGATTGCACCTAAGTCACTTGACTTCTGATATTTCTTCATCCTTAAACTGGATGAAGACTCACAGACCACTCCATGCAGCTTCCCATACATGTTTGAGAATCACTTGTAGTTCAGGATATGGGTCTCCTCTGGAATATCCATGATGACATTGTAGTTTCTCTCTGGAAATGTCCTGCAACACAAAACTCATTTCTTCTTTTTTTTAAAATTTTATCTTATTATGTTATATTAGTCACCATACAATACATCACCAGTTTTCAATGCAGTGATCCACAAAATTCATTTCTTGTGGAGCACCTGATTCCATGTTTGCAGAGTTCTCAAAGAATAGTATTCATTTTATTAAGTAGATCTCTGCCTTCTTTGGGTCTGATTTAGGATTTCTCAACCTCAGCACTATTGCCATTTTGGTCTGGATCATTCTTATTGGGAGAGGGCATCCTGTGCATTGTAGGCTGGCCTCTGTGTACTAGGATGTCAGTAGCACACCTAGTTGTGGTCATCAAAATGTCTCCAGACATTAACAAATGTCCTCTGGAAGGCAAAATCATTGCCAGTTGAGAACCACTACTTGAATTTTTAAAAAATTGCATTTCCCCCACTGTTTCCTATAAAGCATTTGAAATTTTTGGTCAACTTCCCCAATCCAGACACTCTTACTTAGATATATTTTATTTTCCAGTGGTTTGCTAATGGTGTGCAAAGGCCTTTAGAACTTACTGCAGTCAGACATATTCCAGGGGTCACAATCACATGAGCCAATTACTTAACACAAATACTGGTTTTCTTATTGGTTCTGTTTCTCGGGAGAACCCTAACACAACCACCTACCATGACCTAGCATCATCCTAAACACCTGAGATTTATAAAGAAGCAAAAAGAGGCAAAATACTTATTTTTTTGTCAAAAATCTGCAGGGTAAGCCAGCAGGCTGGAAACCCAGAGAAGAGTTGTAGTCAAGCCTGAAGGCCATCTGCTGGCAGAACTCCCTCTCTTGGGAAGGTCAGTCTTTTCTGGAAAGCCTTCAATTGATTGGACAATGCCCATCCAGAGTATAGAGGCAATGCAATTTATTCAAGTTTATTGATTTAAATGTTAATCCCATTCATAAAATACCTTCACAGAAACGTCTAGAATAGTGTTTGGCCAAATATCTGGGTACTGTGGCTCAGCCAAGGTAACACATAAAAATAACCATCACAAAGTTCCATGAACATTGTTGAAAAACCATAGACCATTAGGATTGGCAGAGATTAAACCAAAATCATTTTACTGATGAAGAAACTGAGGCCAGAGTAATAGTTACATACTATCACTTGGAGATGGAGTCAGGACCACAACCCAGCTTTCTGACTCTGTTTACCTCTCTCCCTTGCCACTTGTTTCAGGTCTTCTTTCCCTGTGGAGACGATTGAACATCAAAGGTTCTGCTTCCCTTTGCCCCCAGGGTCGAGGCCATACCAGGAATTACTCAGTACTTCTCTTTTATTCCAGCCTCCCTTGCTACTTTCTTCTTAAATCATCTCCTGGAGCTTCCCCCATCCTAGCTCAGAACAATCTCATTCCAACTGTATGATAGATTTTAGTGAAATGGCACCTTCTTATTTTCTTAGAAACAGGTTGATAGCAGTGAGAATGCTTTTCTTGTCCCCTTTGAAAAAAAATAGGCATAAATAAAAACAGTGATTTTCTCTATAACTAAACCAGGCAGTTTATCCCCCCAGGCTATTGACACAGGAGAATCTAAAGGGGAAAAAATAGTAAATATTTTCAGCCAGGTAATTCACAGTGAATAAGACAGCAACATATTCCAACTGATAACAGAAATTAATTTGGTATTTCATGTAAGGGCAGGAGAGTTCATATCAAATGTGGTCCCCAAGTCTCGAATTGAAACTATAACAATTTCCTCTTCCCTACTAGAGGAAACACTCTATGGTGAGGTTATTGTGATTGCCCTGCCTTTTATTTATTTATTTTATAAAGAAATACTTAGCAATTTACATGATGTTGGTTTCTTGAAACCTCAGGTCAAGATTCTTGGGGAAATTCAAGCCAATGGTACTTTTGCCAGTTAAAAAAGTCATCAATTTAAAATGCTTCATTGATTGAAATGATTTCATTTCAGTGTTCAGGAGATGATTTCAAGCAGTGTTCTAAAATTATGCTTGCTGCTACAGCTGCTAAAAACATTCTTTCAGGGGTCAGTCAGTCCTCACCAGGGGCAGTTATAGCCAGATCGTGAAGCACTTGGGGGGAAGGGAAGACGTTGGGACTATAGAGCAGCACTGACTGACCTTGGAACTGTGGTTGGGAAGGTCATGAGTAGGGGACCACACCTCCTGGTTGGCTAGGAGCGGTCTCAACTTATACCTTTTATCCTGGTTTAACTAGAACAGCACATGCAACTTTGGTTGGTTCCTGGAATATACCTAGTGAAGTCATTCTATTTGCTGTTTCTTCAGCTGGCAGTACTCTTCTAAATATGGGCATGGCTGGTTCTTTTATATCTTTCAGGTCTTATGTCAAATTGTTAGCTCTTTAGAGATGCTTCTTAGTTACTCTCCATCACAGTAATATTTGTTGTTCTGTTTGCTATGGTCTGAGTGTTTGTGCACTGGCCCTCATATGTTGAAATCCTAACCCCCAAAGGTGATGGTATTAGTAGGTGGGGCCTTTGGGAGATGACTAGGTCATGAAGGTAGGGTCCTCATCAATGGGAATGCTGCTTTTATCAAGAGACTCTACAGAGCTTTCTTGTTCCTTCCACCAGGTAAGGACACAGAGGGAGGGTGCCAACTATGAAATCGGAAGGGGGCCTTTACCAGAATCCAACAAGGTTAATGTCTTCATTTTGGACTTCTGAGCCTCCAGAACCATGAGAAATAAATATCTGTTGTTTATAAGCTACCCAGTCTGTGGTATTTTGTTATAGCAGCCCGAATGGACTAAGACACCTTCATACAATTACACCAATTTCAATTCTCTTGTGTATTGATCTTTTTGTTTATTTTCTGTCCCTCCCTACCTATGGTGTTCCAAGTGCCTGGCACTATGCTTAATTAATAGTAGATTTTCAATAGTGTGTTGAATAAATAAAAAATAAATGAATGAACTGAAAGGTTCTGTATGTGTAGTTAATAGAAAGATAGCAGTAGTAATAAATTTTCAATATAGTAGCTTAGTAGAAGTTTATTTTTCACTAATGTCAAGTCCAAGCAGTGATAGTGGGCTGGCAGTATAGAGCTTGAAGGCAGAGTCTCTGCTCCATAGAGTCATTTTGGGATCCAGGCTGACATAGCTTGTCCTACCTACACTATGTGGCTCTCACAGACATTGACATCTAGCCAATAGAGTGCTGAGAGAGAGAGAGAGAGAGAGAGAGGAGAGAGGATTGTGCAGGAAATTTCTATGGTCTGGGCCTAGAAGTGGTGTATATCCCTTTTGCTCCTCTTGTTTGTTTGTTTATGACATGATGGACACCAACTTGAGCTCAGAGCCTAGCACAGTCAGTAGTTGAATGAATAACCAAGCATCTCTTGATCACTAACTATATTTGGGCACCGGGCCAGACACAGAACTTAACATGGTGTGAGCACATAGTAAGAACTCCATAAAGACTTGAAATCAACGAAGAATTTCTTTGATTCCTTTGACGACAGACCAACCTCTGACTCCATGGAACACAGAAGTTAGCAGAACAAGTTCTGAAGTGACTTTCTGTGCTCCAGAAGGAGCAGAATACAATAAAAGAATAAAATACATCAGCTCAAGAGCTGTGCAAGGAAAAGGCCTCTAACCCTGCTCTTTGGGTCTCCCATTGTATTTTGCTCCTTGGAGAGCAGTGAAAGTCACTTCAGAACATGATCTTCCATCTTCCCATTTCTTCCCAGAGACACAAAGTGAATTTCTATTCTACTTTTTCTTGACCTCATGTTCTGTTCCACTGTGTGTGTTGCAGGGGATTAAAAAAAAAAAATCAGGCTGAGGCACCCAGCATATTTTAAACTTTAAGCAAGGAGTCTTTGGATTGAGATCATTGAGTGGAGCCCTAACCACCCTTTTGTGGGAGGTTGGACTCTTCAGGGGACTCCAGACCTGTGTCCTTTTGCAGAGATTTATCTCATAAAGGGAAATGTCATGTTGGGCACCATAAATATGCTGACAGGCTTTCATTGTTTTTCTCCTCATTGCCACAGTGAATGGTTTTGCCAACCTCTTACACAAGGGAGCAGAATTGGGAGCAAAATTTGTCCTGTGACAAATATTCTAATTCTGAGATTTCCAAAATTTCATTGGCTGGCTTGAAAGAGAATATGTGATACCATTCTGGAAATGTGACACTCCTATGTGTATTTGGCTCTGTTCTTATGCTGAGGATACAGAGAAGGAAAACCATATTCCCATGGCCCATCCCCATCCTTCTTCTGTCTCCTCTTTTCTTTCATTTTGATTCCATGGCCTTGGCAAAATGATGCTCCTCAGCTCTTATTGTCCCCCTGTTTGTCAACAATAATGCTATCCGTCATTGTGCCTCACACTTTCCAGAATGCTTTCACCCAAGTTATGTTGGTAGAAGTGTTTTGAAAACTATGAGTGTTTTGCCAGTGTGTAAGAATTTCACCTTCTCCAAAACTAGTCAATTGGCCAAGAAGCAACATGTCTGATGGCATCATTAATACTTTAAATTTTCATTATTTTCCCATTTTTATCCTCATTAAAACCCCCAAAGTTAGCCCCAAGCAGGCATTGTCCCATCATATGTCCCAGGGTTTGGGTGATAGTTCCCAGGTGAGAAAATGGGGGCCTGGGTGACTTGCCCATGGCATGGAGCTATCATGTGACAGAGTCCCTGTTAAACCCTCTTAGTCTTATGGAAATTCTGGTGATCAGGCTTGGCATCAAATATTACGTCAAGGAACTTTTATTTCTGTTGCACATTTCTGAGGTATTTTGTTGCGGTGATTGACCCCTTCCTGAAGGAGAGGCAGTGTCACCTATTGACAATGTACACACTTCAAGGACACACAGATTAGTGTTTAAATGGAGGCCCCGCCATGTAACGTTGGTCTGTTCACCTTATTGCTCTAATCCTCACCCACACTCTCCTGAAAATGTTAGTGAAGCACCTATCTTCATCCAGTTCTTACAAAAATTAGAAATAATGGCATTAAGGTGGTAATTCCAGTAGCTATGGCTATGTAACAGACACTGCAAACTTAGTGGAATAAGTTAATAGCTATGTTCTTGTGCTCATGGTTTCTGGGGGTCAGGGACTTTCGTAGGGTATGGCTGGTAGCTTGTCTTTGCTCTGGGATGTCTAGGGCCTCATCTGGGAAGACTCCACTGGCTGTGGGTGGGGATCTTCTGGCGGTTTCTTCACTCACATGTGTGGTGCCTAGCTGGGATGACTCTGAAGCGGGGCTTGGTTGTGGCTCTCAATTGGAGCACACAAATGGCCTCTCCACATGGCCTGAACCTCTCATAGTATGGCAGCTGTGTTCCCAGAAGACTGGGACATACTGAACACCAATATGTCAAGGGAAGCAGGCAAAAGCTGCAGTGCCTTTTATGACCTAGCCTCAGAAATCATGTAATATCACTTTTGCTTGAAGGAATATGGCATAAGATTTAATAGTAGCAACGTTGAAAAGACAAAGGAGACCTGCTGAAGGTGATATTTTTATTTAAAAATCTCTACTGTCACAGATGACAGGCCTTAGATAATTTAAAGCCTTTTTAAAAAATTATGAATTATTATCATATACAGAAAAGCACATACACATAAATATACAGGTTAATATTTTTTTTATTAAGCAAATCCCTATGTAATTACATAGGTCAAGATACAATGGCCAGAACTCAGAATGCTTAGGATGCACATCTTGATGTTAACCTCTTTTTGCCCCATGCAGATGACTACGGGGCCAACTTCTGTGGTAATCACTAGCTATGTTTTGCTGTTTGTGAACTTTATATACATGGAATTATTGTATGTGCTCATTTGTGTCTCATTTTTTTTTCCTTCTCAATATGAGTTTATGAACTTGGTTCATGTTGTATATGTAGCTTTAGCTTGTTTATACCACTGCTATAGAATATTCTGTTGTGTGAACATTTTATCCATTCCCCTGTTGGTGGACACATGGATTGTTTCCAGTTATTTCCAGCAAATAATGCAGCCATGCACATTCTTAAACACGTGTTTTGTTACACCTGCACACACATTTCTCTCAGGTATCACCTAGGAGTACACATTCAACATGAATAGGTTGTGGCAGACTGTTTTCCAAAGTGATTGCACCAATTCATGCTCCCAGAACGGTACAAGAGAGCTCTGTTGTTTGAATTTCACCCACACTTTGCCTTTTCATTAAGTTTTTTTTCCTGAGGTTTTATCTTATTCTTTCCTGAGTTTTTATCTTGTTCCTTCATTTGAAACATATTTTTCTGTGTCCTTATTTTGCTCAACTCTTTGTGTTTGTTTCTCTGTATTAGATGAAACAGCCACCTCTCTCCCAGTCTTGAAGGAGTGGCCTTGTGTAGGAGATGAATCTTATCATTCAACCCTGCCCTAGCTCTTGGTTGTCTCTTAAATCTCTATGATTGTCCAAGCAGCCTATTTTGTTTTTAACAGCTCTCACTTTTTGAGGGTGTGCCGAGACTTGTCAGTGTTCAAGTGCTGAGCCAACTCAGCACCTGGATTCAGGCTTATTGGCAGCCAAGCCCTCAGACATCAGCTTTTAAAACTATGAACATGTTTAAAACATGTTCATATATAGTCCTATGAAACCACATGCATAATCCCTGGTGGATCCCAGAGCCAGGTGATCTAGAGGTGTCCCCTTGGCGACAGTCACAAAAATCAGGGCTCCAGATGAATATATAAGCTCCTTCCTGGGAGTTACTGGTGAACTGAAGCAACCCAGAGGGAACACACCAAGATGCCCCCCCCCATCCCCGCCTATATCCCTTGAAGAGCCTGTCTGTAGTCACCTGGATGTGTGCCAAACCTGAAGCCTGCCTCAGATTGCAATTCTCTTTTACTCCTGAATAAACCCATCTTTTGCTGGCAAAATAACTGGCAGTTTTTAGTTTTTAGTTTTTAAATTTTTTAAAAGATTTTATTTATTTGACAGAGAGAGAGATAGTCAGAGAGGGGAACACAAGCAGGGGGAGTGGGAGAGGAAGTAGGCTCCCTGCTCTGCAGGGAGCCCGATGTGCGGACTCGATCCCAGGACCCCAGGATCATGACCTGACCCAAAGGCAGATGCTTAACGACTGAGCCACCCAGGCGCCCCTGGCAGTTTTTATTTTTATTTTTAAGGATAACAAGTGTCAGGGGACCCAGGAACACAAGACTCCCTGACACCAGAGCCGGGTATACAGGAGGTGTCCCCTGGGCAGCAGCTGTGGGAACTGGGGCACCAGACACGTGTCAGAACTGTCCTCAAAGAGATAGATACTGGAGCTCTGGAGCACAGCAGAGGGAGAGCTTGAGTAGTGGCTGCCTTCTGAGGTTTCTGGAAAAGTTTATAGCCAGCCCTTAGATGTGTGTTTAATCAGAAGCCTGCCCCTCAGGCTGCAGCTATGAAAATCAGCTCATAGGCCTCTTTCACAGAAACTCCCTGCTCCTGGGTCTGTTGCTTCTTGCTGTGCCCTGGGGATAGCTGTTTAAGAACTCCTACTCCATTGATTATGGTCCCATGGGACTCGCAAGCACCAGGGTAAGCCCCACAGGCCAGCAGAGCCCTCGGATATAGAGGTGTCCAGGCAGCAGCTGCGGAAATCAGGGCCCTAGTCAAGGGCATAAGCTCCTTTCTGGGGGATACCCGGAAGCTGGAGCGAAGCAGAGAGAGAGAGAGCACAAAGATTGTGTCCACCTGCCTCCCTTCCCTGGGAGCATCCTGTAGACCTCTAGATGTGTGTCCTACCTGAAGTCTGCCCCTCAGGCCAAAGCCCCTGCACCAGCAAATAGGCCTCCTTCCCAGAAAGCCTGGGGGAGTATTTCAGTCCGAGGTCTGTGCCTTGCTCTGGGGTGGGAGCCTGCCAGGAACGGCCTCTTTAATTGTGTTGTCCCATGGGACCAGGAACGCGAGCCACCCTGGCCTCCAGGGCCAGACTGTGAAGGGGCCTTCCCTGGACCATAGCCGACAAACCAGGTACCAGCTGTGTGTAAAGCTCACCTCCGGGAGATACCGGTGCTGTGGGGTCATAGTTGAGGGAAAGCATGAAGGTGGCACCCACTGATTGAAGGGTAAAGATGGCCACTGCCAGGAGGAAAAAAAAGAAGTCCAGAGGTGGAGGTGGGGGGAAACCAAGGGGTCTGCTGTCTTTCGCCAGGTAGAGGGAGGGTGTAAAAATGGCCATGCCAGCCATGAGGGCCATGCCCCTCAGGCTGATGCTTTCAGATGAGCAGATGAATCTGTTCCATGCAGTCTGGGCACTTTTCAAATGAATGCTTCCCTGCTTTGCCCTGGGGGCAGGTAAGTCTGCTCCAGCACTTTAAGAGCAGTTTCTCTGCTCCAGCCCTTGTGTGTCTTTGTGCAGACATGAACCCTGTTACTTTTCAGTCAGATGTTTGGAGGCCTTGTCTCTCAGGTGCAAGTACTAAAAGTTGGGGGTGCCCAATGCGGGGTACAAACTCTACACTCCACTGGGAGAAGTTCCAGGTGTGTGAGCTCCCTCCCGACTGTGGGTAGCTGCAAACTGGAAGGGGGTTGCTTTATGGTGAGGTTGTGTCCCAGACTTTCTTACCTGCTTCCGTGTGGGCCTTCTCCTTTTTACCCGGTGGGAAGGAGCTGTCTGGCTGGTTTTGGGGTCTTTTTAAGAGGAAATTGTTCCGTATGTGGCTGTAGATTAAGTGTGTCCATGGGAGGAAGTGAGGTCAGCTGCCATCTGGGACTGCTGCTATAATGGGCATGGAGTGGTACATCATTGTAGTTTTGACTTGTATTTTCTGGATTTCCTAATGAAATTGGTTTTGTTTTCATGTTTATTGGCCATGTGGACATACTTTTTTCGTGAAATGCTTATTCTTGCCCTCTTCTACTTTTCTATTTCACTTGTCTTTCCCTTATTGATATGTAGGGGTTCCTCATGTATCATGGGTTGTGATATTATGATTTGTAATAAGAAATACATATTGAGTCTTTGTCCCTGTTTTTGTCACAGAGCTCCTTCCATTTGTGGAATTTCCTAAGTGTTGAGAGCAGTAAAGTTGCCTTTTTTTTTTCTTTAAAGATTTATTTATTTATCAGAGAGAGAGAGAAAGAGAGTGCACAAGCAGGACGAGGGGCAGAGGCAGAGGGAGAAGCAGGCTCCCTGATGCGGGACTCGATCCCAGGACTCTGGGATCATGACCTGAGCTGAAGGCAGGCACTTAACGACTGAGCCACCCAGGCATCCCAAAGGTGCCTTTTTTATGTTAATGAACCACTCTTTGGATGGGTGGGGGCTACCTGCCAGAGGACCCAACCTTACGATTACAAGGCTAGAACTTTTAGTCCCACTCCTTCCTTGACCTCTTGGGTGGGGAGAGGGGCTGGAGGTTGAATCAAATGCTATTTGTTCCTGATTTAATCAATCAGCTATGTAATGAAGCCTCCATAAAAACCTGAAAGGACATGTTTCAGAGAGCTTCCAGGTTGGTGAGCGGATGTAGATTTGGGGAGAGGGGTGTGACTGGAGAGGGCATGGAAGCTGTCTCTGCACCATCTCTTCTCACCTTGCCCTATGTAGCTCTTCCAACCGGCCCTTCCTGAGTTTCATTCTTTTGTAACAAACTGGTGATCTAGGAAGGAAAATGTTCCTCTGAGTCCTGTGAGCCACGCTAGCAAATTAATTGAACCTGAGGAGGAGGTGGTGGAAACCTCCGATTTAACCAGTTGGTCAGAAGCACAGCTGAAAACCTGAGCTTGCCGCTGTGTCTAAAGGCAAAAGGGGAGGGCCTAGGAGCAGCCTTGGAGGACTGAGCCCTTAACCTCTGGAGTCTGATGCTTTCTCCGGGTAGGTGGTGTCAGAATTGAGGTGAATTGTAGGACACCCAGGTGGTGTTGGGGAATTGCTTGTTGGGGTGGGCAAAAAAACATACATTGGAATTGGCTCCACAACACTTAGGGCCTTTGTTAGTTATGTAAGTGACAAATTTCTTTCTCACCCTGTAACTTACTTTTTCCCTTCATTGATGATGTCTTTATGTGAACATTTGTGTGCTGCTTCTTTTGTTCAACATTATGTTAGGAAGGTTTTCATGTTGTGTTGGTAGCAACAGTTTGCTAGTTTTATATCTGCATAGTATTCTATTATTCAGAATTCTAATACAGTTGACCTATAATTTTTTCCATAAGGGTAACTGCTTTTTTTATATTTTTAAGGCTCTTTCCATATGCTGAGGTCTTATGGATACTTTGCTGTATTATCTTATAGAAGCCTTATTGTTTTGCCTTTCTCATCTCTGGAGTCAGCAAACTAAGGTTAGCAAGAAAATTGGGCCCACCACTTGATTTTATGAATAAAGTTTTATTGGAACATGGTCACAGTCATTTGTTTACATATTGTTTCTGGCTGCTTTCATGCTACTATAGGAGAATTGAGTCTTTGCAACAGAAACAGTAAAACCTGTAAGCCTAAAATATTTACCATTGGTCCTTTGCAAAAAAAAAGAAATTGTCAACTTCTGATTTAGATCCAACAACATATTTGGTGGAAGTTGTGTTTTCATATCAACAAATGGGTTTTTCACCTCCTGGTGAAAATCCTTCCATCTTTCCACAAACATTTCATTCAGTGGCTACCTTGTGTGAGGTCTTGTTGATGATAGGCATTGATGATATGTAGAACAGAAATATGGTTTGTGCCTTTTTGGACTTCACGGCTTGGTGGCACTGTGCTTAACTTGCATGGGCTTTGTCATACCAGCAGAGCCATGTGTAAGTTAACAAACATTTACTGAAGAGATTTTAAAAGGTACCACGTGTTATGTTAGGGATACGAAACTCATAGATAAATATGACTTTCTCATAGCCCCCAACAGGGTTTAGAGTCCAATAGGGTGGCCTTGGTAAGCAGCTGATACCATGATGAGCTCATACTTGATGACATGATGATATAATAGATGCTCACAGGTGTGGTTGTGTGGACCTAGAGGAGTGAGCAAAATAATCATTTTTGGCTCATGAAATATGACCAAGACAGAATTGGGCAAAAAAAAAATTTTTTTTCCTTTAAATTTTTTTATTGTTATGTTAATCACCATACATTACATCATTAGTTTTAGATGTAGTGTTCCATGATTCATTGTTTGTGCATAACACCCAGTGCTCCACGCAGAACATGCCCTCTTTAATACCCATCACCAGGCTAACCCATCCCCCAAACCCCCTCCCCTCTAGAACCCTGTTTGTTTTTCAGAGTCTGTCGTCTCTCATGGTTCATCTCCCCCTCTGATTTCCCCCCCTTCATTCTTCCCCTCCTGCTATCTTCTTCTTTACTTTTTTATCTTAACATATATTGCATTATTTGTTTCAGAGGTACAGATCTGTGATTCAACAGTCTTGCACAATTCACAGCGCTCACCATAGCACATACCCTCCCCAAAGTCTATCACCCAGCCACCCCATCCCTCCCACCCCACCCCCACACCAGCAACCCTCAGTTTGTTTCCTGAGATTAAGAATTCCTCATATCAGTGAGGTCATATGATATATGTCTTTCTCTGATTGACTTATTTCACTCAGCCTAACACACTACAGTTCCATCCACGTCATTGCAAATGGCAAGATCTCATTCCTTTTGATGGCTGCATAATATTCCATTGTATATATATACCACTTCTTCTTTATCCATTCTCTGTTGATGTACATCTTGGCTCTATCCACAGTTGGCTATTTTGGACATTGCTGCTAAAATCATCACAGTGCACATACTTCTTTTGATCCCTACATTTGGATCTTTCTGGTAAATACCCAGTAGTGCAATTGCTGGATCGTATGGTAGCTCTATTTTCAACTGTTTGAGGAACCTCCATACTGTTTTCCAGAGTGGTTGCACCAGCTTGCATTCCCACCAACAGTGTAGGAGGGTTCCCCTTTCTCCGCATCCCCGCCAACACCTGTCGTTTCCTGACTTGTTAATTTTAGCCATTCTGATGGGTGTGAGGTGGTATCTCATTGAGGTTTTGATTTGGATTTCCTTGATGCCAAGCGATGTTGAGCACTTTTTCATGTGTCTGTTGGCCATTTGGATGTCTTCTTTGGAAAAATGTCTGTTCATGTCTTCTGCCCATTTCTTGATTGGATTATTTGTTCCTTGGGTGTTGAGTTTCATAAGTTCTTTGTAGATTTTGGATACTAGCCCTTTATCTGATATGTCATTTGCAAATATCTTCTCCCATTCTGTCGGTTGTCTTTTGGTTTTGTGGACTGTTTCTTTTGCTGTGCAAAAGCTTTTTATCTTGATGAAGTCCCAATAGTTCATTTTTGCCCTTGCTTCCCTTGCCTTTGGCAATGTTTCTAGGAAGAAGTTGCTGTGCCTGAGGTCGAAGAGGTTGCTGCCTGTGTTCTCCTTTAGGATTTTGATGGACTCCTGTCTCACATTGAGGTCTTCCAACCATTTGGAGTCTATTTTTGTGAGTGGTGTAAGGAAATGGTCCAGTTTCATTCTTCTGCATGTGGCTGTCCAATTTTCCCAACGCCATTTGTTGAAGAGACTGTCTTTTTGCCATTGGACGTTCTTTCCTGCTTTGTCAAAGATGAGTTGACTATAGAGTTGAGGGTCCATTTCTGGGCTCTCGATTCTGTTCCATTGATCTATGTGTCTGTTTGTGTGCCAGTACCATACTGTCTTGATGATGACAGCTTTGTCATAGAGCTGGAAGTCCGGAATTGTGATGCCGCCAGCTTTGCTTTTCTTTTTCAACATTCCTCTGGCTATTCGGGGTCTTTTCTGGTCCCATACAAATTTTAGGATTATTTTTCCATTTCTTTGAAAAAAAGTGGATGGTATTTTGATGGGGATTGTATTGAATGTGTAGATTGCTCTAGGTAGTATTGACATCTTCACAATATTTGTTCTTCCAATCCATAAGCATGGAATGTTTTTCCATTTCTTTGTGTCTTCCTCAGTTTCTTTCATGAGTATTTTAAGTTTTCTGAGTACAGATCCTTTGCCTCTTTGGTTAGATTTATTCCTAGGTATCTTATGGTTTTGGGTGCAATTGTAAATGGGATCGACTCCTTGATTTGTCTCTCTTCTGTCTTGTTGTTGGTGTATAGGAATGCCACTGATTTCTGTGCATTTGATTTTATACCCTGCCACTTTACTGAATTCCTGTGTGAGTTCTAGCAGTTTTGGAGTGGAGTCTTTTGGGTTTTCCCCATAAAGTATCATAACATCTGCAAACAGTGAGAGTTTGACTTCTTCTTTGCTGATTTAAATGCCTTTGATTTCTTTTTGTTGTCTGATTGCTGTGGCTAGGACTTCTAATACTATGTGGAGTAGCAGTGGTGATAGTGGACATCCCTGCTGTGTTCCTGACGTTAGGGGGAGAGCTCTCAGTTTTTCCCCCTTGAGAATGATATTAGCTGTAGGTTTTTCATAGATGGCTTTTATGATATTGAGGTATGTATCCTCTATCCCTATACTCTGAAGAGTTTTGATCAAGAAAGGATGCTGTAGTTTGTCAAATGCTTTTTCTGCATCTATTGAGAGGATCATATGATTCTTGTTCTTTCTTTTGTTAATGTGTTGTATCACGTTGATTGATTTGTGGATGTTGAACCAATCTTGCAGCCCAGGGATAAATCCCACTTGGTTGTGGTGAATAATCCTTTTAATGTACTGCTGGATCTTATTGGCCAGTATTTTGGTGAGAATTTTTGCATCCATGTTCATCAAGGATATAGGTCTGTAATTCTCCTTTTTGATGGGGTCTTTGGTTTTGGGATCAAGGTAATGGTGGCCTCATAAAATGAGTTTGGAAGTTTTCCTTCCATTTCTATTTTTTGGAACAGTTTCAGGAGAATAGGTGTTAATTCTTCTTTAAATGTTTGGTAGAATTCCCCTGGGAAGCCATCTGGCCCTGAACTTTTGTTTGTTGGGAGATTTTTGATGACTGCTTCAATTTCCTTAGTGGTTATAGGTCTGTTCAGGTTTTCTATTTCTTCCTGGTTCAGTTTTGGTAGTTGATACATCTCTAGGAATGCATCCATTTCTTCCAGGTTATCTAATTTGCTGGCATAGAGTTGCTCATAATATGTTCTTATAATTATTTATATTTCTTTGGTGTTGGTTGTGATCTTTCCTCTTTCATTCATGATTTTGTTGATTTGGGTCATTTTTCTCTTCTTTTTGATAAGTCTGGCCAGAGGTTTATCAATTTTGTTAATTCTTTCAAAGAACCAGCTCCTAGTTTCGTTGATCTTTTCTACTGTTCTTTTGGTTTCTATTTCATTGATTTCTGCTCTGATCTTTATTATTTCTCTTCTCCTGCTGGGTTTAGGCTTTATTTGTTGTTTCTTCTCTAGCTCCTTTAGGTGTAGGGTTAGGTTGTGTATTTGAGACCTTTCTTATTTCTTGAGAAAGTCTTGTGTTGCTATATACTTTCCTCTTAGGACTGCCTTGCTGTATCCCAAAGGTTTTGAACAGTTGTGTTTTCATTTTCATTGGTTTCCATGAATTTTTTAAATTCTTCTTTAATTTCCTGGTTGACCCATTCATTCTTAGTAGGATGCTCTTTAGCCTCCATGTATTTGAGTTCTTTCCGACTTTCCTCTTGTGATTGAGTTCTAGTTTCAAAGCATTGTGGTCTGAAAATATGCAGGGAATGATCTCAATCTTTTGGTACCGGTTAAGACTTGATTTGTGACCTAGGATGTGATCTATTCTGGAGAATGTTCCATGGGCACTAGAGAAGAATGTGTATTCCGTTGCTTTGGGATGGAATGTTCTGAATATGTCTGTGAAGTCCATTTGGTCCAGTGTGTCATTGAAAGTCTTTCTTTCCTTGTTGATCTTTTGCTTAGATGATCTGTCCATTTCAGTCAGGGGGGTGTTAAATTCCCCCACTATTATTGTATTGTTGTCAATGTGTTTCTTTGCTTTTGTTATTAATTGCCTTGTATAATTGGTTGCTCCCATGTTAGGGGCATAGATATTTACAATTGTTAGATCTTCTTGTTGGATAGACCCTTTAGGTAGGATATAGTGTCCTTCCTCATCTCTTGTTACAGTCTTTGTTTTAAAATTTAATTTGTCTGATATAAGGATTGCCACCCCAGCTTTCTTTTGGTGTCCATTAGAATGGTCAATGGTTTTCCACCCCCTCACTTTCATTCTGGGGGTGTCTTTGGGTCTAAAATGAGTCTCTTGCAGACAGCATATCGATGGATCTTGTTTTTTAATCCATTCTGATATCCTGTGTCTTTTGATTGGGGCATTTAGCCCATTTACATTCAGGGTAACTATTGAAAGATATGAATTTAGTGCCATTGTATTGCCTGTAAGGTGACTGTTACTGTATATTGTCTGTATTTCTTTCTGGACAATGCTGCTTTTAGGCTCTCTCTTCGTTTAGAGGACCCCTTTCAATATTTCTTGTAGGGCTGGTTTTGTGTTTGCAAATTCCTCTAGTTTTTGTTTGTCCTGGAAGCTTTTTATCTCGCCTTGTATTTTCAATGACAGCCTAGTTGGATATAGTATTCTTGGCTGCATATTTTTCTCATTTAGTGCTCTGAAGATATCATGCCAGTCCTTTCTGGCCTGCCAGGTCTCTGTGGATAGGTCTGTTGCCAATCTAATGTTTCCACCATTATAGTTTACATATCTCTTGTCCCGAGCTGCTTTCAGGACTTTCTCTTTGTCTCTGAGACTCGTAAGTTTTACTACTAGATGTCGGGGTGTTGACATATTTTTATTGATTTTGAGAGGAGTTCTCTGTACCTCCTTGATTTTGATGCCTGTTTCCTTCCCCACATTAGGGAATTTCTCTGTTACAATTTGCTCCAATGTACCTTCTGCCCCTCTCTCTCTTTCTTCTTCTTCTGGGATCCCAATTATTCTAATGCGGTTTCGTCTTATGATACCGCTTAGTTGTTTATCTCTCTTTTTCTCAGCTTCTTTATTTTCCATCATTTGGTCTTCTATGTCACTGATTCTCTCTTCTGCCTCATTTATCCTAGCAGTTAGTGCCCCCATTTTTGATTGCACCTCATTAGTAGCCTTTTTGATTTCGACTTGGTTAGATTTTAGTTCTCTTATTTCTCCAGAAAAAGTTTCTCTAATAACTTCCATGCTTTTTTCAAGCCCAGCTAGTATCTCTAAAATAATGATTCCCAAGTCTAGGTCCGATATTGTACATTAGTATGTAATGTCCGTATTGAGTAGGTCCCTGGCAGACGGCACTACCTCTTGTTCTTTTTGTTGAGGTGATTTTTTCCATCTTGTCATTTTGTCCAGAGGAGAACAGAGGAATGAGAGAACAAAATGCTAACAGGGTAACAACAGCCCCAGAAAATATACTCTAAACAAATCAGAAAACACCTGAAAGCAGGGGAAAAGAAAGGGAAAGAAGGCAAAAAGAAAGAGAAAAAAAAGAAAAAGAAAAAGAAAAAACAAAAACAAAACAAAACAAAACAAAAAACAGAATATGATCAA
The DNA here is from genome assembly GCF_003265705.2 of Callorhinus ursinus. Classification (NCBI taxonomy): domain Eukaryota; kingdom Metazoa; phylum Chordata; class Mammalia; order Carnivora; family Otariidae; genus Callorhinus; species Callorhinus ursinus. Next base: position 38,182,812 of record NW_027397077.1, on the reverse strand, counting down.
ATATGATCAGGCTGGTGCATAGATTAGTGCCACACAGTAGATTTTGGGTGTATTTTGGTGTGTTAGAAGAAAGTGCCTCCGGGCGCCTGGGTGGCTCAGTTGGTTAAGCGACTGCCTTCGGCTCAGGTCATGATCCTGGAGTCCCGGGATCAAGTCCCGCATCGGGCTCCCTGCTCAGCGGGGAGTCTGCTTCTCCCTCTGACCCTCTTCCCTCTCGTGCTATCTCTCATTCTCTCTCTCTCAAATAAATAAATAAAATCTTTAAAAAAAAAAAAAGAAAGTGCCTCCAAAAATTTTAAAGAAAGAGAGACTTATAAATGTACAAAATAAGGGTTGATACGATGAAGGGATGGAATATGACTGTAAAGATGAAAATTATAAAAAATGTTATAAAAGGAATTGGTAAGATAAGAAATTGTTTGAAAAAAGAAAGAAGAGGACTTAAAAATAAAAGAAAGAAAGAAAAAAAAGGGGGAGAGAATGTGATCAGGCAGGAGACTAGTACAAAGCCATATGCTAGTTTTAGGGTACATTTTGATCTGTTAGAAGAAACTGTATCTCAAAATTTTAAAGAGAGAACAACTTATATATATATGCCAAAAATAAGGGTAACTACTATGAAGGGATAGAATATGACTCTAAAAATGAAAAATAAAGATTTTTAAAAAAGGGATTGATAAGATGTTGGTTGAAAAAGGAAAAAAGAGAAATTCAAAAAAAAAAACAAGACAACTTTGAAAGACTATAAAATCATGGTAAAAATGCCATGAATTCTATGTGCAGTATTCCCCTAGCGCTGGAGTTCTGCTGTTCTCATTTATCGGTAAACTTGGTCTTGGCTGGCTGTTTGTGGTGATCTTCTGTGGGAGGGGCCTGTTGCCATGGTTCCCAAATGTCTTTGTTGGAGGCAGAATTGCCCCGCCCTTGTTGGTCTGGGCTAAGTAATCTGCTCGGGTTTGCTCTCGGGATCTTTTGTTCCCTGCAAGCTTTCGGTGCAGCTTTGGAGGACAAGAGTGAAAATGGCGGCCTCCCAATCTCCGCCCCGGCGGAGCCAAGAACTAGGCGCCCCGCTCCTCAGTGCGCCCCCAGAGAAAAGCAGTCAATCACTCCCGTCTCCCCTGTCTCTGACCACACTTTGTGCTCACCCGGCCTGTGACCGAGCGTTTCTATCTCTGCCACCTGACCCCATCTGGAGTCTCCAAACCCAGCAGATCCCCACGGTGCACTCCTATGCCACTCCCAGGGGAAGAAGGGGAGTCTCCCCAGCTCTGCCGCTCGTTGGGTCCCTGCTGGAGGAGTAGTGGCCTGACTGTGTCACCGATCACAGTATGGCAACCCTGAGCTGAGAGCCCACGCCTCGGCTCTGTCTCTGCAGCCGGCTTCCCCGCTCCGATACCTGGGAGCTCTGCCACACTCAGGCACCCCCGGTCTTTCTCTGACCCTGAGGGTCCTGAGACCACACTGTCCTGCGAGGGTTCCACCCCCTGCTTAGCCACTGGAGCGACGTCCCTCAGCGGAGCCGACTTCTAAAAGTTCTGATTTTGTGCTCCGTGGCTCTTATCACTTGCCAGAAGTGGCGGATGGAAGCCCCCTCCCCTGCCATCTGTCCTCCCAAATATCACCTTGGATTCACTTCTCCGCATGTCCTACCTTCCAGAAAGTGGTCACTTTTCTGTTCAGAGAGTTGTTGCTATTCTTTTCTTCGATCTCCTGTTGAGTTCGTAGGTGTTCAGAATGGTTTTATCCCTATCCAACTGAATCTCTGAGACCAGACGAAATCCAGGTCTCCTACTCCTTTGCCATCCTGCTCTGCCCCTGCTCCCCCCAAATTTTTAATGTTATTTGTAAAGAGGCTGTGAAGTCACCCCTTCCTTATTCTGAGCAAGCCCCACTATACACCCTGCTATGAGGGGTGTGAACACTGGTCATGTTATTCATTAAATTAGTCATCCTGATAATTATAGGAGTTCAAAAATAACTACTAATCAGCCTGAGTAGAGAGCTAATCCTAGGATTCATTGACATGCATCTAAGATAGGCTTGTTAATTCTGCATACACGTTTAAAGGAAGTTATATATAAAAAAGAAGAGATATATTCCCTTAGGGCTCTCGATAACCTTATATGGCATTAGAATGGCAGTTTAACATCCCTCCCCTCAATGTTTAAAACTGCATGTGAGACTAGATGGTAAGACATTTGAAGTCTCTATACATAGGGGATTTTTTTTCCCCCGTCTCTCAGTGTTCCATTGTCAAGTGACAGGTATGGGAGAGGCACTTGTCAGGAGACTGTAATTACAAAATAAAAGCACTAACAAAATCGGCTTATTTAAAAAAAAAAAGATGGGCGCGCATGAAATGCGTTATGACAATCCAGTAATTAACTGACCAAAGCCAGTGTTTTTCAAGTTTGAGCGATGGATTAGACTATCCCACATATAGTACTGAAGACCAAGTTGAAATGTAAATACTATTCACTTTATTAAGAGCTCTCTGATCTGGGCTGCTGGTATCACTAATGTTTAATTTGGTTTTGTATCTTCTTGGTGTCTTCCCAGTTTTGCTTTCAAATAACCAGATTATTAATATATTGTTTGTTTTTATTGACTAAATGATCTAATGCAACTGTTTTTTTTTTCTTTGTAGATGTTCCCACTTCTCATTCAGTGAGTAGTTTGGGACAGGAGTCACCTAAGATTCCTATTTCTTTTTCTGAGGGTCCCTGAATTGGGACGGTACTCAATGAGAAAGGAAGTGACGCCATGACGCCGTTACTTTATTTATCAATTGCATGGTCAGAATGATGACTGATTGACATGATTTGAAACTCAATCTGCCATATTCTATTCTCTTTGTCCATGTAATACTTTTAGATTGGCTTCTTACTGGGGAAGGGTTTCAACCTGCAACTTGGCAGTAGAGTGGGGCAACGGGAAGGATTGATTGATTACTAACTGTGTGCCAAGTACCAAGCTGAAAGTATTTAGAGTAGGGATTGTCAAACTTTTTCTGTTGAGGGGTATAAAGTGAATATTTTAGGCTTTGTCACAGGTACTCAACTCTGTCCTTGCAGCATAAAATTAGCTATAGATAATACTGAAACAAATGGCATTGTTGTGTTCCAATAAAAGGTGTTTGTTTTGTTTTGTTTTGTTTTTAATCAAAGCAGGCAGTGGGCTACATTTAGCTTGTGGGCTGTAGTTTGCAGAGCCCTGATTTTGAGTGTTGGGGCTGGAAATGTTGTGAGAAGTCATCCGCCATAGCCCAGGTGATTTCAAACCATGGCCCTTAGATCTCCAGGGTTTCCCCATGATGGATGGGCCTCTGCCCCATCTCTTATCTTCAACTGGACTAGTGTAGTCTTTTATCCATCTATATTGTGGGGTCTTTTCACTGGAGCAAAGATTTCTTAACTAGCTTTAAAAGTTTCAACCCTCTCCCAATTCTCATCCCACTTTATAAATTGAAGAATTGAGGTTGATGGAAGCTGTGCTTTCCCCCCATTAACTAACACATTTAGTTGTCAGAGCTGGGACTTCTACTCTGCACCAGAGGATCTCAGATTCTAATGCTGCCTCCATGCCATTTAACGTTCCCTTCTGAGGAATGATTTTTCTGTTCTTTTGTTTTTTGTAGCAGTCACTTACCAGCATCAGAAATTTGTGAACAGATTCAGTTTCAAGAGATTAGATATAACATTTCTCTAGAATGGAGGAGAACCCCAACAATTCTAGGTACAGTATCTTACAAAAGATTTTGAACTCCTACTCTGTGACCTTGTCCATGTGCAGTCCCATATGATCACATCCACACCTCAGATGGTGGTAAAAAAAGGTCTGTAATGTCATTTTCTAGAGGCTGGCGATAGCCAGTGTTTATTTTATATCATTCGCCTGCTTCATATAGATCCACCACCCAGCTCTTATGTTTCCATACAGACTCTCTTTGCTTCAAGTTACAAAATTGAATTTTAAACTAAATTAAAAAAAAAACACAATGGTGCTTTTGGCCTTGATGGAAGAAACTGTTCTGTGTTTCCCAGTTGCATGGCAGGGAAAACCTGAGGGCCAGAGCGCAGAGAGTTGTCTGGTTTTACACGCCCAGATCTGCCCTGCTTGGGACCTGGATTCCCACATCAGTGGAGGTCTAACGGGGGAAAGACAATCTCTTACCCCCTCCATACACTGACTCTCACAGGACAAAGCTTCCAAGGAAGGAAAAAACCCAAACTAATTTTCTTTTCCTTTTCCTTTTTCCTTTTTTTTCTCTTCATTTCTCTTTTTGAATGAGTGTTTTCACTTTCTTTTTTTTAATTTTTAAAAATTTTTAAATGTTTAATTTTTTAAATTTAAATTCAATTAGCCAACATATAGTACATCATTAGCTTTTGATGTAGTGTTCAATGATCTATTAGTTGTGTGTAACATCCAGTGCTCATCACATCACATGCTTCCTTAATGCCCATCACCCAGTTACCCCATCCCCCCACCCACCTCCCCTTCCACAACTCTCAGCTTGTTTCCCAGAGTCAAGAGTCTCTCATGGTTTGTCTCCCTCTCCGATTTCTTTCCATTCAGTTTTCCCTCCCTACAATTTTCACTTTGTATCTCTTCTTTTGAATACAATTATAATGGAAACTTAAACAAAGGTCATTTCAGAAAAGAAATAGAAGGGTTTTACTCAGTTAAAGCAAATATTCCTCCTAAACTTTTAGGTTATTTCTGTATATATGGTTTATTTTGGAGAGATGACAGGAGATAAATAACTTCTATTCGAGATAACCAATGATAAATCCCCACGTATAAAAAGATCATTGATTTATAGATATAAATTTAGGTTCTTTTCTACTGCTTTATTTGTTGGCACAGAGAATATGGTGTTTTAATTAACATCATCTGATTATTGTATTTTGTTGTTTTAGATGTGAAGCATCACTTTGAGGACTATATGTAAGAAACGTATAAAAGCCATCTTGATGGAATTCCACTCGTGTGTGTGTGTGTGTGTGTGTGTGTGTGTGTGTGTGTGTATTTTCTCAAGGAAGTAACATTCGTGAAACAATCAGGGTTTTTATTTTGCTGGATCATTTTAATAATTTATTTGTTTTAAGAAAACAGCATCATTTATGTGGGAGTAATGACAGCACTTGTGAGAGAAATTTTAAATGTTTTCCTGATGGCTTTTTTTATATGGCTTATTGTTATTTTTAAATAGACTTTTAGTTCTGGAAGAATTATAACAGCATTATAGAAAGTACTGAAAGCAGAGGGAAAATACCACCTATATGACTTAGGAAAGATAAACTTGGATATTTTCAGTTTTCTCCTAATTCTAAATTTTATAGAGTTCTCTGTTTCAGAATTCCAGAGAACTTGGTGAACCTTGAGTATTCCTAGCCTCCTACCTGCCTTAAAGTCTGATGCATCTCAAGACTGGTGGATAAATAAGAATTTAGGTAGCTGAGAAGAAGGGAAAGGGCAATCTAAATCTGGAGGGTGGGGAAGCAAATGGACCAGCCTGGACAGAGGACAGAGCACGACAGATTTGGCAAACAGACAGAAGTTTCATAGAGCTTCTCTATGAAAAGAACAGAGGGTCCCTGGAGTGGAGTGGAGTGGAGTGCCAGGAGTGAGGTTGGAAAGAGTTTTGAATCAGGTTATGAATGACCTTAAATGTTCTGCTGAGGAGTTGAGGTTTTTCCTGTTAGGCAGATATGGAGTGAAACTCCCATCAGAAGGACCTATTGGAGTCCCTACTTAAACTCATCAAGACTGTGGAACAAAGAAGTAGATCAGTGGTTATGACCAGTCAAGGAGAAGTATCATTGCAGCTATGGGGTAGTCATAAAAGAAGATGTCTCTTTCCTTCTCCTTCTTCTCCACTTCACCACCATTTACAAAGAAAGTGGGAATGTGAAAGAAACTTCTGGCACTGCCTACCTCCTTCCTTTTCAGGATCTTGAGCCTCCATTTTAGTGTGTAGTGAGGAGGAAAGGAAAAGAGGCTGGCTTGGGAGCAAATATGAAATTGATGCTATGAAACAAACAGGACTGAGCCTAAAGGACCAACCTGAGACTGTTTTGATAGGTGACCAACAAGTTACACAATCAGACTTCTAGTCAGGGAGCAACAGGAATTCTATAGAGGATAGTTGGTGGCAATTCCTGGAAAAGATAAAATCAGTTCACATTTATACTCCCATGAATGGAGACCCCTTCCTAAATGTGTTGTTGTGCATACTAAGAAATTTAAGAAAAGCAAATGGAAAGGGATTTTTAGAAGTGGATAATTGTTGAGATTTCTGTATTCTCATGAGATAACTGTTTCTAGAGCTAAGTGAAGATTTTTAAAAATCAAGATAATATGGTTACTTATTATGCAGAAGATTCTTCTGCATTTTGCTCAATTTCATAGTGCAATAATGTGATTTTGTTGTCTTAAGAACTTAATAATTAAAAAAGAACACTCTTTCCCCATTGAGTTGAAATGAATGTTTTTAGTCTTATCAATTTTTCCTATTATAACTACTAACAGACCACAGCTCCCTCCCCTGCCCTTACCCCTCAACCTGATGAACATTTCAAGTGCATTTCTCTGTGGAGAAAGTCCTTTAATGGTTGTAATCTATCAAGAGGTTCTTTTGAGATTATTACAAAGAAGTATTGTTGATTGATCAAAAAATAGAAGAAAATAGGAGGGAACAAAGAAGACACTGTGAATGAAGCAAGTGCCTGGTGGGTTAAGGATTCAGTGGTCAGGGTTGACCAGTGCTAGGAGAGAGGCTTCAGTGGGGAGGACTCTGTCACTTGTTTGATACTGGATCCCTAGATGGCACAGTTGACTGAGGGAGTTGTCTATGGCTAATCTGCATTTTATTAACTTTAATTTTAAGGGAGAGAATGCATTGGAGAGGCAGAAAGAGCTAGAGATGGGAAAAGGGTGACTCAGTAAGTGATTTTGTTTTTTGAAGGATCGAGATTTATTTATTCAACACACACATGCAGAGGACTAATTTTTTATTTAAATTTTTACAAAAAGGGAGATTTGTATCACCACCTTTCATGAAAAAAAAGCATCAGTCATTATAAGTGGAAGGTTTACATTAATGCATGTTAAAATATAACATGTTATTAGAATGAAAATAGTCTAGGCTCTGCCTAAAATCATCTCTGGTCCCCCCAGTGTGGTACAATCTCTGTGAGAGAATTCCTTTTATTAGCTGACATAATGCAGCTTTAAAAAAAAATGGTATTAATCTCGATTCTATTGTCATCTAATTTGGAACAAAGGCATTAAGTCCAAAGTTAGATTCATCAATCATAACACAGGAAATGTTACTGACATCCATTATGAACTCCACAGTTGATTAGTTCCCTTGATTAAATAGTGGTGCAGCTGATAGGAAAACAGGAGAGGAGCCTGCCACTCTTGCAAAGAGAATTCCCAGCTCCGAGTCCCTATGGAATTGAGAAAAGAGAAGTGGTAGATAGCAGGCAAAAGTAGGGCTGCTTCAACAGTAACTTGGTACTCTCCAAAACCTCAATCCCATGAGTGGGCTCCAGAGATACTGCTCAGTTCCCTTTTTACATACCCAAGTGTGGCTTTCTCTCTCTCTCTCTCTTTTTTATTGGCAGGTGGAGTATGTATGTGGGGGTAAACTTAGCTGTGTAGCTAGATAATCTTAGCTAGAAAAGTAAGACCCTAAGTTAAAAAAAATAATCACAGCATCTGATGTGAATAATACCTGAATTCTGACATTAACCAAATGCCACCTTTTTGGACAGCAGCATAGAAATAATGTCAAAATGTTCTGCCATTTTTTTTTTTTTTTTAAACAGCAGTTTTCCTGAGAGATTGGAAAAACAGGAGGAGGCACACTGATGACATTTTGATTACAGGCCCTTTTTGGAAAGGCATTGTGGAACTTTCTGCTTAACCAAGTTGAAAAAAACCCCTGCCACCTCAATCTGCATTCTTTTTAAAAATTTATCTTTATTTTTATCTAAGTAAATGGCAAAACTTTCCAGGGGTTGTTTGCAGAAATTGTAAAATGTTTCAGTGGCAGTTAATGAACTTACTTTGAGACAGCTAGCTGGTTGTTAATAATACTGCTTCACGACTCAGCCTCATCTGTAAGGCACTGAACAAGAGGCTGCTGTGCCTTTCATTCCCCCTTCAACCTTCTCTTTGAATGCTTCTTGATCTCCACTGTATGATTGCTCCTCTCTTCTTAACTCTCAGGACTTTTTTGGTACCTCTCCTATGTCCTATCCGTGTTAGCTTTGGTCTAAAATTATTTGTTAATAGCTTACAAAGTTCTTCGAGGTTAGCACTTTGGATTTTGTAGGCTAATTGAACATTTGGTGAATGAAATAAATGGATGCTTGGAGAGGGATGGATCAATAATGGATGGATGGATGGATGGATGGATGGGAGGATGGATGAGTCAGTGGAAGAAATTGAAAAATAGTTGTGATTTCTATAATATTTGACAGACTGAGAGACTTTGACATCTTTCTATAGACCTTGAGGATGGTTTAATGTATAATGGTATTGCTTAAAAAATAAAATAAATATAATACTTTATATTTTATTTATGTAAAATAAATTTATTTTTTATTTAATTTTTAATTTATTTTTGTAAAGATTTTTATTTATTTGAGGGAGAGAGAGAGAGAGAGCATGAGCAGGGGGAGTGGGAAAGGGAGAGGGAGAGGGAGAAGCAGACTCCCCACTGAGTGTAGAGTCCAAGGGTTTGGGGGTCGATCCCAGGACCCCGAGATCATGACCTGAGCCTAAGTCAGCTGCCTAACCGACTGAGCCACCCAGGCACTCCTCAATTTAATTTTTTAAAATAAAAATTGTGTCTTTTGCTTTATTCTACATCTTTTTCCTATGATCTACCTTTGCTTTTCTTTCAGAATTCAGGTATGATATTTGCTATAACTTCACATATGGACTGATTAGAAAAGAACTAGAGGGACAGTTTTATTTCAAACTTATGACTTTTTTTTATCACATCTTAAGATGTCACATAAAAATTTTACAGGACAGTATTGATAAATTGTAACAATATAATAGCCAAAAGCCTTTTTCATTTTTTTCCTCCTTCTTCCTTCTTTGTATTTCTGACTGTCCCTAATACTTATGTTAGAGGGTTGAAAAAATTAAATTTTCTCATTTTTTCCTGTATCCTTTTTTAATAGAAAAAATGAGAGGGTAATTAAAATTTACCCCGAAGCTACAAAATAAAAATGATTTATCTTCTAAGCACCTCTATAAGGGTTCCTTGAAATTAAATGGACTGTCTTGAAAACAGGATACTAAACTTAATGCCAGTTTCCTATTCATATATAGATGTAATATCAATCGTGCCTCCTATTATTGCTTTTTTAAGTGTTTTGTTGCTCTAAAAAGCATGCTTCAAACATATTGTCATCTAATACAGTGTGTGTAAGAGAAAACAACAAACAGTGGTTGATTTGGGTAGATATGGATGCTAAATTTTTTTCTTTGTATTTTCAGGCTTCCATTTGTATTAAAAGTATGATCTAAAATATATAAATATCTATTTTTGGTATGTACATCTGACCATACAGCACTGTATCAGTGTTTGTATATTTTAGAGGCAACAAATTAGAAAATGAGGTGGCATGAGAATGTGTCTGAGGACCTTTAAAAAGATTTATTCACTGTCACTATTATAACTGTAACGAGCCTGTGAACATATATGTAGTTCATGGCCAGAGTGGTATTAGGTATTGGTCAGAATAAGGATAGGCTATGCTACAATAAATAAACCTTGACATCTCAGTGATGTAACATTTCAAAGGTCCAATCATTTCATCATTTCTCACTCTGGTAGCCTCTTCCATCTTGTTAACTGTGATATCTAGAATATGTGGTTTATAGATCACCAGGGAGGGAAGAGGGAGTTGGAAAAGACACATCACCTCTTAGTTGCATTACTCCAGAAGGGATATATACCATTTCCACTTATAATTCATTGACAAGAGCTAGTTACATGGTCAGAACCCTTAGTTCAAGAAGTCTGGGAAATGCAAGGAAACCCATGACATATTTGGTGAGGTTGTCTTTGCCACACCTTACATTCAGGGGAGCACAATCCAAGCAGGGATTCTGATTTCAACCTGCACCTTGTGTAGAACATGGAGGGCACCCTACTCCTGTGTCATTTCATAGCTTCTGAGTCCAGCAACATTTGGGGACTACTAACTTATACCCAAGCAGAGTTCTCTTCCTCATTTTAGATATTCTGTCCCTACCACACACCAACCATGTAGAGGAGGGGTGGGAGGAGCTGTGGTGTAGTGCATCATTAACTCTCAATCTTTTCTTCACAGGAATCAGTGTGTATGTGGGTGTTTTTTCTTTTATTGTTTTTGTTTTGTCTTTTTTTCCAAAGATTGAAAGAAGATCTGTGACAAGTATCCTTTGTACAGGGTGTAGAAAGGAAAATAACTAAACCAGGATCTTCTTTTGCTGTCAGGGAGAGGGGAAAGATACTAACTCCAATATGTTAACAGTTACTCCATATCACTATCAACAAATTTATGCTCCTTCCACCCATCTACCCATCCACTTACCCCATCCATCCACCCACCCATCCATCCATCCATCATCCATCATCCATCCATATTTAGTGGTACCAGGCCCAGTATAGGGCCCTTGAAAGTGAAAGAAGAATCTCTTAGACCTGGTTAGCCTTTTCTGATGACCTTTCTCCTTGGATAGATAGATAGTTTTTTCCATCATATATATTTTTAAACATTTTCAGGTGTTAACAAGTGCTGGATTTGATGTATGTGAGGCACATGAGTGGATGCTTCTCTCACCTGGCCCTGGGAGGCCAGTTTGGCCTGGACCTGAGTCTGTAGCTAAAAGAATCACTTCTTAGCCTTGTGCACAGCTCTCTCTACCCTGAGGTCTGTGCATCCAGGAAGTGAGTGATTCTGATTGTGGCCTCTAGATGACCATACCAACAGTCAGTGCCAAGGCTACTTTGGGGGCTTGCTTTGCTAGGGAAAAAAAAAAGATCCTATTTGATTCAAAATCATCTATAGCTGTGAATAGGGATTATTATCTCAAAACAGTGTGCTTCACTTCTGGTTTCTTCATGTGACTCTCTTACTTCAGGCTGCTTCCTAAATATAGGTTTTCTTACAAGTAGCCTCTTGGCCATCCTTCCTCTAGTCCGAACCAAGCTCCTACCTTCTCATCACTGGTTCTCTCCCCTCCATGTCTCCATCCTCTGTTTCCCCTCACGTTCCAGGCCTGCATTCTCAATTTCTACCTGGAAATCTCAACAGGATGTCTTACACACTTCAAGCTCAGTATGCTCCAAAAGAAATTAACCTCTCTTAATTAATGGTACTGTATGTTCTCACTCAAACCCCAAATCGCAGAGTCAAGATCTAACTTTTCCCCTTCCCTCCTCTTCCCACTCATAGGCCAGTACCCTATCATTCTTTTCTCCATGATGCTTCTTCCAACTGTCATATTTTACTTTCGTTTTGAGACCTTCATTTTTTCTCCCCCATATGCTTTGATTGTTTAACTCCTCGCTCTGTATTTTATTTTTGATTCTTCCTGTTATCTTCCTAGAGTCCAGCCAATGACATTTCTAAAACATAATACTTCTCTGAGATAATATTTTGAAGGTTCTTTTTACCCTCCAAATAACTTCTAGTTGCCAGTGTACGATCTAATGCCTAGTCATCTGTTTACAGCCTCATTTCCACTCTTAGAGACTTCAGCCAAATTGCATTACTTTCCCATCTCAGTCATGGCTCATGTAGTTTCTTCCCATATGGTGAGAATGTTACTCAAATCTCTGTGTGGAGACATTCTAGCTACTCCTTTAGTACCAGCAGTCTCTGCAGTAGGAATCAATCTCCTTTCCCCAAGTCATAAGTCGCAAGTATATTTCATCTCAGGAAGAAAATCTGGTTGATTAATAATAGTTGCCTGGAAGTTGTGTTGAGGATTCTGAGGTTGTATCTGGGGGAAAGATTGTCATGATCATTAGCAGTCTCTGTCTAGAGCAAGAGGAAGTGGAATTGAGACATGAGTTTCTTAGATGCCTTCTCTGATGTACCACTGTTGTTCTCTTACATACACAACATCACTAATGCTAACTGATAAGTCCTTTAGGGACATAAATAATATCCTGCTGAATTATACACACAACAACCAGAGCTTACTTTCACAATGTCCTATGATCATTAGACAATTCAAACATGTTTGTTAAATAAATCCCCTGATGCTGGAATATGCTGTTTAGTTACAGAAGATTGAAGAGCTGTGGTCAGGACTGTGATTACATTGATCGGGCAGCTGTGTTACATTAGATGTTTCAGTTTGTTAAGGAATCTGACTGTGCCAACATGAGAACTACTTATGCACAGTTAAATGAGAACACACAATGCTGGATAAATGGACAATATCCAGTACTCCAGTATTGCCTGTAACAGATTTAAACTTTCAAGTAGCACTGATGAATTCTATTTTTAGCCTTACTTTCACAGAACAGCAAAGCATGTCAGATTTTCAGTCCCTCAGCCAAAGTCAAAAGCCAAAGGCTGTCTTGAGACACATTCAAAAGGAGGGCGTTATTGACTTGGTGGTCCTTAAAATGCCCCAATCATTCAGACAATTAAATAATTGTACAAATAACTATAAAACTATAACTTCTCCTGTTTTTTCTTCTCTTAGACAAACATCCCAATTATATCAGTCATTCTTATGACATGATTTTGAGATACTACCTCATCTTGCTTTCCCTTCTCCAAATATCTTCCATTTATCTGGTGATATATCTAGAATTTGTGAATATTCTAGATGGGGTCTGACCAGCCATGATCAAGAACCCCTTCTCTGTGGTTCTATACTCTATATCTCTGTCATTACATCCAAAGGGCACATTTAATATCTCAGTGGCCACATTACATTGTTGCCTCATGAAACTGATGGACATCTGAGATTCCTCATCAGAAAATATCAGGGTTATTTCACTTTGGGTTGGTTAAACCTCTTTGTGTTTGTTAGAAAACCTATTTTGAGCTGGCCTAGCCATAAAAGGGACATAATTGGGTACCATTCTCAAAATATCCAGGGTGGTGAATGTTTGGTCTAGGGTATAAATAGCTTCATCAGGGTTCCATTTCCTTCTCTTCATCCTTCCCCTCCACTTCCTCCATTTTAGCTGCATTCTCAGATAACCTCTCCTCTCATGGGAGTAAAATGACTGCAGGAGCTCCAGCCTAAATCAGTTTCAGTTCAACTTCTACAGAAAAAGGAGAAAGCATCTCTTTCTGGCAAGTCCCACACAATTCCTGGAGTTTACTCTGAGAGGACAAACTTTATCATGTGGTTCCCTCTGAACAAATCAATGTGTCTTAGAGTATTCAGTGAACTGATTGGCCTGGGTCCCATGACCTGGTATAGGTACAGGTCTATATGGGGACTATATGTACTGCTTTCTCCTGCACTTTGCCACTCCAGTCAGAACCCTGAGATTTGCCCCCAAGACCCTCCACATGACCCTAGATGGGCACTCTATGTACTGAGATAGGGGGCCATCACTAAAAGGGAGGGGAGGATGCTGGGCAGACCCAAAATAGCAAATGCTCTCTGCAATACTATTATACTTTAAACTCTCTAAAGGCAGAGATTATGGCTTGTTAATTTTTTAACACCCTCCTCTAGCCTTTAACAAATTACACAATAAATATTCAAAAAACTAGTTATTGATTGAATGAGCCTGAACAAAGGGCTGCAAAATGAGTGAATTTGATATGGATGCTTGATGTTAAGAATATCTTTGTCCCTCACTTATTGCATTGTAAAATATAGACTAACTTGTGTTATTTATGTTTATGTAAAGGAAAATGAAAGTCTTAAAAAGCTTGATATGTCATTACAGGGATAGTTTTGCTCAGTAGTACCAGTGAGGAGAAATAATACAGTTTAAGTACAGAGAAAAGGGGACGTTTTCTTCTAGGACAAATGAAAACAGAGCTTGACTGACAGTCTAGTAACATTAATAATACCTTGAAGGTAGAGAGCTGCTCTTATTTTAAACATCCCAGAGCAATTCTATCAGAAAAATAAATACTCTCTGTTCCAAATTCAGACACTTTTAGTTACCTTCAGTTAAGGCAATTGTTGTCTAACAGCCACATGGCAGCTCTATTTAACAAGCATGTTTCAATTTCTACATAAAATTGCAATCTTCCATAACACCAATACCATCCCCTCCTTCCACTGGGGGTAATTTATTTGACATGGTGTTGTTTCTAATGCTGTAGATACCCCTATCCCCTTGCCTCTTTACCATTTCAGTACACTCTGGTCTGATTTCCAGTTGCTATTCCTGCATGCCTGGCAGGCTGGGAGGGCCAGATAATTAACACCTTAGGGAGCATCCCTCAACCAGTGACTGATCAGAATCAGTGGATAGAGCCTTGGGAGGGCACTTCCTGGCCCCTTTGAGATGACTTGGAGACATGTTCTGAACTGTATCTCAAGGATCCATATCAGAACTAAGTGCCTGTTACCTAGCCTTTTAAGTTGCCTGATTATACACCTTTTACTTATTATATACCTTCTCTGCTTTACTTCCTCCTCCTTTTCTGATATTTCTCAAGATTACTTCCCAAATAAACTGCTTACATTGCAGTCTTGTCTCAGGGCTGCTTTTTGGGTAACCTAAACTATGATGCTTATTGTCAAGGAAGGAAAGTTATTTTCACTCCTCAGAGGGGAGTAATTAAAGATCCTCATGTCATTAGGCAGATGTCAGAGTTTAAGACTGGGGCCCTTGCTCTGTGTGGGTAGTATGTGGCTGTTCTGAGAACATGCTGCCTTACTGTGGTTTACTGGGGGTGATCTCAGGGAAAGAACTGCTTTTCTCTAAAGCATGAGAACCTAGAGCAACTGCAACAGTCAACCCATGTCCTTGGATGGATATTCCTAGGGAGGAAGTCCAACCCCAAGAGGAGTGTGGTCCCACCATTTCAGAATCCACTGGAAAGTAAAATGGAATAAAGATTTTGGAAGTGGTAGGATGTCATGTGGAGGGCCTTGGATGCAAATCTGAGAGGTCTTATTGGAGTGGCCAAAGTGTGGGAAAAGACAGTGGATTGAGAAGACAGAGAAAAATTAGGGAGGGAAGATAAGGAAGGGTAGACTAACTTTTTCATCATTTGGGGAGTGCCAGTGAGCAGAGGATGTGGGTTGGCATAGTAATAATACCTAACTCTTGAGCTCTTACTGCATCACTTGTCAGGTACTGTTCTAAGGGCTATGCATTTTCACAACCCCATGATGTAGGTTCTTTTTATTATCCCCATTTAGTTACAAGGAGATTGAAATGCATGTAGGGTACTTAGCTTGCTCAAGAGCTCAGAGCTGTAAAGCACAGAGCTGGGTGTGAACCCAGGCACTCTAGTCTTGGAGACCTGGCTCTGACCCAGGGGTTAGCAAATTTTTCCTGTAAAGGGCCAGATAATATTTTAGGCTTTATGGTCTATACAGTCTCTGTTGCAGCTACTTAACTCTGCCTTTGTAGCATGAAAGCAGCTATAGATAATACCTAAGCAAATGAGCAAGGCTGTGTTCCAATAAAACTTTATTTGTGAAAACACAGGTAAGCCAGAGTTGGCTGTAGTTTGCTGAGCCCTGATCTAACTCCACTGTTTAACATTTTAGTATAAAAGGTTGTTTTGGCCAGAGGAGCCTGGTCATGTGCTTTTTTGGCATGGGTTTTGTGACAAGCCATGCCTCACATAAATGTCTTTGTGATGGAATATCATGGGGTGGGGGGAGAGGCTGGGAGGTTGAGGGGAGTGGGGGGATAGTGTAGGAGCTAGGTTGGAAGGAAAAGGAAGGGGCAGGGATAGAAACTGAATGTCTAAGCTCAGTAATTTCCTGGGAGATGGAGGTGGGAGAGAGAAGCACTAAATTCTGACCAATATTGTAGGGCAGCTGTAAGTAGAAGGAACAAGTTTAAGAAATGCTATAAAACTCAACTTTATAGGATTCGGGCTTTATAGCATATGTTATAGCAGCCACATTGAATAAATGTATGTTTTTCATTAGATTTTTAGTACACATTTAAAGCACATTAAGGCACACACAGCTATCAAAGAAGAAAAAGTAGAGAAACTTTGGCTTCACAAGTAATCACATCAATTTTAAGGACGGCTGTATTTTATGAAGACAGAGAAAGATGCATGGCTGTTGTCCCTCCCAGTTTTATACTAACTCATTCTTCTTCAGGGAACAATATTAATAGATGTTTTGCTACATTTATCTCCTGTTGAGGGAGCATTTCCCCTTTTTTTAAAAAAAAACAATATCATATTGTGGATGATTATTCACTTGCCTTTGAGTTGTAGGTAATTGGTTGGCATTCTCAGTCTGTAAAACAACCTGCTTTGTTGGGATTTGAAAAAAGAAATTGGAAACCATTTCAACCAATTGTAACATGAAATTATTTCAGGCTCTGAGAAGCCATCTGATATCCAGTGGCATTTGACGATACTTTAATTCTTAGCCACTGGGGTTGGGCAGAGTTGGATAATGAATCATAAGGGACAGCAGGACCACCATGTATTGTAAGGTTGTGTGTTACACAAAAGCCCCTGGGGCTGAAATGAAGCCTGTGCTCTCTCTCCCAAGCTCCGTGCCCTGTGTCTGCCTGAAGGAAGTGGCAGTTTTATCTTCACACCAATGTACTGTCCATTTGCAAAGCCACGGCCTTTGGGGCCACCTTTGCTCAGAAGGGGTGACTTATTCTAGTTTGCGTTCACCAAGGGTGGGAAAGTGGGGGAGCTTTGCAAATTCTGTGTCAACACATTTAGGATACCATTGCTGGTAAGATGCACCACTATTTTATGTACAACTAAGAAAGATAAGATGCTGCCAATCAAATCTTGAGAGGACATTGATTATAAGACATGTCAACTTCAAGGATGTTAAAAAGTAAAAAAGATGCAATGCAGTAATTTGTTCAATGGGTGCACCTTTCTTTAGCACAAAGGTGTCAGTTGAACTGGCTGTCACCCTATAAGAATGTGTTATGTGTGTCCTGGGAAGGTTTCCACTAGGTTTTGTCTATTTCCTGTGATAAACAGTATCACCAACCTCTATGCTTTCCTGGAGGATGTCAATTGGTCAGAATTCTAATAGAAGTAGAGATGTAGAATGTTAGGGTGAGATTGTCCTTGGGGAACATCTCGATTCTCAGTTGGGGACATTTTTTTTTTTTTTTTTTTTTTTGCCCTCCAGGAGACATTTGTTAATATCTGGAGACATTTTTGGTTGCCATAACTGGCGTGGGATGTTACTGATAGCTAATGAGTAGAGGCCAGAGATGCTGCTAAATATCCTAATGCATAAGACAAGGTCCCCATGGAAAGGAATCATCTGATCCCAAATGTCAGAGTGCCAATATCGAGAATCCCTGATGTGGTGGGACCATGTATAGCATGAGAACCTGGACATTAGAGTCAGGCAAACCTGGGTTCAAATCCAGTTTTATGCATAAAAGACTGTGTGGTCTTTGATAAATTAATTAGTTTTGCTAAGCCTGTGTTTCTTTTTCTATAAAATGGAGATCATAGTCTTATTCATTTATTAGAGAGAGACACACACACACACACAGAGTGCAACATGGGATGGGTGAGGGGCAGAGGGAGAGAGAAACTCAAGCAGACTCTGCACTGAGCATGAAGCGTAATGTGGGTCTTGATCACACGATCCTGAGATTACAACCTGAAGGGCTGCCAAGTATTAAGTGAGATAATTAAGGCATAGGTTGTAAAGATAGTAGCAACACTATCTCAGTCCAAGTGCAGCACTAGGTACCTTTGTCTATACAACAGACCTGCGGTGCATGGGCTCTGGGTGAATGGACACCCTCTTCTGGCCCACGACTGGACAGAGCAACAGAGCACAGAGCATGCAGCAGTGTGGTAGTTGAGTACAGGAGAAAGGTTTCTGGAGGTGCTTAGGAAAGTGCTCCAGTCCTCACAGTTGTGAGGAGTCTTGGAGCAGCCACCCCATCAAGCTCAGGGCCCAGGAGTACCTCCGTGTGAACTGTGGCCCTCACTTCACATTTTCCCGAATGCTGTTGTATAGGAGGCAATACTCGATAGTGGTAAACAGATCACAGGCTGTGTTGTCACACTGCAATTTCAAATCCTGCTTTGGCCACTTACTAGATCTGTGACCTGAGCAAGTCGCTACAACTTTCAGGGCCTCTGTTTCCTCATCTGGAAATTAGGATCTATCTCATAAGGATGTCAAATTGGATGTCAGAGGATTAAATGAGATATTGTTCCAAGGTCCTGAGCACAGTACTCCATAATGTTCACTCCTCCCTTATTTAATATCATTATCATCATTATTATTGAATTTATTCCCAGCAGAAATGGTAAAACAAAGAAGCACTCTAGACTCATTCAAACCAGGACTGAAATCCTTCCTATGTTCCTGTTCACCAGCTGTGTGATTGTAGGCCAGTGACTTTGTCACCTGAGCGCATTTTCTTACCTATGTAACAAGAAAAATGATACCTGCCCTACAGAGTCATTTGAGGATTAAGCCAGTTAACATTCAAAAATGCTTGGCATGTTTGACACTTACTAAGTCCTCATTACCTGTTTGTTCCCTTCCCTTCCTACCTCCCTCCGCCACTACCTCATTGTCCCCAGAGGTGAGTCTCCAGCTCACCTGCTCGAGATCATGTAGTTAGAAAGGAGTGGAGCCAGCCTCAAACTTGGATTTGGTTGGACCTATCTCTCCTGCTCTTCCCATCCAATTATACCTTCCTATTGTATGAAGAATAGGGGGGTGGAGGAGGACAGATTCCACTGGGAAGATTGGTAATGTGTGGGAGGCTCCAGAAAGGGACACCTGAATTCTGAGATGCCTGGCTATGTCCCCTAGCTCCTCCCCATGAAAGTGGTAGATGCAATAACAGCACTATCCATACATTGCTCGTCTACTATTTCATTTGCTTTTTGCAATCACCCTGGGAAGGTGGTCCCAGCACATAGTATTGTGCCCATTTCCCAGAGGGGGAAATGGAGGTATCAAAAGGGCAAGTAACTTGCCCAGAGTGGAGTTAGATCGCGGTATGTCTGGTCCGGTGTACTTTCCACGGCATTTAGGTCACTCTCCTTACTTTCTTGTACTTGCCTTCTTTTAACTCTCACCTCGTGATCCCCCTCCCCCCCCCATGCTCCCCCCCCATGCTAGCCCCAGCTGTAGATGTGTCACTTGGAGGATGATCGAATCTACCTAAGCCTTGGCATCACAGCAAATAGGATCAATTTATTACACTTACTCATTCCAAATTCTACATTGACATAGCTGTAAATTGAACAGTAACAAAGACCAAATAACCTGACAGTCAAGACAATTGAAGTGCTTGAAGTCAGACGTGCAAGGAGTAGACAATCTAAGAGCAAGAAATCTATAGCTTGATCCTTAGAAACTGCATTTGTTGTCTACTCTTCACTGTGACCTAAAGCCTTGTCAGGGTCCAGGACTGAACTGGCTGTGTGGGAGCTGAGGAATTCTGTGAGTAGGCAGACTTTGAGTTTCTACTGATCAGCTAAACCTGACTTAAGCAAAAATGGGAATTTATTGGGTCACATAACTGGAAGATCTAGAGGTACCACTGCGTTCAGATATGGCTGGATCCAGGAGTTCAAATATGGTCATCAGGAAATGTCTCACTCTTTGAGCTTTGTTTTTCTCTGTGTTCTCTTTTCAGTCAAGCCCTCCATAATGGTGACAAAGGTAATCATCAACAGCTCTAGGCTTATAAACTACCAGCATAGTAACTCTGTCAGGAAGAGTATCCTAGTTCCAAAAAATCTAGCAAAGATTCTTAGTTTTCTCTTCTTGGCATAGGTTGGGTCAAAAACCTGTCCAGAACCAGTGTAGGCTGGAGATGTGTGCTCTCATTGGCTACATCTGAATTATATGGTTGTCCTTGAAGATGAAGAGATGGGGCCTTTTGACCAGAAAAAGGATGATAAACATCCCTCAAATAGCAGATGGCCATTTTAATATTCCCAGCCTCAGTTTCCTTAACATTACTTTTACAGATTATAGCCTGATATATCCTGCTTGAAAATGTTTCTTATCTGGTCTTACCTAATTTCCTGAGGAAAAAATTAAGGAAACTAGATAAAACTCTCTCTGCTTTATTGACATTATGTCCTCAATTTGCATGATATAACATCACTAGTTCCTTTTTGATCCAGAATTAAAGTTGAAGCTACTGTTTCCCGAATGTCTATCATGTGCTGAAAACTGGGTTTGATGCTCATAGTGGGGATTTGGTGTTTGCCTCCCCAGAGGCCAAACTTTTCTCTTCTAGAAATGGTCCCCAATGTTTGATTGGAGAAAAACTCCTCCCACACCCTCTGGTTGGAATTCCACCTCAACTCCATGAATAGAGTATGGGATAGGGATTTTCAACCAACCAGAGTATCACATTTCCTTATCCATAGAGACTGGGTCAGGATGATCATGTGATCTAAGCCAGGCCAATCAGAAGGAATTAGGTAACTTTCTGTGAATCAGTGGGACTATAGGTTCTATCTTTCCCATTGGATTTAGGGAAGGGGGTTGAGATGGAGGCTGCTGTCCATTTCTAGGGGAAAATATGAAGTCTGGTATAAAGCCAGAGTAGCAGAAGGCAGATCCAAAATGGAGAAAAATGGTGGCCTGATCACACTGATTGCAATCTGAATCTAGCATTATTTGAACCAGAGCTGTCTGGCCTATCATTTATTTGAGCCACGACATTCCATTCATTGAGGTGGGTCGTCTCCTCCTCTCCTTCGTCTCCTTTTAGATTTTATTTATTTGTCAGAGAAAGAGAGAGTGTACAAGCAAGGGGATCAGCAGGCTGAGGGAAAAGCAGACTCCCCACTGAGCAAGGAGCCTGATGTAGGGCTCGATCCCAGGACTCTGGGCAGATATTTAGCTGACTGAGCCACTCGGGCATCCCAAGGTGGGTCTTCTGTAATTTTTACTACAATGAAGTTTTGATGTGCCTGAGTCCAGCAGCTCTAGCAGTGTCAACATTTGAACCCAAGCTTGTTGAATGCTACTTTGAAATATGTCAGATTGCTTTGAAATCATTTAAAAAACTTTTAACTCATTTCAAATCATGAAACTGAGAAATAGAGAGCATTATATTCTCTCCTAAATTCATGTATAACCTGACTTTTCTTGTCCACACGCCCTATGCTGTAGCTTGACTTTTTTTTTTTTTAAAACATCTCCCGACCCATTTTTCTCTTGGATATTTTTTGTTTTTGTTGTTTTCATTTTTTAGCCACTATAGTGAGGTATGGTTGATGGGCAGTAAACTGTACACATGTAAAGAGTATGATTTTATACACCTAGGAAATTATCATCACCATCAAGATAACAAATATACATGTCACCCCAAGTTTCTTCATACTCCTTTGTGATCTTTCCCCCTGGCTTCTCCTGCACCCCGTCCCAAGCAAAGTGGTCTCCTGTTTGTCACTATCAACTAGTTTGCATTTCCTAGAATTTTATATAAACTGAATCATACAATATGTACTCTATCTGGTCTGTATTCTTTTAAAATACTCATTTTGGCTTATTTAAAATAATAAGTTTTATCCACTATGTAGTGTATGTCAATAGCTCATTACTTTTTATTGCTAAGGAGTATTCCATTGTGTAGATATACCACAATTTGTGTATCCATTCACATGGGTTGTTTCAATTTTTTTTTTTTAAGATTTTATTTACTTATTTGAAAGAGAAAGAGAGAGGCAGAGCACTAGCAGGGTGAAGGGCAGAGAGAAAAGCAGACTCCCTGCTGAGCAGGAAGCCTGATGCCCTGCGGGGCTTGATTCTGGGACTCTGGGATCACGACCTGAGCCGAAGGCAGACGCTAACTGAGCCATCCAGGGGCCCTGGGGTAGTTTCTAGTTTTTAATTATTACAAATAAAGTCATAATAAGCATTCACGGACAAGTTCGTGTGTAAGTATAAGCATATAAACTTTCATTTTGTTTGGGCAAATAGAAGGAATAGAACAGCTGGATAATATGATAAATGTATGCTTAACTTTTAAGAAACTCAGTCTGTTATCCTAACTGGTTGTATCATTTTACATCTTAGCCAGCAGTATGAAAGCTTCATTTCTTCCACATTCTTGTCAGCACTTGATATGGCCAGTCTTTTAAGTTTTACCTATTATACTAGGTATGTAGTGGTGTCTCATTATGATTTTAATTTGCATTTCCCTAATGACAGAGAATGCTGAGCATTTTTTCATGTAGTTATTTTCCATTTGCATATTTCTTTGGTTTGAAAGTGTCTGTTAAATTCTTCCTTCATTTTTTAATTGGCTTTTCATTTTTTATTGAGTTTGGAGAATTCTTTGTATATTCTGGAGACATGTTTTTAACGAGATACATTATGTAACAAATATTTTCTCCCAGTCTGTGGTGTGTCTTTCATTCTCTTTTCATTCAAAGAACAGAAATTTAATTTTGATAAAGTTTATCTTTTTATTCTTTCATGGGACATGCTTTTGGTGTCATATCTAAAAAAACTTTGTTTAATCTAAAGTTACAAAAGCATTTTTTGTGTGTGTGTCATATTCCAGAAGTTTTATGGTTTTAGAATTCACATTTAGGTCTAAGATCTATTTGGAGTTAGTTTTTGCATATTATGCAGGTGGCAAATGCAATTCAATGGATAAAGGATAGTCTTTTCAACAAATGGTGCTGGGACAATTAGACATTCATGCACAAACACCCCACAAAACTTTGATCTTTACCTGTATTAGTTTCTTAGATTTGCTGTATCAAATTACCATAACTAGGTGGCTTGTAACAATATAAACTTCTCTCACAGTTATGGAGGCTAGAAGTCTGAAATCAAGGTTTTGTCAGGGGTGGTTCCTTCTGGAAGCTCTGAGTGGGAATTGATTTCATGCTGCTCTAGCTTCTAGTGGTTGTCAGTAATACTTGGTGTCTTTTGGCTTATGGATGCATCTGCTTTCATCATCAGATGGCACTCTCCCTTTATGTCTTTCTGCATTTTCACATGCCTTTCCTATAAGGATACCAGTCATTGGATTTAAGGTCCACACTAATTCAGGATGACCTCATCTTAACTAATGACATCTGCAAGACCCCCTTCTCAAATAAAGTCACATCCATGATATAGGGGGAGGAGGATTAGGACTTTAACATATCTTTTTTAGAGATGCAGTTCAATCTATTAATAGATGCTGAGTTGAGTGTTTTGTAAATATAAATGTCAATTCTTGGTTGAGAGTGTTGTTCAAATCTTCTGTATTCTGTTGCAGATTTTCTGTCAGTTGCTCTATTGATTATTGAGAGAGGGATACTGAAATACCTGCCTGTATTTGTGAATTTATCCATTCTTACAGTTTTATCAATTTCTGCTGTTTATATTTTGAAGCTAATATTTACAAATTATTAGATACATAAACATTCAGGATTGTTGTGTCCTCCTGTTGAATCACCCCTTTATCATGATAAAAATGACATGTCATCTCTGATAATTTTCTTTGTTCTGAAATGTACCTTGTCTGGTATTCATAGAGCCATGCCAGCTATATTAGTGTTAGCGTGGTATATCTTTTTCCATACTTTTAATCTTTTTGTGTCTTTTTTATTTAAACTGTGTTTCTTGTACGTAGCAAATGATTGTGTCTTGCATTTTTGTCCAGTCTGACAATCTCTGCTTTTTAATTGGGATATTTACACTTAATGTGATTAGGTTTAAATTATTACCTTGCTGCTTCTATTCTGTTGATCCTGTTTTGTCTTTATTCTATTTTTCTTCTTCTTGTGGGTTAATTGAATACTTTTTTATATCCATTTTGTGTCCTTTGTTGGCTTCTTATAACTCTTTCTAATTTTTTCATTATGTGTATTAGAGTTCCTAGCATATATCTTGAACTTATCATGTTCTCCCTTCAAGTGATATTATTCCATTTCAAGTGTAGTAGAATCTTGTAGTAATATACTTCCATTTCTCCCCGCCTGACCTTTGTGCTATTATTGTCATATATTTTAATTTTACATATGTTATAAAAACCTCACACACTATTTTTGTTAAAATGATTACTTTCTTAAGAGATGTAAGTCATAAGAGAAAATCTTAAATGGGTTTACCCATGTGGTTATTATTTCTGGCATTTTTCCTTCTTTGTGCAGATTTGTATTTCTATCTGATATTATTTTTCTTCTGCCTGCAGGACTTTCTTTAACATTTCTTATAGTGCCTCTCTGCTGGTGATGAATTCTTTCTGTTTTAGTACATCTGAACACATCTTTATTTCATTTTATTTTTTGAAATATATTTTCACTTGGTGTACAATTCTATGTTTATGGTTTTTTCTTTCTGTGCTTTAAAGATGTTCTCCTCTTTTCTTGCTTGCATTGTTTTCAAAAGAAAGCTGCTATCATCTTTTCCTTATCTTTCTCTGTCTTTGACAAGCCTTTTTTTTTTTTTTTACTGATTGTGAGATTCTTTCCTCTTCCATGATTTTAAGCAGTTTAATTATGATGTGCCTTGAATTTATCTTTATCTTTAT